>NC_133534.1:207196961-207506961 GCF_048544455.1 Silene latifolia | reverse complement strand
CCTTGTTCAATAGCCCTTCCGACTCGTTGTGTTAAATAATTGTATTTGTTCATTAGTCCATGTGACTCGCTGTGTGAATCATTTGTCCTTGTTCATTAGTCCTTGTGACTCGTTGTGTAAACCATTTGTCCTTGTTCATTAGTCCTTGTAACTCGTTGTGTTAAAACAATTGTACTTGTTCATTAGTCCATGTGACTCGTTGTGTGAACCATTTGTCCTTGTTCATTAGCCCTTGCGACTCGTTGTGTGAACCATTTGTCCTTGTTCATTAGTCCTTCCGACTCATTGTGTTAAATAATTGTACTTGTTCATTAGTCCATGTGACTATTTGTGTGAACCATTTGTCCTTGTTCATTAGTCCTTGTGACTCGTTGTGTAAACCATTTGTCCTTGTTCATTAGTCCTTGTAACTCGTTGTGTTAAAACAATTGTACTTGTTCATTAGTCCATGTGACTCGTTGTGTGAACCATTTGTCCTTGTTCATTAGCCCTTGCGACTCGTTGTGTGAACCATTTGTCCTTGTTCATTAGTCCTTCCGACTCATTGTGTTAAATAATTGTACTTGTTCATTAGTCCATGTGACTCGCTGTGTGAATCATTTGTCCTTGTTCATTAGTCCTTGTGACTCGTTGTGTAAACCATTTGTCCTTGTTCATTAGTCCTTGTAACTCGTTGTGTTAAAACAATTGTACTTGTTCATTAGTCCATGTGACTCGTTGTGTGAACCATTTGTCCTTGTTCATTAGCCCTTGCGACTCGTTGTGTGAACCATTTGTCCTTGTTCATTAGTCCTTCCGACTCATTGTGTTAAATAATTGTACTTGTTCATTAGTCCATGTGACTCGCTGTGTGAACCATTTGTCCTTGTTCATTAGTCCATGTGACTCGTTGTGTGAACCATTTGTCCTTGTTCATTCGCCCTTGCGACTCGTTGTGTGAATCATTTGTCTTTTTTTATTAGTAAATGTGACTCGTTGTGTGAACCATTTTTCCTTGTTCATTTGTCCTTGTGACTCGTTGTGTTAAACAATTGTAATTGTTCATTAGTCCATGTGACTCGTTGTGTGAACCATTTGTCCTTGTTCATTAGTCCTTGTGACTCGTTGCGTTAAACAATTGTACTTGTTCATTAGTCCATGTGACTCGTTGGGTGAACCATTTGTCCTTGTTCATTAGTCCTTGTGACTCGTTGTGCTAAAACAATTGTACTTGTTCATTAGTCTATGTGGCTCGTTGTGTGAACAATTTGTCCTTGTTCATTAGCCCTTGTGACTCGTTGTATGAACCATTTGTCCTTTTTTATTAGTAAATGTGACTCGTTGTGTGAACCATTTTTCCTTGTTCATTTGTCCTTGTGGCTCGTTGTGTTAAACTATTGTAATTGTTCATTAGTCCATGTGACTCGTTGTGTGAATCATTTGTCCTTGTTTATTAGTCCTTGTGACTCGTTGCGTTAAACAATTGTACTTGTTCATTAGTCCATGTGACTCGTTGTGTGAACCATTTTTCCTTGTTGTTTAGTCCTTGTGACTCGTTGTGTGAACAATTTGTCCTTGTTTATTATTAGTAAATGTGACTCGTTGTCTGAACCATTTATTCTTGTTTATTAGTCCTAGTGACTCGTTGTGTTAAAACAATTGTACTTGTTCATCAGTCCTTGTGACTCGTTGTCTAAACCATTTGTCCTTGTTCATTAGTCCTTGTGACTCGTTGTGTTAAAACAATTGTACTTGTTCATTAGTCTATGTGGCTCGTTGTGTGAACAATTTGTCCTTGTTCATTAGCCCTTGTGGCTCGTTGTGTGACTCATTTGTCCTTTTTTATTAGTAAATGTGACTCGTTGTGTGAACCATTTTTCCTTGTTCATTTGTCCTTGTGACTCGTTGTGTTAAACAATTGTAATTGTTCATTAGTCCATGTGACTCGTTGTGTGAACCATTTGACCTTGTTCGTTAGTCCTTGTGACTCGTTGCGTTAAACAATTGTACTTGTTCATTAGTCCATGTGACTCGTTGGGTAAACCCTTTGTTCTTGTTCATTAGTCCTTGTGACTCGTTGTGTTAAACAATTGTACTTGTTCATTAGTCTGTGTGACTCATTTTGTGAACCATTTGTCCTTGTTCATTAGCCCTTGTGACTCGTTGTGTGAACCATTTGTCCTTTTTATTAGTAAATGTGACTCGTTGTGTAAACCATTTTTCCTTGTTCATTTTTCCTTGTGACTCGTTGTGTTCAACAATTGTAATTGTTCATTAGTTCACGTGACTCGTTGTGTGAACCATTTGTTCTTGTTCATTAGTCCTTGTGACTCGTTGTGTTAAACAATTGTACTTGTTCATTAGTCCATGTGTCTCGTTGTGTCAACCATTTGTCCTTGTTCATTAGTCCTTTCGACTCGTTGTGTTAAACAATTGTACTTGTTCATTAGTCCATGTGACTCGTTATGTGAACCATTTGTCCTTGTTCATTAGTCCTTGTGACTCGTTGTGTAAACCATTTGTCCTTGTTCATTAGTCCTTGTGACTCGTTGTGCTAAAACAATTGTACTTGTTCATTAGTCTATGTGGCTCGTTGTGTGAACAATTTGTCCTTGTTCATTAGCCCTTGTGACTCGCTGTGTGACTCATTTGTCCTTTTTTATTAGTAAATGTGACTCGTTGTGTGAACCATTTTTCCTTGTTCATTTGTCCTTGTGACTCGTTGTGTTAAACTATTGTAATTGTTCATTAGTCCATGTGACTCGTTTTGTGAACCATTTGTCCTTGTTCATTAGTCCTTGTGACTCGTTGCGTTAAACAATTGTACTTGTTCATTAGTCCATGTGACTCGTTGGGTGAACCATTTGTTCTTTTTCATTAGTCCTTGTGACTCGTTGTGCTAAACAATTGTACTTGTTCATTAGTCTATGTGACTCGTTGTGTGAACCATTTGTCCTTGTTCATTATCCCTTGTGGCTCGTTGTGTGAACCATTTGTCCTTTTTTATTAGTAAATGTGACTCGTTGTGTGAACCATTTTTCCTTGTTCATTTGTCCTTGTGACTCGTTGTGTTAAACAATTGTAATTGTTCATTAGTCCATGTGACTCGTCGTGTGAACCTTTGACCTTGTTCATTAGTCCTTGTGACTCGTTGCGTTAAACAATTGTACTTGTTCATTAGTCCATGTGACTCGTTGGATGAACCATTTGTTCTTGTTCATTAGTCCTTTCGACTCGTTGTGTTAAACAATTGTACTTGTTCATTAGTCCATGTGACTCGTTATGTGAACCATTTGTCCTTGTGACTCGTTGTGTAAACCATTTGTCCTTGTTCATTAGTCCTTGTGACTCGTTGTGTTAAAACAATTGTACTAGTTCATTAGTCCATGTGACTCTTTGTGTGAACCATTTGTCCTTGTTCATTAGCCCTTGCGACTCGTTGTGTGAACCATTTGTCCTTGTTCATTAGTCCTTCCGACTCATTGTGTTAAATAATTGTACTTGTTCATTAGTCCATGTGACTCGCTGTGTGAACCATTTGTCCTTGTTCATTAGTCCATGTGACTCGTTGTGTGAACCATTTGTCCTTGTTCATTCGCCCTTGCGACTCGTTGTGTGAATCATTTGTCTTTTTTTATTAGTAAATGTGACTCGTTGTGTGAACCATTTTTCCTTGTTCATTTGTCCTTGTGACTCGTTGTGTTAAACAATTGTAATTGTTCATTAGTCCATGTGACTCGTTGTGTGAACCATTTGTCCTTGTTCATTAGTCCTTGTGACTCGTTGCGTTAAACAATTGTACTTGTTCATTAGTCCATGTGACTCGTTGGGTGAACCATTTGTCCTTGTTCATTAGTCCTTGTGACTCGTTGTGCTAAAACAATTGTACTTGTTCATTAGTCTATGTGGCTCGTTGTGTGAACAATTTGTCCTTGTTCATTTGCCCTTGTGACTCGTTGTATGAACCATTTGTCCTTTTTTATTAGTAAATGTGACTCGTTGTGTGAACCATTTTTCCTTGTTCATTTGTCCTTGTGGCTCGTTGTGTTAAACTATTGTAATTGTTCATTAGTCCATGTGACTCGTTGTGTGAATCATTTGTCCTTGTTTATTAGTCCTTGTGACTCGTTGCGTTAAACAATTGTACTTGTTCATTAGTCCATGTGACTCGTTGTGTGAACCATTTTTCCTTGTTGTTTAGTCCTTGTGACTCGTTGTGTGAACAATTTGTCCTTGTTTATTATTAGTAAATGTGACTCGTTATCCGAACCATTTATTCTTGTTTATTAGTCCTAGTGACTCGTTGTGTTAAAACAATTGTACTTGTTCATCAGTCCTTGTGACTCGTTGTCTAAACCATTTGTCCTTGTTCATTAGTCCTTGTGACTCGTTGTGTTAAAACAATTGTACTTGTTCATTAGTCTATGTGGCTCGTTGTGTGAACAATTTGTCCTTGTTCATTAGCCCTTGTGGCTCGTTGTGTGACTCATTTGTCCTTTTTTATTAGTAAATGTGACTCGTTGTGTGAACCATTTTTCCTTGTTCATTTGTCCTTGTGACTCGTTGTGTTAAACAATTGTAATTGTTCATTAGTCCATGTGACTCGTTGTGTGAACCATTTGACCTTGTTCGTTAGTCCTTGTGACTCGTTGCGTTCAACAATTGTACTTGTTCATTAGTCCATGTGACTCGTTGGGTAAACCCTTTGTTCTTGTTCATTAGTCCTTGTGACTCGTTGTGTTAAACAATTGTACTTGTTCATTAGTCTGTGTGACTCATTCTGTGAACCATTTGTCCTTGTTCATTAGCCCTTGTGACTCGTTGTGTGAACCATTTGTCCTTTTTTATTAGTAAATGTGACTCGTTGTGTAAACCATTTTTCCTTGTTCATTTTTCCTTGTGACTCGTTGTGTTCAACAATTGTAATTGTTCATTAGTTCACGTGACTCGTTGTGTGAACCATTTGTTCTTGTTCATTAGTCCTTGTGACTCGTTGTGTTAAACAATTGTACTTGTTCATTAGTCCATGTGTCTCGTTGTGTCAACCATTTGTCCTTGTTCATTAGTCCTTTCGACTCGTTGTGTTAAACAATTGTACTTGTTCATTAGTCCATGTGACTCGTTATGTGAACCATTTGTCCTTGTTCATTAGTCCTTGTGACTCGTTGTGTAAACCATTTGTCCTTTTCATTAGTCCTTGTGACTCGTTGTGCTAAAACAATTGTACTTGTTCATTAGTCTATGTGGCTCGTTGTGTGAACAATTTGTCCTTGTTCATTAGCCCTTGTGACTCGCTGTGTGACTCATTTGTCCTTTTTTATTAGTAAATGTGACTCGTTGTGTGAACCATTTTTCCTTGTTCATTTGTCCTTGTGACTCGTTGTGTTAAACTATTGTAATTGTTCATTAGTCCATGTGACTCGTTTTGTGAACCATTTGTCCTTGTTCATTAGTCCTTGTGACTCGTTGCGTTAAACAATTGTACTTGTTCATTAGTCCATGTGACTCGTTGGGTGAACCATTTGTTCTTTTTCATTAGTCCTTGTGACTCGTTGTGCTAAACAATTGTACTTGTTCATTAGTCTATGTGACTCGTTGTGTGAACCATTTGTCCTTGTTCATTATCCCTTGTGGCTCGTTGTGTGAACCATTTGTCCTTTTTTATTAGTAAATGTGACTCGTTGTGTGAACCATTTTTCCTTGTTCATTTGTCCTTGTGACTCGTTGTGTTAAACAATTGTAATTGTTCATTAGTCCATGTGACTCGTCGTGTGAACCTTTGACCTTGTTCATTAGTCCTTGTGACTCGTTGCGTTAAACAATTGTACTTGTTCATTAGTCCATGTGACTCGTTGGATGAACCATTTGTTCTTGTTCATTAGTCCTTTCGACTCGTTGTGTTAAACAATTGTACTTGTTCATTAGTCCATGTGACTCGTTATGTGAACCATTTGTCCTTGTGACTCGTTGTGTAAACCATTTGTCCTTGTTCATTAGTCCTTGTGACTCGTTGTGTTAAAACAATTGTACTAGTTCATTAGTCCATGTGACTCTTTGTGTGAACCATTTGTCCTTGTTCATTAGCCCTTGCGACTCGTTGTGTGAACCATTTGTCCTTGTTTGTAAATGTGACTCGTTGTGTAAACCATTTTTCCTTGTTCATTTTTCCTTGTGACTCGTTGTGTTCAACAATTGTAATTGTTCATTAGTTCATGTGACTCGTTGTGTGAACCATTTGTTCTTGTTCATTAGTCCTTGTGACTCGTTGTGTTAAACAATTGTACTTGTTCATTAGTCCATGTGTCTCGTTGTGTCAACCATTTGTCCTTGTTCATTAGTCCTTTCGACTCGTTGTGTTAAACAATTGTACTAGTTCATTAGTCCATGTGACTCGTTATGTGAACCATTTGTCCTTGTTCATTAGTCCTTGTGACTCGTTGTGTAAACCATTTGTCCTTGTTCATTAGTCCTTGTGACTCGTTGTGCTAAAACAATTGTACTTGTTCATTAGTCTATGTGGCTCGTTGTGTGAACAATTTGTCCTTGTTCATTAGCCCTTGTGACTCGCTGTGTGACTCATTTGTCCTTTTTTATTAGTAAATGTGACTCGTTGTGTGAACCATTTTTCCTTGTTCATTTGTCCTTGTGACTCGTTGTGTTAAACTATTGTAATTGTTCATTAGTCCATGTGACTCGTTTTGTGAACCATTTGTCCTTGTTCATTAGTCCTTGTGACTCGTTGCGTTAAACAATTGTACTTGTTCATTAGTCCATGTGACTCGTTGGGTGAACCATTTGTTCTTGTTCATTAGTCCTTGTGACTCGTTGTGCTAAACAGTTGTACTTGTTCATTAGTCTATGTGACTTGTTGTGTGAACCATTTGTCCTTGTTCATTATCCCTTGTGGCTCGTTGTGTGAACCATTTGTCCTTTTTTATTAGTAAATGTGACTCGTTGTGTGAACCATTTTTCCTTGTTCATTTGTCCTTGTGACTCGTTGTGTTAACCAATTGTAATTGTTCATTAGTCCATGTGACTCGTTGTGTGAACCTTTGACCTTGTTCATTAGTTCTTGTGACTCGTTGCGTTAAACAATTGTACTTGTTCATTAGTCCATGTGACTCGTTGGGTGAACCATTTGTTCTTGTTCATTAGTCCTTTCGACTCGTTGTGTTAAACAATTGTACTTGTTCATTAGTCCATGTGACTCGTTATGTGAACCATTTGTCTTTGTTCATTAGTCCTTGTGACTCGTTGTGTAAACCATTTGTCCTTGTTCATTAGTCCTTTCGACTCGTTGTGTTAAACAATTGTACTTGTTCATTAGTCCATGTGACTCGTTATGTGAACCATTTGTCCTTGTTCATTAGTCCTTGTGACTCGTTGTGTAAACCATTTGTCCTTGTTCATTAGTCCTTGTAACTCGTTGTGTTAAAACAATTGTACTTGTTCATTAGTCCTTGTGACTCGTTGTGTAAACCATTTGTCCTTGTTCATTAGTCCTTGTAACTCGTTGTGTTAAAACAATTGTACTTGTTCATTAGTCCATGTGACTCTTTGTGTGAACCATTTGTCCTTGTTCATTAGCCCTTGCGACTCGTTATGTGAACCATTTGTCCTTGTTTGTAAATGTGACTCGTTGTGTGAGCCATTTGTCCTTGTTCATTTGTCCTTGTGACTCGTTGTGTTAAACAATTGTACTTGTTCATTAGTCCATGTGACTCATTGTGTGAACCATTTGTCCTTGTTCAATAGCCCTTCCGACTCGTTGTGTTAAATAATTGTATTTGTTCATTAGTCCATGTGACTCGCTGTGTGAATCATTTGTCCTTGTTCATTAGTCCTTGTGACTCGTTGTGTAAACCATTTGTCCTTGTTCATTAGTCCTTGTAACTCGTTGTGTTAAAACAATTGTACTTGTTCATTAGTCCATGTGACTCGTTGTGTGAACCATTTGTCCTTGTTCATTAGCCCTTGCGACTCGTTGTGTGAACCATTTGTCCTTGTTCATTAGTCCTTCCGACTCATTGTGTTAAATAATTGTACTTGTTCATTAGTCCATGTGACTCGCTGTGTGAACCATTTGTCCTTGTTCATTAGTCCTTGTGACTCGTTGTGTAAACCATTTGTCCTTGTTCATTAGTCCTTGTAACTCGTTGTGTTAAAACAATTGTACTTGTTCATTAGTCCATGTGACTCGTTGTGTGAACCATTTGTCCTTGTTCATTAGCCCTTGCGACTCGTTGTGTGAACCATTTGTCCTTGTTCATTAGTCCTTCCGACTCATTGTGTTAAATAATTGTACTTGTTCATTAGTCCATGTGACTCGCTGTGTGAATCATTTGTCCTTGTTCATTAGTCCTTGTGACTCGTTGTGTAAACCATTTGTCCTTGTTCATTAGTCCTTGTAACTCGTTGTGTTAAAACAATTGTACTTGTTCATTAGTCCATGTGACTCGTTGTGTGAACCATTTGTCCTTGTTCATTAGCCCTTGCGACTCGTTGTGTGAACCATTTGTCCTTGTTCATTAGTCCTTCCGACTCATTGTGTTAAATAATTGTACTTGTTTATTAGTCCATGTGACTCGCTGTGTGAACCATTTGTCCTTGTTCATTAGTCCATGTGACTCGTTGTGTGAACCATTTGTCCTTGTTCATTCGCCCTTGCGACTCGTTGTGTGAATCATTTGTCTTTTTTTATTAGTAAATGTGACTCGTTGTGTGAACCATTTTTCCTTGTTCATTTGTCCTTGTGACTCGTTGTGTTAAACAATTGTAATTGTTCATTAGTCCATGTGACTCGTTGTGTGAACCATTTGTCCTTGTTCATTAGTCCTTGTGACTCGTTGCGTTAAACAATTGTACTTGTTCATTAGTCCATGTGACTCGTTGGGTGAACCATTTGTTCTTGTTCATTAGTCCTTGTGACTCGTTGTGTTAAACAATTGTACTTGTTGATTAGTCTATGGGACTCTTTGTGTGAACCATATGTCCTTGTTTATTAGCCCTTGTGACTCGTTGTGTGAACCATTTGTCCTTTTTTATTAGTAAATGTGACTCGTTGTGTGAACCATTTTTCCTTGTTCATTTGTCCTTGTGACTCGTTGTGTTAAACAATTGTAATTGTTCATTAGTCCATGTGACTCGTTGTGTGAACCATTTGTCCTTGTTCATTAGTCCTTGTGACTCGTTGCGTTAAACAATTGTACTTGTTCATTAGTCCATGTGACTCGTTGGGTGAACTATTTGTTCTTGTACATTAGTCCTTGTGACTCATTGTGTTAAACAATTGTACTTGTGATTAGTCTATGGGACTCTTTGTGTGAACCATTTGTCCTTGTTTATTAGCCCTTGTGACTCGTTGTGTGAACCATTTGTCCTTTTTTATTAGTAAATGTGACTCGTTGTGTGAACCATTTTTCCTTGTTCATTTGTCCTTGTGACTCGTTGTGTTAAACTATTGTAATTGTTCATTAGTCCATGTGACTCGTTGTGTGAACCATTTGTCCTTGTTCATTAGTCCTTGTGACTCGTTGCGTTAAATAATTGTACTTGTTCATTAGTCCATGTGACTCGTTGTGTGAACCATTTTTCCTTGTTGTTTAGTCCTTGTGACTCGTTGTGTGAACAATTTGTCCTTGTTTATTATTAGTAAATGTGACTCGTTGTGTGAACCATTTATCCTTGTTTATTAGTCCTAGTGACTCGTTGTGTTAAAACAATTGTACTTGTTCATTAGTCCTTGTGACTCGTTGTGTAAACCATTTGTCCTTGTTCATTAGTCCTTGTGACTCGTTGTGTTAAAACAATTGTACTTGTTCATTAGTCTATGTGGCTCGTTGTGTGAACAATTTGTCCTTGTTCATTAGCCCTTGTGACTCGTTGTGTCACTCATTTGTCCTTTTTTCTTAGTAAATGTGACTCGTTGTGTGAACCATTTTTCCTTGTTCATTTGTCCTTGTGACTCGTTGTGTTAAACAATTGTAATTGTTCATTAGTCCATGTGACTCGTTGTGTGAACCATTTGACCTTGTTCGTTAGTCCTTGTGACTCGTTGCGTTAAACAATTGTACTTGTTCATTAGTCCATGTGACTCGTTGGGTAAACCCTTTGTTCTTGTTCATTAGTCCTTGTGACTCGTTGTGTTAAACAATTGTACTTGTTCATTAGTCTGTGTGACTCATTCTGTGAACCATTTGTCCTTGTTCATTAGCCCTTGTGACTCGTTGTGTGAACCATTTTTCCTTGTTCATTTGTCCTTGTGACTCGTTGTGTTAAACTATTGTAATTGTTCATTAGTCCATGTGACTCGTTGTGTGAACCATTTGTCCTTGTTCATTAGTCCTTGTGACTCGTTGCGTTAAACAATTGTACTTGTTCATTAGTCCATGTGACTCGTTGGGTGAACCATTTGTTCTTGTTCATTAGTCTTTGTGACTCGTTGTGCTAAACAATTGTACTTGTTCATTAGTCTATGTGACTCGTTGTGTGAACCATTTGTCCTTGTTCATTATCCCTTGTGGCTCGTTGTGTGAACCATTTGTCCTTTTTTATTCGTAAATGTGACTCGTTGTGTGAACCATTTTTCCTTGTTCATTTGTCCTTGTGACTCGTTGTGTTAAACAATTGTAATTGTTCATTAGTCCATGTGACTCGTTGTGTGAACCATTTGACCTTGTTCATTAGTCCTTGTGACTCGTTGCGTTAAATAATTGTACTTGTTCATTAGTCCATATGACTCGTTGGGTAAACCCTTTGTTCTTGTTCATTAGTCCTTGTGACTCGTTGTGTTAAACAATTGTACTTGTTCATTAGTCTGTGTGACTCATTCTGTGAACCATTTGTCCTTGTTCATTAGCCCTTGTGACTCGTTGTGTGAACCATTTGTCCTTTTTTATTAGTAAATGTGACTCGTTGTGTAAACCATTTTTCCTTGTTCATTTGTCCTTGTGACTCGTTGTGTTCAACAATTGTAATTGTTCATTAGTCCATGTGACTCGTTGTGTGAACCATTTGTTCTTGTTCATTAGTCCTTGTGACTCGTTGTGTTAAACAATTGTACTTGTTCATTAGTCCATGTGTTTCGTTGTGTCAACCATTTGTCCTTGTTCATTAGTCCTTTCGACTCGTTGTGTTAAACAGATGTACTTGTTCATTAGTCCATGTGACTCGTTATGCGAACCATTTGTCTTTGTTCATTAGTCCTTGTGACTCGTTGTGTAAACCATTTGTCCTTGTTCATTAGTCCTTGTGACTCGTTGTGTTAAACAATTGTACTTGTGATTAGTCTATGGGACTCTTTTTGTGAACCATTTGTCCTTGTTTATTAGCCCTTGTGACTCGTTGTATGAACCATTTGTCCTTTTTTATTAGTAAATGTGACTCGTTGTGTGAACCATTTTTCCTTGTTCATTTGTCCTTGTGACTCGTTGTGTTAAACTATTGTAATTGTTCATTAGTCCATGTGACTCGTTGTGTGAACCATTTGTCCTTGTTCATTAGTCCTTGTGACTCGTTGCATTAAACAATTGTACTTGTTCATTAGTCCATGTGACTCGTTGTGTGAACCATTTTTCCTTGTTGTTTAGTCCTTGTGACTCGTTGTGTCAACAATTTGTCCTTGTTTATTATTAGTAAATGTGACTCGTTGTGTGAACCATTTATTCTTGTTTATTAGTCCTAGTGACTCGTTGTGTTAAAACAATTGTACTTGTTCATCAGTCCTTGTGACTCGTTGTGTAAACCATTTGTCCTTGTTCATTAGTCCTTGTGACTCGTTGTGTTAAAACAATTGTACTTTTTCATTAGTCTATGTGGCTCGTTGTGTGAACAATTTGTCCTTGTTCATTAGCCCTTGTGACTCGTTGTGTGACTCATTTGTCCTTTTTTATTAGTAAATGTGACTCGTTGTGTGAACCATTTTTCCTTGTTCATTTGTCCTTGTGACTCGTTGTGTTAAACAATTGTAATTGTTTATTAGTCCATGTGACTCGTTGTGTGAACCATTTGACCTTGTTCGTTAGTCCTTGTGACTCGTTGCGTTAAACAATTGTACTTGTTCATTAGTCCATGTGACTCGTTGGGTAAACCCTTTGTTCTTGTTCATTAGTCCTTGTAACTCGTTGTGTTAAACAATTGTACTTGTTCATTAGTCTGTGTGACTCATTCTGTGAACCATTTGTCCTTGTTCATTAGCCCTTGTGACTCGTTGTGTGAACCATTTGTCCTTTTTTATTAGTAAATGTGACTCGTTGTGTAAACCATTTTTCCTTGTTCATTTTTCCTTGTGACTCATGTGTTCAACAATTGTAATTGTTCATTAGTTCATGTGACTCGTTGTGTGAACCATTTGTTCTTGTTCATTAGTCCTTGTGACTCGTTGTGTTAAACAATTGTACTTGTTCATTAGTCCATGTGTCTCATTGTGTCAACCATTTGTCCTTGTTCATTAGTCCTTTCAACTCGTTGTGTTAAACAATTGTACTTGTTCATTAGTCCATGTGACTCGTTATGTGAACCATTTGTCCTTGTTCATTAGTCCTTGTGACTCGTTGTGTAAACCATTTGTCCTTGTTCATTAGTCCTTGTGACTCGTTGTGCTAAAACAATTGTACTTGTTCATTAGTCTATGTGGCTCGTTGTGTGAACAATTTGTCCTTGTTCATTAGCCCTTGTGACTCGCTGTGTGACTCATTTGTCCTTTTTTATTAGTATATGTGACTCGTTGTGTGAACCATTTTTCCTTGTTCATTTGTCCTTGTGACTCGTTGTGTTAAACTATTGTAATTGTTCATTAGTCCATGTGACTCGTTTTGTGAACCATTTGTCCTTGTTCATTAGTCCTTGTGACTCGTTGCGTTAAACAATTGTACTTGTTCATTAGTCCATGTGACTCGTTGGGTGAACCATTTGTTCTTGTTCATTAGTCCTTGTGACTCGTTGTGCTAAACAATTGTACTTGTTCATTAGTCTATGTGACTCGTTGTGTGAACCATTTGTCCTTGTTCATTATCCCTTGTGGCTCGTTGTGTGAACCAATTGTCCTTTTTTATTAGTAAATGTGACTCGTTGTGTGAACCATTTTTCCTTGTTCATTTGTCCTTGTGACTCATTGTGTTAAACATTTGTAATTGTTCATTAGTCCATGTGACTCGTTGTGTGAACCTTTGACCTTGTTCATTAGTCCTTGTGACTCGTTGCGTTAAACAATTGTACTTGTTCATTAGTCCATGTGACTCGTTGGGTGAACCATTTGTTCTTGTTCATTAGTCCTTTCGACTCGTTGTGTTAAACAATTGTACTTGTTATTTAGTCCATGTGACTCGTTATGTGAACCATTTGTCCTTGTTCATTAGTCCTTGTGACTCGTTGTGTAAACCATTTGTCCTTGTTCATTAGTCCTTGTGACTCGTTGTGTTGAAACAATTGTACTTGTTCATTAGTCCATGTGACTCTTTGTGTGAACCATTTGTCCTTGTTCATTAGCCCTTGCGACTCGTTGTGTGAACCATTTGTCCTTGTTTGTAAATGTGACTCGTTGTGTAAACCATTTTTCCTTGTTCATTTTTCCTTGTGACTCGTTGTGTTCAACAATTGTAATTGTTCATTAGTTCATGTGACTCGTTGTGTGAACCATTTGTTCTTGTTCATTAGTCCTTGTGACTCGTTGTGTTAAACAATTGTACTTGTTCATTAGTCCATGTGTCTCGTTGTGTCAACCATTTGTCCTTGTTCATTAGTCCTTTCGACTCGTTGTGTTAAACAATTGTACTTGTTCATTAGTCCATGTGACTCGTTATGTGAACCATTTGTCCTTGTTCATTAGTCCTTGTGACTCATTGTGTAAACCATTTGTCCTTGTTCATTAGTCCTTGTGACTCGTTGTGCTAAAACAATTGTACTTGTTCATTAGTCTATGTGGCTCGTTTTGTGAACAATTTGTCCTTGTTCATTAGCCCTTGTGACTCGCTGTGTGACTCATTTGTTCTTTTTTATTAGTAAATGTGACTCGTTGTGTGAACCATTTTTCCTTGTTCATTTGTCCTTGTGACTCGTTGTGTTAAACTATTGTAATTGTTCATTAGTCCATGTGACTCGTTTTGTGAACCATTTGTCCTTATTCATTAGTCCTTGTGACTCGTTGCGTTAAACAATTGTACTTGTTCATTAGTCCATGTGACTCGTTGGGTGAACCATTTTTTCTTGTTCATTAGTCCTTGTGACTCGTTGTGCTAAACAATTGTACTTGTTCATTAGTCTATGTGACTCGTTGTGTGAACCATTTGTCCTTGTTCATTATCCCTTGTGGCTCGTTGTGTGAACCATTTGTCCTTTTTTATTAGTCTATGTGACTCGTTGTGTGAACCATTTGTCCTTAATCATTATCCCTTGTGGCTCGTTGTGTGAACCATTTGTCCTTTTTTATTAGTAAATGTGACTCGTTGTGTGAACCATTTTTCCTTGTTCATTTGTCCTTGTGACTCGTTGTGTTAAACATTTGTAATTGTTCATTAGTCCATGTGACTCGTTGTGTGAACCTTTGACCTTGTTCATTAGTCCTTGTGACTCGTTGCGTTAAACAATTGTACTTGTTCATTAGTCCATGTGACTCGATGGGTGAACCATTTGTTCTTGTTCATTAGTCCTTTCGACTCGTTGTGTTAAACAATTGTACTTGTTATTTAGTCCATGTGACTCGTTATGTGAACCATTTGTCCTTGTTCATTAGTCCTTGTGACTCGTTGTGTAAACCATTTGTCCTTGTTCATTAGTCCTTGTGACTCGTTGTGTTGAAACAATTGTACTTGTTCATTAGTCCATGTGACTCTTTGTGTGAACCATTTGTCCTTGTTCATTAGCCCTTGCGACTCGTTGTGTGAACCATTTGTCCTTGTTTGTAAATGTGACTCGTTGTGTAAACCATTTTTCCTTGTTCATTTTTCCTTGTGACTCGTTGTGTTCAACAATTGTAATTGTTCATTAGTTCATGTGACTCGTTGTGTGAACCATTTGTTCTTGTTCATTAGTCCTTGTGACTCGTTGTGTTAAACAATTGTACTTGTTCATTAGTCCATGTGTCTCATTGTGTCAACCATTTGTCCTTGTTCATTAGTCCTTTCAACTCGTTGTGTTAAACAATTGTACTTGTTCATTAGTCCATGTGACTCGTTATGTGAACCATTTGTCCTTGTTCATTAGTCCTTGTGACTCGTTGTGTAAACCATTTGTCCTTGTTCATTAGTCCTTGTGACTCGTTGTGCTAAAACAATTGTACTTGTTCATTAGTCTATGTGGCTCGTTGTGTGAACAATTTGTCCTTGTTCATTAGCCCTTGTGACTCGCTGTGTGACTCATTTGTCCTTTTTTATTAGTAAATGTGACTCGTTGTGTGAACCATTTTTCCTTGTTGATTTGTCCTTGTGACTCGTTGTGTTAAACTATTGTAATTGTTCATTAGTCCATGTGACTCGTTTTGTGAACCATTTGTCCTTGTTCATTAGTCCTTGTGACTCGTTGCGTTAAACAATTGTACTTGTTCATTAGTCCATGTGACTCGTTGGGTGAACCATTTGTTCTTGTTCATTAGTCCTTGTGACTCGTTGTGTTAAACAATTGTACTTGTTATTTAGTCCATGTGACTCGTTATGTGAACCATTTGTCCTTGTTCATTAGTCCTTGTGACTCGTTGTGTAAACCATTTGTCGTTGTTCATTAGTCCTTGTGACTCGTTGTGTTGAAACAATTGTACTTGTTCATTAGTCCATGTGACTCTTTGTGTGAACCATTTGTCCTTGTTCATTAGCCCTTGCGACTCGTTGTGTGAACCATTTGTCCTTGTTTGTAAATGTGACTCGTTGTGTAAACCATTTTTCCTTGTTCATTTTTCCTTGTGACTCGTTGTGTTCAACAATTGTAATTGTTCATTAGTTCATGTGACTCGTTGTGTGAACCATTTGTTCTTGTTCATTAGTCCTTGTGACTCGTTGTGTTAAACAATTGTACTTGTTCATTAGTCCATGTGTCTCGTTGTGTCAACCATTTGTCCTTGTTCATTAGTCCTTTCGACTCGTTGTGTTAAACAATTGTACTTGTTCATTAGTCCATGTGACTCGTTATGTGAACCATTTGTCCTTGTTCATTAGTCCTTGTGACTCATTGTGTAAACCATTTGTCCTTGTTCATTAGTCCTTGTGACTCGTTGTGCTAAAACAATTGTACTTGTTCATTAGTCTATGTGGCTCGTTTTGTGAACAATTTGTCCTTGTTCATTAGCCCTTGTGACTCGCTGTGTGACTCATTTGTCCTTTTTTATTAGTAAATGTGACTCGTTGTGTGAACCATTTTTCCTTGTTCATTTGTCCTTGTGACTCGTTGTGTTAAACTATTGTAATTGTTCATTAATCCATGTGACTCGTTTTGTGAACCATTTGTCCTTATTCATTAGTCCTTGTGACTCGTTGCGTTAAACAATTGTACTTGTTCATTAGTCCATGTGACTCGTTGGGTGAACCATTTTTTCTTGTTCATTAGTCCTTGTGACTCGTTGTGCTAAACAATTGTACTTGTTCATTAGTCTATGTGACTCGTTGTGTGAACCATTTGTCCTTGTTCATTATCCCTTGTGGCTCGTTGTGTGAACCATTTGTCCTTTTTTATTAGTCTATGTGACTCGTTGTGTGAACCATTTGTCCTTAATCATTATCCCTTGTGGCTCGTTGTGTGAACCATTTGTCCTTTTTTATTAGTAAATGTGACTCGTTGTGTGAACCATTTTTCCTTGTTCATTTGTCCTTGTGACTCGTTGTGTTAAACATTTGTAATTGTTCATTAGTCCATGTGACTCGTTGTGTGAACCTTTGACCTTGTTCATTAGTCCTTGTGACTCGTTGCGTTAAACAATTGTACTTGTTCATTAGTCCATGTGACTCGTTGGGGAAACCATTTGTTCTTGTTCATTAGTCCTTTCGACTCGTTGTGTTAAACAATTGTACTTGTTATTTAGTCCATGTGACTCGTTATGTGAACCATTTGTCCTTGTTCATTAGTCCTTGTGACTCGTTGTGTAAACCATTTGTCCTTGTTCATTAGTCCTTGTGAGTCGTTGTGTTGAAACAATTGTACTTGTTCATTAGTCCATGTGACTCTTTGTGTGAACCATTTGTCCTTGTTCATTAGCCCTTGCGACTCGTTGTGTGAACCATTTGTCCTTGTTTGTAAATGTGACTCGTTGTGTAAACCATTTTTCCTTGTTCATTTTTCCTTGTGACTCGTTGTGTACAACAATTGTAATTGTTCATTAGTTCATGTGACTCGTTGTGTGAACCATTTGTTCTTGTTCATTAGTCCTTGTGACTCGTTGTGTTAAACAATTGTACTTGTTCATTAGTCCATGTGTCTCGTTGTGTCAACCATTTGTCCTTGTTCATTAGTCTTTTCGACTCGTTGTGTTAAACAATTGTACTTGTTCATTAGTCCATGTGACTCGTTATGTGAACCATTTGTCCTTGTTCATTAGTCCTTGTGACTCATTGTGTAAACCATTTGTCCTTGTTCATTAGTCCTTGTGACTCGTTGTGCTAAAACAATTGTACTTGTTCATTAGTCTATGTGGCTCGTTTTGTGAACAATTTGTCCTTGTTCATTAGCCCTTGTGACTGTTTTGTGTGACTCATTTGTCCTTTTTTATTAGTAAATGTGACTCGTTGTGTGAACCATTTTTCCTTGTTCATTTGTCCTTGTGACTCGTTGTGTTAAACTATTGTAATTGTTCATTAGTCCATGTGACTCGTTTTGTGAACCATTTGTCCTTATTCATTAGTCCTTGTGACTCGTTGCGTTAAACAATTGTACTTGTTCATTAGTCCATGTGACTCGTTGGGTGAACCATTTTTTCTTGTTCATTAGTCCTTGTGACTCGTTGTGCTAAACAATTGTACTTGTTCATTAGTCTATGTGACTCGTTGTGTGAACCATTTGTCCTTGTTCATTATCCCTTGTGGCTCGTTGTGTGAACCATTTGTCCTTTTTTATTAGTAAATGTGACTCGTTGTGTGAACCATTTTTCCTTTTTCATTTGTCCTTCTGACTCGTTGTGTTAAACAATTGTAATTGTTCATTAGTCCATGTGACTCGTTGTGTGAACCTTTGACCTTGTTCATTAGTCCTTGTGACTCGTTGCGTTAAACAATTGTACTTGTTCATTAGTCCATGTGACTCGTTGGGTGAACCATTTGTTCTTGTTCATTAGTCCTTTCGACTCGTTGTGTTAAACAATTGTACTTGTTCATTAGTCCATGTGACTCGTTATGTGAACCATTTGTCCTTGTTCATTAGTCCTTGTGATTCGTTGTGTAAACCATTTGTCCTTGTTCATTAGTCCTTGTGACTCGTTGTGTTAAAACAATTGTACTTGTTCATTAGTCCATGTGACTCATTATGTGAACCATTTGTCCTTGTTCATTAGTCCTTGTGATTCGTTGTGTAAACCATTTGTCCTTGTTCATTAGTCCTTGTGACTCGTTGTGTTAAAACAATTGTAATTGTTCATTAGTCCATGTGACTCGTTGTGTGAACCATTTGTCCTTGTTCATTAGTCATTGTGACTCGTTGCATTAAACAATTGTACTTGTTCATTAGTCCATGTGACTCGTTGTGTGAACCATTTTTCCTTGTTGTTTAGTCCTTGTGACTCGTTGTGTCAACAATTTGTCCTTGTTTATTATTAGTAAATGTGACTCATTGTGTGAACCATTTATTCTTGTTTATTAGTCCTAGTGACTCGTTGTGTTAAAACAATTGTACTTGTTCATCAGTCCTTGTGACTCATTGTGTAAACCATTTGTCCTTGTTCATTAGTCCTTGTGACTCGTTGTGTTAAAACAATTGTACTTGTTCATTAGTCTATGTGGCTCGTTGTGTGAACAATTTGTCCTTGTTCATTAGCCCTTGTGACTCGTTGTGTGACTCATTTGTCCTTTTTTATTAGTAAATGTGACTCGTTGTGTGAACCATTTTTCCTTGTTCATTTGTCCTTGTGACTCGTTGTGTTAAACAATTGTAATTGTTCATTAGTCCATGTGACTCGTTGTGTGAACCATTTGACCTTGTTCGTTAGTCCTTGTGACTCGTTGCGTTAAACAATTGTACTTGTTCATTAGTCCATGTGACTCGTTGGGTAAACCCTTTGTTCTTGTTCATTAGTCCTTGTGACTCGTTGTGTTAAACAATTGTACTTGTTCATTAGTCTGTGTGACTCATTCTGTGAACCATTTGTCCTTGTTCATTAGCCCTTGTGTCTCGTTTTGTGAACCATTTGTCCTTTTTTATTAGTAAATGTGACTCGTTGTGTAAACCATTTTTCCTTGTTCATTTTTCCTTGTGACTCGTTGTGTTCAACAATTGTAATTGTTCATTAGTTCATGTGACTCGTTGTGTGAACCATTTGTTCTTGTTCATTAGTCCTTGTGACTCGTTGTGTTAAACAATTGTACTTGTTCATTAGTCCATGTGTCTCATTGTGTCAACCATTTGTCCTTGTTCATTAGTCCTTTCGACTCGTTGTTTTAAACAATTGTACTTGTTCATTAGTCCATGTGACTCGTTATGTGAACCATTTGTCCTTATTCATTAGTCCTTGTGACTCGTTGTGTAAACCATTTGTCCTTGTTCATTAGTCCTTGTGACTCGTTGTGCTAAAACAATTGTACTTGTTCATTAGTCTATGTGGCTCGTTGTGTGAACAATTTGTCCTTGTTCATTAGCCCTTGTGACTCGCTGTGTGACTCATTTGTCCTTTTTTATTAGTAAATGTGACTCGTTGTGTGAACCATTTTTCCTTGTTCATTTGTCCTTGTGACTCGTTGTGTTAAACTATTGTAATTGTTCATTAGTCCATGTGACTCGTTTTGTGAACCATTTGTCCTTGTTCATTAGTCCTTGTGACTCGTTGCGTTAAACAATTGTACTTGTTCATTAGTCCATCTGACTCGTTGGGTGAACCATTTGTTCTTGTTCATTAGTCCATCTGACTCGTTGGGTGAACCATTTTTCCTTGTGACTCGTTGTGTTCAACAATTGTAATTGTTCATTAGTTCATGTGACTCGTTGTGTGAACCATTTGTTCTTGTTCATTAGTCCTTGTGACTCGTTGTGTTAAACAATTGTACTTGTTCATTAGTCCATGTGTCTCGTTGTGTCAACCATTTGTCCTTGTTCATTAGTCCTTTCGACTCGTTGTGTTAAACAATTGTACTTGTTCATTAGTCCATGTGACTCGTTATGTGAACCATTTGTCCTTGTTCATTAGTCCTTGTGACTCGTTGTGTAAACCATTTGTCCTTGTTCATTAGTCCTTGTGACTCGTTGTGCTAAAACAATTGTACTTGTTCATTAGTCTATGTGGCTCGTTGTGTGAACAATTTGTCCTTGTTCATTAGCCCTTGTGACTCGCTGTGTGACTCATTTATCCTTTTTTATTAGTAAATGTGACTCGTTGTGTGAACCATTTTTCCTTGTTCATTTGCCCTTGTGACTCGTTGTGTTAAACTATTGTAATTGTTCATTAGTCCATGTGACTCGTTTTGTGAACCATTTGTCCTTGTTCATTAGTCCTTGTGACTCGTTGTGTAAACCATTTGTCCTTGTTCATTAGTCCTTGTGACTCGTTGTGTTGAAACAATTGTACTTGTTCATTAGTCCATGTGACTCTTTGTGTGAACCATTTGTCCTTGTTCATTAGCCCTTGCGACTCGTTGTGTGAACCATTTGTCCTTGTTTGTAAATGTGACTCGTTGTGTAAACCATTTTTCCTTGTTCATTTTTCCTTGTGACTCGTTGTGTTAAACAATTGTAATTGTTCATTAGTTCATGTGACTCGTTGTGTGAACCATTTGTTCTTGTTCATTAGTCCTTGTGACTCGTTGTGTTAAACAATTGTACTTGTTCATTAGTCCATGTGTCTCGTTGTGTCAACCATTTGTCCTTGTTCATTAGTCCTTTCGACTCGTTGTGTTAAACAATTGTACTTGTTCATTAGTCCATGTGACTCGTTATGTGAACCATTTGTCCTTGTTCATTAGTCCTTGTGACTCGTTGTGTAAACCATTTGTCCTTGTTCATTAGTCCTTGTGACTCGTTGTGCTAAAACAATTGTACTTGTTCATTAGTCTATGTGGCTCGTTGTGTGAACAATTTGTCCTTGTTCATTAGCCCTTGTGACTCGCTGTGTGACTCATTTATCCTTTTTTATTAGTAAATGTGACTCGTTGTGTGAACCATTTTTCCTTGTTCATTTGCCCTTGTGACTCGTTGTGTTAAACTATTGTAATTGTTCATTAGTCCATGTGACTCGTTTTGTGAACCATTTGTCCTTGTTCATTAGTCCTTGTGACTCGTTGTGTAAACCATTTGTCCTTGTTCATTAGTCCTTGTGACTCGTTGTGTTGAAACAATTGTACTTGTTCATTAGTCCATGTGACTCTTTGTGTGAACCATTTGTCCTTGTTCATTAGCCCTTGCGACTCGTTGTGTGAACCATTTGTCCTTGTTTGTAAATGTGACTCGTTGTGTAAACCATTTTTCCTTGTTCATTTTTCCTTGTGACTCGTTGTGTTAAACAATTGTAATTGTTCATTAGTTCATGTGACTCGTTGTGTGAACCATTTGTTCTTGTTCATTAGTCCTTGTGACTCGTTGTGTTAAACAATTGTACTTGTTCATTAGTCCATGTGTCTCGTTGTGTCAACCATTTGTCCTTGTTCATTAGTCCTTTCGACTCGTTGTGTTAAACAATTGTACTTGTTCATTAGTCCATGTGACTCGTTATGTGAACCATTTGTCCTTGTTCATTAGTCCTTGTGACTCGTTGTGTAAACCGTTTGTCCTTGTTCATTAGTCCTTGTGACTCGTTGTGCTAAAACAATTGTACTTGTTCATTAGTCTATGTGGCTCGTTGTGTGAACAATTTGTCCTTGTTCATTAGCCCTTGTGACTCGCTGTGTGACTCATTTGTCCTTTTTTATTAGTAAATGTGACTCGTTGTGTGAACCATTTTTCCTTGTTCATTTGCCCTTGTGACTCGTTGTGTTAAACTATTGAAATTGTTCATTAGTCCATGTGACTCGTTTTGTGAACCATTTGTCCTTGTTCATTAGTCCTTGTGACTCGTTGCGTTAAACAATTGTACTTGTTCATTAGTCCATGTGACTCGTTGGGTGAACCATTTGTTCTTGTTCATTAGTCCTTGTGACTCGTTGTGCTAAACAATTGTACTTGTTCATTAGTCTATGTGACTCGTTGTGTGAACCATTTGTCCTTGTTCATTATCCCTTGTGGCTCGTTGTGTGAACCATTTGTCCTTTTTTATTAGTAAATGTGACTCGTTGTGTGAACCATTTTTCCTTGTTCATTTGTCCTTGTGACTCGTTGTGTTAAACAATTGTAATTGTTCATTAGTCCATGTGACTCGTTGTGTGAACCTTTGACCTTGTTCATTAGTCCTTGTGACTCGTTGCGTTAAAAAATTGTACTTGTTCATTAGTCCATGTGACTCGTTGGGTGAACCATTTGTTCTTGTTCATTAGTCCTTTCGACTCGTTGTGTTAAACAATTGTACTTGTTATTTAGTCCATGTGACTCGTTATGTGAACCATTTGTCCTTGTTCATTAGTCCTTGTGACTCGTTGTTTAAACCATTTGTCCTTGTTCATTAGTCCTTGTGACTCGTTGTGTTGAAACAATTGTACTTGTTCATTAGTCCATGTGACTCTTTGTGTGAACCATTTGTCCTTGTTCATTAGCCCTTGCGACTCGTTGTGTGAACCATTTGTCCTTGTTTGTAAATGTGACTCGTTGTGTAAACCATTTTTCCTTGTGACTCGTTGTGTTCAACAATTGTAATTGTTCATTAGTTCATGTGACTCGTTGTGTGAACCATTTGTTCTTGTTCATTAGTCCTTGTGACTCGTTGTGTTAAACAATTGTACTTGTTCATTAGTCCATGTGTCTCGTTGTGTCAACCATTTGTCCTTGTTCATTAGTCCTTTCGACTCGTTGTGTTAAACAATTGTACTTGTTCATTAGTCCATGTGACTCGTTATGTGAACCATTTGTCCTTGTTCATTAGTCCTTGTGACTCGTTGTGTAAACCATTTGTCCTTGTTCATTAGTCCTTGTGACTCGTTGTGCTAAAACAATTGTACTTGTTCATTAGTCTATGTGGCTCGTTGTGTGAACAATTTGTCCTTGTTCATTAGCCCTTGTGACTCGCTGTGTGACTCATTTATCCTTTTTTATTAGTAAATGTGACTCGTTGTGTGAACCATTTTTCCTTGTTCATTTGCCCTTGTGACTCGTTGTGTTAAACTATTGTAATTGTTCATTAGTCCATGTGACTCGTTTTGTGAACCATTTGTCCTTGTTCATTAGTCCTTGTGACTCGTTGTGTAAACCATTTGTCCTTGTTCATTAGTCCTTGTGACTCGTTGTGTTGAAACAATTGTACTTGTTCATTAGTCCATGTGACTCTTTGTGTGAACCATTTGTCCTTGTTCATTAGCCCTTGCGACTCGTTGTGTGAACCATTTGTCCTTGTTTGTAAATGTGACTCGTTGTGTAAACCATTTTTCCTTGTTCATTTTTCCTTGTGACTCGTTGTGTTAAACAATTGTAATTGTTCATTAGTTCATGTGACTCGTTGTGTGAACCATTTGTTCTTGTTCATTAGTCCTTGTGACTCGTTGTGTTAAACAATTGTACTTGTTCATTAGTTCATGTGTCTCGTTGTGTCAACCATTTGTCCTTGTTCATTAGTCCTTTCGACTCGTTGTGTTAAACAATTGTACTTGTTCATTAGTCCATGTGACTCGTTATGTGAACCATTTGTCCTTGTTCATTAGTCCTTGTGACTCGTTGTGTAAACCGTTTGTCCTTGTTCATTAGTCCTTGTGACTCGTTGTGCTAAAACAATTGTACTTGTTCATTAGTCTATGTGGCTCGTTGTGTGAACAATTTGTCCTTGTTCATTAGCCCTTGTGACTCGCTGTGTGACTCATTTGTCCTTTTTTATTAGTAAATGTGACTCGTTGTGTGAACCATTTTTCCTTGTTCATTTGCCCTTGTGACTCGTTGTGTTAAACTATTGAAATTGTTCATTAGTCCATGTGACTCGTTTTGTGAACCATTTGTCCTTGTTCATTAGTCCTTGTGACTCGTTGCGTTAAACAATTGTACTTGTTCATTAGTCCATGTGACTCGTTGGGTGAACCATTTGTTCTTGTTCATTAGTCCTTGTGACTCGTTGTGCTAAACAATTGTACTTGTTCATTAGTCTATGTGACTCGTTGTGTGAACCATTTGTCCTTGTTCATTATCCCTTGTGGCTCGTTGTGTGAACCATTTGTCCTTTTTTATTAGTAAATGTGACTCGTTGTGTGAACCATTTTTCCTTGTTCATTTGTCCTTGTGACTCGTTGTGTTAAACAATTGTAATTGTTCATTAGTCCATGTGACTCGTTGTGTGAACCTTTGACCTTGTTCATTAGTCCTTGTGACTCGTTGCGTTAAACAATTGTACTTGTTCATTAGTCCATGTGACTCGTTGGGTGAACCATTTGTTCTTGTTCATTAGTCCTTTCGACTCGTTGTGTTAAACAATTGTACTTGTTCATTAGTCCATGTGACTCGTTATGTGAACCATTTGTCCTTGTTCATTAGTCCTTGTGATTCGTTGTGTAAACCATTTGTCCTTGTTCATTAGTCCTTGTGACTCGTTGTGTTAAAACAATTGTACTTGTTCATTAGTCCATGTGACTCTTTGTGTGAACCATTTGTCCTTGTTCATTAGCCCTTGCGACTCGTTGTGTGAACCATTTGTCCTTGTTTGTAAATGTGACTCGTTGTGTGAGCCATTTGTCCTTGTTCATTTGTCCTTGTGACTCGTTGTGTTAAACAATTGTACTTCTTCATTAGTCCATGTGACTCATTGTGTGAACCATTTGTCCTTGTTCATTTGTCCTTCCGACTCGTTGTGTTAAATAATTGTACTTGTTCATTAGTCCATGTGACTCGCTGTGTGAACCATTTGTCCTTGTTCATTAGTCCTTGTGACTCGTTGTGTAAACCATTTGTCCTTGTTCATTAGTCCTTGTAACTCGTTGTGTTAAAACAATTGTACTTGTTCATTAGTCCATGTGACTCGTTGTGTGAACCATTTGTCCTTGTTCATTAGCCCTTGCGACTCGTTGTGTGAATCATTTGTCTTTTTTTATTAGTAAATGTGACTCGTTGTGTGAACCATTTTTCCTTGTTCATTTGTCCTTGTGACTCGTTGTGTTAAACAATTGTAATTGTTCATTAGTCCATGTGACTCGTTGGGTGAACCATTTGTCCTTGTTCATTAGTCCTTGTGACTCGTTGCGTTAAACAATTGTACTTGTTCATTAGTCCATGTGACTCGTTGGGTGAACCATTTGTTCTTGTTCATTAGTCCTTGTGACTCGTTGTGCTAAACAATTGTACTTGTTCATTAGTCCATGTGACTCTTTGTGTGAACCATTTGTCCTTGTTCATTAGCCCTTGCGACTCGTTGTGTGAACCATTTGTCCTTGTTTGTAAATGTGACTCGTTGTGTAAACCATTTTTCCTTGTTCATTTTTCCTTGTGACTCGTTGTGTTCAACAATTGTAATTGTTCATTAGTTCATGTGACTCGTTGTGTGAACCATTTGTTCTTGTTCATTAGTCCTTGTGACTCGTTGTGTTAAACAATTGTACTTGTTCATTAGTCCATGTGTCTCGTTGTGTCAACCATTTGTCCTTGTTCATTAGTCCTTTCGACTCGTTGTGTTAAACAATTGTACTTGTTCATTAGTCCATGTGACTCGTTATGTGAACCATTTGTCCTTGTTCATTAGTCCTTGTGACTCGTTGTGTAAACCATTTGTCCTTGTTCATTAGTCCTTGTGACTCGTTGTGCTAAAACAATTGTACTTGTTCATTAGTCTATGTGGCTCGTTGTGTGAACAATTTGTCCTTGTTCATTAGCCCTTGTGACTCGCTGTGTGACTCATTTGTCCTTTTTTATTAGTAAATGTGACTCGTTGTGTGAACCATTTTTCCTTGTTCATTTTCCCTTGTGACTCGTTGTGTTAAACTATTGTAATTGTTCATTAGTCCATGTGACTCGTTTTGTGAACCATTTGTCCTTGTTCATTAGTCCTTGTGACTCGTTGTGTAAACCATTTGTCCTTGTTCATTAGTCCTTGTGACTCGTTGTGTTGAAACAATTGTACTTGTTCATTAGTCCATGTGACTCTTTGTGTGAACCATTTGTCCTTGTTCATTAGCCCTTGCGACTCGTTGTGTGAACCATTTGTCCTTGTTTGTAAATGTGACTCGTTGTGTAAACCATTTTTCCTTGTTCATTTTTCCTTGTGACTCGTTGTGTTCAACAATTGTAATTGTTCATTAGTTCATGTGACTCGTTGTGTGAACCATTTGTTCTTGTTCATTAGTCCTTGTGACTCGTTGTGTTAAACAATTGTACTTGTTCATTAGTCCATGTGTCTCGTTGTGTCAACCATTTGTCCTTGTTCATTAGTCCTTTCGACTCGTTGTGTTAAACAATTGTACTTGTTCATTAGTCCATGTGACTCGTTATGTGAACCATTTGTCCTTGTTCATTAGTCCTTGTGACTCGTTGTGTAAACCATTTGTCCTTGTTCATTAGTCCTTGTGACTCGTTGTGCTAAAACAATTGTACTTGTTCATTAGTCTATGTGGCTCGTTGTGTGAACAATTTGTCCTTGTTCATTAGCCCTTGTGACTCGCTGTGTGACTCATTTGTCCTTTTTTATTAGTAAATGTGACTCGTTGTGTGAACCATTTTTCCTTGTTCATTTGCCCTTGTGACTCGTTGTGTTAAACTATTGTAATTGTTCATTAGTCCATGTGACTCGTTTTGTGAACCATTTGTCCTTGTTCATTAGTCCTTGTGACTCGTTGCGTTAAACAATTGTACTTGTTCATTAGTCCATGTGACTCGTTGGGTGAACCATTTGTTCTTGTTCATTAGTCCTTGTGACTCGTTGTGCTAAACAATTGTACTTGTTCATTAGTCTATGTGACTCGTTGTGTGAACCATTTGTCCTTGTTCATTATCACTTGTGGCTCGTTGTGTGAACCATTTGTCCTTTTTTATTAGTAAATGTGACTCGTTGTGTGAACCATTTTTCCTTGTTCATTTGTCCTTGTGACTCGTTGTGTTAAACAATTGTAATTGTTCATTAGTCCATGTGACTCGTTGTGTGAACCTTTGACCTTGTTCATTAGTCCTTGTGACTCGTTGCGTTAAACAATTGTACTTGTTCATTAGTCCATGTGACTCGTTGGGTGAACCATTTGTTCTTGTTCATTAGTCCTTTCGACTCGTTGTGTTAAACAATTGTACTTGTTCATTAGTCCATGTGACTCGTTATGTGAACCATTTGTCCTTGTTCATTAGTCCTTGTGATTCGTTGTGTAAACCATTTGTCCTTGTTCATTAGTCCTTGTGACTCGTTGTGTTAAAACAATTGTACTTGTTCATTAGTCCATGTGACTCTTTGTGTGAACCATTTGTCCTTGTTCATTAGCCCTTGCGACTCGTTGTGTGAACCATTTGTCCTTGTTTGTAAATGTGACTCGTTGTGTGAGCCATTTGTCCTTGTTCATTTGTCCTTGTGACTCGTTGTGTTAAACAATTGTACTTCTTCATTAGTCCATGTGACTCATTGTGTGAACCATTTGTCCTTGTTCATTAGTCCTTCCGACTCGTTGTGTTAAATAATTGTACTTGTTCATTAGTCCATGTGACTCGCTGTGTGAACCATTTGTCCTTGTTCATTAGTCCTTGTGACTCGTTGTGTAAACCATTTGTCCTTGTTCATTAGTCCTTGTAACTCGTTGTGTTAAAACAATTGTACTTGTTCATTAGTCCATGTGACTCGTTGTGTGAACCATTTGTCCTTGTTCATTAGCCCTTGCGACTCGTTGTGTGAATCATTTGTCTTTTTTTATTAGTAAATGTGACTCGTTGTGTGAACCATTTTTCCTTGTTCATTTGTCCTTGTGACTCGTTGTGTTAAACAATTGTAATTGTTCATTAGTCCATGTGACTCGTTGGGTGAACCATTTGTTCTTGTTCATTAGTCCTTTTGACTCGTTGTGTTAAACAATTGTACTTGTTGATTAGTCTATGGGACTCTTTGTGTGAACCATTTGTCCTTGTTTATTAGCCCTTGTGACTCGTTGTGTGAACCATTTGTCCTTTTTTATTAGTAAATGTGACTCGTTGTGTGAACCATTTTTCCTTGTTCATTTGTCCTTGTGACTCGTTGTGTCAAACAATTGTAATTGTTCATTAGTCCATGTGACTCGTTGCGTGAACCATTTGTCCTTGTTCATTAGTCCTTGTGACTCGTTGCGTTAAACAATTGTACTTGTTCATTAGTCCATGTGACTCGTTGGGTGAACCATTTGTTCTTGTACATTAGTCCTTGTGACTCATTGTGTTAAACGATTGTACTTGTGATTAGTCCATGTGACTCGTTGGGTGAACCATTTTTTCTTGTTCATTAGTCCTTGTGACTCGTTGTGCTAAACAATTGTACTTGTTCATTAGTCTATGTGACTCGTTGTGTGAACCATTTGTCCTTGTTCATTATCCCTTGTGGCTCGTTGTGTGAACCATTTGTCCTTTTTTATTAGTCTATGTGACTCGTTGTGTGAACCATTTGTCCTTAATCATTATCCCTTGTGGCTCGTTGTGTGAACCATTTGTCCTTTTTTATTAGTAAATGTGACTCGTTGTGTGAACCATTTTTCCTTGTTCATTTGTCCTTGTGACTCGTTGTGTTAAACTATTGTAATTGTTCATTAGTCCATGTGACTCGTTGTGTGAACCATTTGTCCTTGTTCATTAGTCCTTGTGACTCGTTGCGTTAAACAATTGTACTTGTTCATTAGTCCATGTGACTCGTTGTGTGAACCATTTTTCCTTGTTGTTTACTCCTTGTGACTCGTTGTGTGAACAATTTGTCCTTGTTTATTATTAGTAAATGTGACTCGTTGTGTGAACCATTTATCCTTGTTTATTAGTCCTAGTGACTCGCTGTGTGACTCATTTGTCCTTTTTTATTAGTAAATGTGACTCGTTGTGTGAACCATTTTTCCTTGTTCATTTGTCCTTGTGACTCGTTGTGTTAAACTATTGTAATTGTTCATTAGTCCATGTGACTCGTTGTGTGAACCATTTGTCCTTGTTCATTAGTCCTTGTGACTCGTTGCGTTAAACAATTGTACTTGTTCATTAGTCCATGTGACTCGTTGGGTGAACCATTTGTTCTTGTTCATTAGTCCATGTGACTCGTTGTGCTAAACAATTGTACTTGTTCATTAGTCTATGTGACTCGTTGTGTGAACCATTTGTCCTTGTTCATTATCCCTTGTGGCTCGTTGTGTGAACCATTTGTCCTTTTTTATTTGTAAATGTGACTCGTTGTGTGAACCATTTTTCCTTGTTCATTTGTCCTTGTGACTCGTTGTGTTAAACAATTGTAATTGTTCATTAGTCCATGTGACTCGTTGTGTGAACCATTTGACCTTGTTCATTAGTCCTTGTGACTCGTTGCGTTAAACAATTGTACTTGTTCATTAGTCCATGTGACTCGTTGGGTAAACCCTTTGTTCTTGTTCATTAGTCCTTGTGACTCGTTGTGTTAAACAATTGTACTTGTTCATTAGTCTGTGTGACTCATTCTGTGAACCATTTGTCCTTGTTCATTAGCCCTTGTGACTCGTTGTGTGAACCATTTGTCCTTTTTTATTAGTAAATGTGACTCGTTGTGTAAACCATTTTTCGTTGTTCATTTGTCCTTGTGACTCGTTGTGTTCAACAATTGTAATTGTTCATTAGTCCATGTGACTCGTTGTGTGAACCATTTGTTCTTGTTCATTAGTCCTTGTGACTCGTTGTGTTAAACAATTGTACTTGTTCATTAGTCCATGTGTCTCGTTGTGTCAACCATTTGTCCTTGTTCATTAGTCCTTTCGACTCGTTGTGTTAAACAGATGTACTTGTTCATTAGTCCATGTGACTCGTTATGTGAACCATTTGTCCTTGTTCATTAGTCCTTGTGACTCGTTGTGTAAACCATTTGTCCTTGTTCATTAGTCCTTGTGACTCATTGTGTTAAACAATTGTACTTGTGATTAGTCTATGGGACTCTTTTTGTGAACCATTTGTCCTTGTTTATTAGCCCTTGTGACTCGTTGTATGAACCATTTGTCCTTTTTTATTAGTAAATGTGACTCGTTGTGTGAACCATTTTTCCTTGTTCATTTGTCCTTGTGACTCGTTGTGTTAAACTATTGTAATTGTTCATTAGTCCATGTGACTCGTTGTGTGAACCATTTGTCCTTGTTCATTAGTCCTTTTGACTCGTTGCGTTAAACAATTGTACTTGTTCATTAGTCCATGTGACTCGTTGTGTGAACCATTTTTCCTTGTTGTTTAGTCCTTGTGACTCGTTGTGTGAACAATTTGTCCTTGTTTATTATTAGTAAATGTGACTCGTTGTGTGAACCATTTATTCTTGTTTATTAGTCCTAGTGACTCGTTGTGTTAAAACAATTGTACTTGTTCATCAGTCCTTGTGACTCGTTGTGTAAACCATTTGTCCTTGTTCATTAGTCCTTGTGACTCGTTGTGTTAAAACAATTGTACTTGTTCATTAGTCTATGTGGCTCGTTGTGTGAACAATTTGTCCTTGTTCATTAGCCCTTGTGACTCGTTGTGTGACTCATTTGTCCTTTTTTATAAGTAAATGTGACTCGTTGTGTGAACCATTTTTCCTTGTTCATTTGTCCTTGTGACTCGTTGTGTTAAACTATTGTAATTGTTCATTAGTCCATGTGACTCGTTGTGTGAACCATTTGTCCTTGTTCATTAGTCCTTGTGACTCGTTGCGTTAAACAATTGTACTTGTTCATTAGTCCATGTGACTCGTTGGGTGAACCATTTGTTCTTGTTCATTAGTCCATGTGACTCGTTGTGCTAAACAATTGTACTTGTTCATTAGTCTATGTGACTCGTTGTGTGAACCATTTGTCCTTGTTCATTATCCCTTGTGGCTCGTTGTGTGAACCATTTGTCCTTTTTTATTTGTAAATGTGACTCGTTGTGTGAACCATTTTTCCTTGTTCATTTGTCCTTGTGACTCGTTGTGTTAAACAATTGTAATTGTTCATTAGTCCATGTGACTCGTTGTGTGAACCATTTGACCTTGTTCATTAGTCCTTGTGACTCGTTGCGTTAAACAATTGTACTTGTTCATTAGTCCATGTGACTCGTTGGGTAAACCCTTTGTTCTTGTTCATTAGTCCTTGTGACTCGTTGTGTTAAACAATTGTACTTGTTCATTAGTCTGTGTGACTCATTCTGTGAACCATTTGTCCTTGTTCATTAGCCCTTGTGACTCGTTGTGTGAACCATTTGTCCTTTTTTATTAGTAAATGTGACTCGTTGTGTAAACCATTTTTCGTTGTTCATTTGTCCTTGTGACTCGTTGTGTTCAACAATTGTAATTGTTCATTAGTCCATGTGACTCGTTGTGTGAACCATTTGTTCTTGTTCATTAGTCCTTGTGACTCGTTGTGTTAAACAATTGTACTTGTTCATTAGTCCATGTGTCTCGTTGTGTCAACCATTTGTCCTTGTTCATTAGTCCTTTCGACTCGTTGTGTTAAACAGATGTACTTGTTCATTAGTCCATGTGACTCGTTATGTGAACCATTTGTCCTTGTTCATTAGTCCTTGTGACTCGTTGTGTAAACCATTTGTCCTTGTTCATTAGTCCTTGTGACTCATTGTGTTAAACAATTGTACTTGTGATTAGTCTATGGGACTCTTTTTGTGAACTATTTGTCCTTGTTTATTAGCCCTTGTGACTCGTTGTATGAACCATTTGTCCTTTTTTATTAGTAAATGTGACTCGTTGTGTGAACCATTTTTCCTTGTTCATTTGTCCTTGTGACTCGTTGTGTTAAACTATTGTAATTGTTCATTAGTCCATGTGACTCGTTGTGTGAACCATTTGTCCTTGTTCATTAGTCCTTTTGACTCGTTGCGTTAAACAATTGTACTTGTTCATTAGTCCATGTGACTCGTTGTGTGAACCATTTTTCCTTGTTGTTTAGTCCTTGTGACTCGTTGTGTGAACAATTTGTCCTTGTTTATTATTAGTAAATGTGGCTCGTTGTGTGAACCATTTATTCTTGTTTATTAGTCCTAGTGACTCGTTGTGTTAAAACAATTGTACTTGTTCATCAGTCCTTGTGACTCGTTGTGTAAACCATTTGTCCTTGTTCATTAGTCCTTGTGACTCGTTGTGTTAAAACAATTGTACTTGTTCATTAGTCTATGTGGCTCGTTGTGTGAACAATTTGTCCTTGTTCATTAGCCCTTGTGACTCGTTGTGTGACTCATTTGTCCTTTTTTATAAGTAAATGTGACTCGTTGTGTGAACCATTTTTCCTTGTTCATTTGTCCTTGTGACTCGTTGTGTTAAACTATTGTAATTGTTCATTAGTCCATGTGACTCGTTGTGTGAACCATTTGTCCTTGTTCATTAGTCCTTGTGACTCGTTGCGTTAAACAATTGTACTTGTTCATTAGTCCATGTGACTCGTTGGGTGAACCATTTGTTCTTGTTCATTAGTCCTAGTGACTCGTTGTGCTAAACAATTGTACTTGTTCATTAGTCTATGTGACTCGTTGTGTGAACCATTTGTCCTTGTTCATTATCCCTTGTGGCTCGTTGTGTGAACCATTTGTCCTTTTTTATTTGTAAATGTGACTCGTTGTGTGAACCATTTTTCCTTGTTCATTTGTCCTTGTGACTCGTTGTGTTAAACAATTGTAATTGTTCATTAGTCCATGTGACTCGTTGTGTGAACCATTTGACCTTGTTCATTAGTCCTTGTGACTCGTTGCGTTAAACAATTGTACTTGTTCATTAGTCCATGTGACTCGTTGGGTAAACCCTTTGTTCTTGTTCATTAGTCCTTGTGACTCGTTGTGTTAAACAATTGTACTTGTTCATTAGTCTGTGTGACTCGTTCTGTGAACCATTTGTCCTTGTTCATTAGCCCTTGTGACTCGTTGTGTGAACCATTTGTCCTTTTTTATTAGTAAATGTGACTCGTTGTGTAAACCATTTTTCGTTGTTCATTTGTCCTTGTGACTCGTTGTGTTCAACAATTGTAATTGTTCATTAGTCCATGTGACTCGTTGTGTGAACCATTTGTTCTTGTTCATTAGTCCTTGTGACTCGTTGTGTTAAACAATTGTACTTGTTCATTAGTCCATGTGTCTCGTTGTGTCAACCATTTGTCCTTGTTCATTAGTCCTTTCGACTTGTTGTGTTAAACAGATGTACTTGTTCATTAGTCCATGTGACTCGTTATGTGAACCATTTGTCCTTGTTCATTAGTCCTTGTGACTCGTTGTGTAAACCATTTGTCCTTGTTCATTAGTCCTTGTGACTCATTGTGTTAAACAATTGTACTTGTGATTAGTCTATGGGACTCTTTTTGTGAACCATTTGTCCTTGTTTATTAGCCCTTGTGACTCGTTGTATGAACCATTTGTCCTTTTTTATTAGTAAATGTGACTCGTTGTGTGAACCATTTTTCCTTGTTCATTTGTCCTTGTGACTCGTTGTGTTAAACTATTGTAATTGTTCATTAGTCCATGTGACTCGTTGTGTGAACCATTTGTCCTTGTTCATTAGTCCTTTTGACTCGTTGCGTTAAACAATTGTACTTGTTCATTAGTCCATGTGACTCGTTGTGTGAACCATTTTTCCTTGTTGTTTAGTCCTTGTGACTCGTTGTGTGAACAATTTGTCCTTGTTTATTATTAGTAAATGTGACTCGTTGTGTGAACCATTTATTCTTGTTTATTAGTCCTAGTGACTCGTTGTGTTAAAACAATTGTACTTGTTCATCAGTCCTTGTGACTCGTTGTGTAAACCATTTGTCCTTGTTCATTAGTCCTTGTGACTCGTTGTGTTAAAACAATTGTACTTGTTCATTAGTCTATGTGGCTCGTTGTGTGAACAATTTGTCCTTGTTCATTAGCCCTTGTGACTCGTTGTGTGACTCATTTGTCCTTTTTTATAAGTAAATGTGACTCGTTGTGTGAACCATTTTTCCTTGTTCATTTGTCCTTGTGACTCGTTGTGTTAAACTATTGTAATTGTTCATTAGTCCATGTGACTCGTTGTGTGAACCATTTGTCCTTGTTCATTAGTCCTTGTGACTCGTTGCGTTAAACAATTGTACTTGTTCATTAGTCCATGTGACTCGTTGGGTGAACCATTTGTTCTTGTTCATTAGTCCTAGTGACTCGTTGTGCTAAACAATTGTACTTGTTCATTAGTCTATGTGACTCGTTGTGTGAACCATTTGTCCTTGTTCATTATCCCTTGTGGCTCGTTGTGTGAACCATTTGTCCTTTTTTATTCGTAAATGTGACTCGTTGTGTGAACCATTTTTCCTTGTTCATTTGTCCTTGTGACTCATTGTGTTAAACAATTGTAATTGTTCATTAGTCCATGTGACTCGTTGTGTGAACCATTTGACCTTGTTCATTAGTCCTTGTGACTCGTTGCGTTAAACAATTGTACTTGTTCTTTAGTCCATGTGACTCATTGGGTAAACCCTTTGTTCTTGTTCATTAGTCCTTGTGACTCGTTGTGTTAAACAATTGTACTTGTTCATTAGTCCATGTGACTCGTTATGTGAACCATTTGTCTTTGTTCATTAGTCCTTGTGCCTCGTTGTGTAAACCATTTGTCCTTGTTCATTAGTCCTTGTGACTCGTTGTGCTAAAACAATTGTACTTGTTCATTAGTCTATGTGGCTCGTTGTGTGAACAATTTGTCCTTGTTCATTAGCCCTTGTGACTCGTTGTGTGACTCATTTGTCCTTTTTTATAAGTAAATGTGACTCGTTGTGTGAACCATTTTTCCTTGTTCATTTGTCCTTGTGACTCGTTGTGTTAAACTATTGTAATTGTTCATTAGTCCATGTGACTCGTTGTGTGAACCATTTGTCCTTGTTCATTAGTCCTTGTGACTCGTTGCGTTAAACAATTGTACTTGTTCATTAGTCCATGTGACTCGTTGGGTGAACCATTTGTTCTTGTTCATTAGTCCTAGTGACTCGTTGTGCTAAACAATTGTACTTGTTCATTAGTCTATGTGACTCGTTGTGTGAACCATTTGTCCTTGTTCATTATCCCTTGTGGCTCGTTGTGTGAACCATTTGTCCTTTTTTATTTGTAAATGTGACTCGTTGTGTGAACCATTTTTCCTTGTTCATTTGTCCTTGTGACTCGTTGTGTTAAACAATTGTAATTGTTCATTAGTCCATGTGACTCGTTGTGTGAACCATTTGACCTTGTTCATTAGTCCTTGTGACTCGTTGCGTTAAACAATTGTACTTGTTCATTAGTCCATGTGACTCGTTGGGTAAACCCTTTGTTCTTGTTCATTAGTCCTTGTGACTCGTTGTGTTAAACAATTGTACTTGTTCATTAGTCTGTGTGACTCGTTGTGTGAACCATTTGTCCTTGTTCATTAGCCCTTGTGACTCGTTGTGTGAACCATTTGTCCTTTTTTATTAGTAAATGTGACTCGTTGTGTAAACCATTTTTCGTTGTTCATTTGTCCTTGTGACTCGTTGTGTTCAACAATTGTAATTGTTCATTAGTCCATGTGACTCGTTGTGTGAACCATTTGTTCTTGTTCATTAGTCCTTGTGACTCGTTGTGTTAAACAATTGTACTTGTTCATTAGTCCATGTGTCTCGTTGTGTCAACCATTTGTCCTTGTTCATTAGTCCTTTCGACTCGTTGTGTTAAACAGATGTACTTGTTCATTAGTCCATGTGACTCGTTATGTGAACCATTTGTCCTTGTTCATTAGTCCTTGTGACTCGTTGTGTAAACCATTTGTCCTTGTTCATTAGTCCTTGTGACTCATTGTGTTAAACAATTGTACTTGTGATTAGTCTATGGGACTCTTTTTGTGAACCATTTGTCCTTGTTTATTAGCCCTTGTGACTCGTTGTATGAACCATTTGTCCTTTTTTATTAGTAAATGTGACTCGTTGTGTGAACCATTTTTCCTTGTTCATTTGTCCTTGTGACTCGTTGTGTTAAACTATTGTAATTGTTCATTAGTCCATGTGACTCGTTGTGTGAACCATTTGTCCTTGTTCATTAGTCCTTTTGACTCGTTGCGTTAAACAATTGTACTTGTTCATTAGTCCATGTGACTCGTTGTGTGAACCATTTTTCCTTGTTGTTTAGTCCTTGTGACTCGTTGTGTGAACAATTTGTCCTTGTTTATTATTAGTAAATGTGACTCGTTGTGTGAACCATTTATTCTTGTTTATTAGTCCTAGTGACTCGTTGTGTTAAAACAATTGTACTTGTTCATTGGTCCTTGTGACTCGTTGTGTAAACCATTTGTCCTTGTTCATTAGTCCTTGTGACTCGTTGTGTTAAAACAATTGTACTTGTTCATTAGTCTATGTGGCTCGTTGTGTGAACAATTTGTCCTTGTTCATTAGCCCTTGTGACTCGTTGTGTGACTCATTTGTCCTTTTTTATAAGTAAATGTGACTCGTTGTGTGAACCATTTTTCCTTGTTCATTTGTCCTTGTGACTCGTTGTGTTAAACTATTGTAATTGTTCATTAGTCCATGTGACTCGTTGTGTGAACCATTTGTCCTTGTTCATTAGTCCTTGTGACTCGTTGCGTTAAACAATTGTACTTGTTCATTAGTCCATGTGACTCGTTGGGTGAACCATTTGTTCTTGTTCATTAGTCCTAGTGACTCGTTGTGCTAAACAATTGTACTTGTTCATTAGTCTATGTGACTCGTTGTGTGAACCATTTGTCCTTGTTCATTATCCCTTGTGGCTCGTTGTGTGAACCATTTGTCCTTTTTTATTCGTAAATGTGACTCGTTGTGTGAACCATTTTTCCTTGTTCATTTGTCCTTGTGACTCATTGTGTTAAACAATTGTAATTGTTCATTAGTCCATGTGACTCGTTGTGTGAACCATTTGACCTTGTTCATTAGTCCTTGTGACTCGTTGCGTTAAACAATTGTACTTGTTCTTTAGTCCATGTGACTCATTGGGTAAACCCTTTGTTCTTGTTCATTAGTCCTTGTGACTCGTTGTGTTAAACAATTGTACTTGTTCATTAGTCCATGTGACTCGTTATGTGAACCATTTGTCTTTGTTCATTAGTCCTTGTGCCTCGTTGTGTAAACCATTTGTCCTTGTTCATTAGTCCTTGTGACTCGTTGTGCTAAAACAATTGTACTTGTTCATTAGTCTATGTGGCTCGTTGTGTGAAAAATTTGTCCTTGTTCATTAGCCCTTGTGACTCGCTGTGTGACTAATTTGTCCTTTTTTATTAGTAAATGTGACTCGTTGTGTGAACCATTTTTCCTTGTTCATTTGTCCTTGTGACTCGTTGTGTTAAACTATTGTAATTGTTCATTAGTCCATGTGACTCGTTTTGTGAACCATTTGTCCTTGTTCATTAGTCCTTGTGACTCGTTGCGTTAAACAATTGTACTTGTTCATTAGTCCATGTGACTCGTTGGGTGAACCATTTGTTCTTGTTCATTAGTCCTTGAGACTCGTTGTGCTAAACAATTGTACTTGTTCATTAGTCTATGTGACTCGTTGTGTGAACCATTTGTCCTTGTTCATTATCCCTTGTGGCTCGTTGTGTGAACCATTTGTCCTTTTTTATTAGTAAATGTGACTCGTTGTGTGAACCATTTTTCCTTGTTCATTTGTCCTTGTGACTCGTTGTGTTAAACTATTGTAATTGTTCATTAGTCCATGTGACTCGTTTTGTGAACCATTTGTCCTTGTTCATTAGTCCTTGTGACTCGTTGCGTTAAACAATTGTACTTGTTCATTAGTCCATGTGACTCGTTGGGTGAACCATTTGTTCTTGTTCATTAGTCCTTGTGACTCGTTGTGCTAAACAATTGTACTTGTTCATTAGTCCATGTGACTCGTTGTGTGAACCATTTGTCCTTGTTCATTATCCCTTGTGGCTCGTTGTGTGAACCATTGTCCTTGTTCATTAGTCCTTGTGACTCGTTGTGTTAAAACAATTGTACTTGTTCATTAGTCCATGTGACTCTTTGTGTGAACCATTTGTCCTTGTTCATTAGCCCTTGCGACTCGTTGTGTGAACCATTTGTCCTTGTTTGTAAATGTGACTCGTTGTGTGAGCCATTTGTCCTTGTTCATTTGTCCTTGTGACTCGTTGTGTTAAACAATTGTACTTGTTCATTAGTCCATGTGACTCATTGTGTGAACCATTTGTCCTTGTTCATTAGTCCTTCAGACTCGTTGTGTTAAATAATTGTACTTGTTCATTAGTCCATGTGACTCGCTGTGTGAACCATTTGTCCTTGTTCATTAGTCCTTGTGACTCGTTGTGTAAACCATTTGTCCTTGTTCATTAGTACTTGTGACTCGTTGTGTTAAAACAATTGTACTTGTTCATTAGTCCATGTGACTCTTTGTGTGAACCATTTGTCCTTGTTCATTAGCCCTTGCGACTCGTTGTGTGAACCATTTGTCCTTGTTTACTAGTAAATGTGACTCGTTGTGTGAACCATTTGTCCTTGTTCATTTCTCCTTGTGACTTGTTGTGTTAAACAAATGTACTTGTTCATTAGTACATGTGACTCGTGGTGTGAACCATTTGTCCTTGTTCATTAGACCTTGTGACTCGTTGTGTGAAGCATTTGTCCTTGTTTATTAGTAAATGTGACTCGTTGTGTGAACCATTTATCCTTGTTCTTTAGTCCTTGTGACTCATTGTGTGAAACATTTATCCTTGTTTATTATTAGTAAATGTGACTCGTTGTGTGAACCATTTGTCCTTGTTCATTAGTCCTTGTGACTCGTTGTGTTAAAACAATTGTACTTGTTCATTAATCTATATGGCTTGTTGTGTGAACCATTTGTCCTGTTTAATTTGCCCTTGTGACTCGTTGTGTGAATCATTTGTCTTTTTTTATTAGTAAATGTGACACGTTGTGTGAACCATTTGTCCTTGTTCATTAGTCCTTGTGACTCGTTGTGTAAACTATTTGTCCTTGTTCATTAGTCCTTGTAACTCGTTGTGTGAACCATTTGTCCTTGTTTATTAGTAAATGTGACTCGTTGTGTAAACCATTTGTCCTTGTTTATTATTAGTAAATGTGACTCGTTGTGCGAACCATTTGTCCTTGTTCATTAGTCCTTGTGACTCGTTGTGTTAAAACAAATTGTTTGTTCATGAATCCATGTGGCTTGTTGTGTGAACCATTTGTCCTTGTTCATTAGCCCTTGTGACTCGTTGTGTGAACCATTTGTCCTTTTTAATTAGTAAATGTGACTCGTTGTGTGAACCATTTTTCCTTGTTTTTTAGTCCTTGTGACTCGTTGTGTGAACCATTTGCCCTTGTTTATTATTAGTAAATGTGACTCGTTGTGTGAACCATTTGTCCTTGTTCATTAGTCCTAGTGACTCGTTGTGTTAAAACAATTGTACTTGTTCATTAGTCCTTGTGACTCGTTGTGTAAACCATTTGTCTCTGTTGGTTAGTCCTTGTGACTCGTTGTGTTAAAACAATTGTACTTGTTCATTAGTCTATGTGGCTCGTTGTGTGAACAATTTGTCCTTGTTCATTAGCCCTTGTGACTCGTTGTGTGACTCATTTTTCCTTTTTTATTAGTAAATATGACTCATTGTGTGAACCATTTTTCCTTGTTCATTTGTCCTTGTGACTCGTTGTGTTAAACAATTGTAATTGTTCATTAGTCCATGTGACTCGTTGTGTGAACCATTTGTCCTTGTTCATTTGTCCTTGTGACTCGTTGCGTTAAACAATTGTACTTGTTCATTAGTCCATGTGACTCTTTGTCTGAACCATTTGTCCTTGTTCATTAGCCCTTGCGACTCGTTGTGTGAACCATTTGTCCTTATTTGTAAATGTGACTCGTTGTGTGAACCAATTGTCCTTGTTCATTTGTCCTTGTGACTCGTTTTGTTAAACAATTGTAATTGTTCATTAGTCCATGTGACTCGTTGTGTAAACCATTTGTCCTTGTTCATTAGTCCTTGTGACTCGTTGTGTTAAACAATTGTACTTGTTCATTAGTCCATGTGTCTCGTTGTGTCAACCATTTGTCCTTGTTCATTAGTCCTTTCGACTCATTTGTGTTAAACAATTGTACTTGTTCATTAGTCCATGTGACTCGTTGTGTGAACCATTTGTCCTTGTTCATTAGTCCTTGTGACTCGTTGTGTAAACCATTTGTCCTTGTTCATTAGTCCTTGTGACTCGTTGTGTTAAAACAATTGTACTTGTTCATTAGTCCATGTGACTCTTTGTGTGAACTATTTGTCCTTGTTCATTAGCCCGTGCGACTCGTTGTGTGAACCATTTGTCCTTGTTCATTTGTCATCGTGACTCGTTGTGTTAAACAATTGTACTTGTTCATTAGTCTATGTGACTCATTCTGTGAACCATTTGTCCTTGTTCATTTGCCCTTGTGACTCGTTGTGTAAACCATTTGTCCTTGTTCATTAGTCCTTGTGACTCATTGTGTTAAAATAATTGTACTTGTTCATTAGTCCATGTGACTCTTTGTGTGAACCATTTGTCCTTGTTCATTAGCCCTTGCGACTCGTTGTGTGAACCATTTGTCCTTGTTTGTAAATGTGACTCGTTGTGTGAACCATTTGTCCTTGTTCATTTGTCCTTGTGACTCGTTTTGTTAAACAATTGTAATTGTTCATTAGTCCATGTGACTCGTTGTGTAAACCATTTGTCCTTGTTCATTAGTCCTTGTGACTCGTTGTGTTAAACAATTGTACTTGTTCATTAGTCCATGTGTCTCGTTGTGTCAACCATTTGTCCTTGTTCATTAGTCCTTTCGACTCATTGTGTTAAACAATTGTACTTGTTCATTAGTCCATGTGACTCGTTGTGTGAACCATTTGTCCTTGTTCATTAGTCCTTGTGACTCGTTGTGTAAACCATTTGTCCTTGTTTATTAGTCCTTGTGACTCGTTGTGTTAAAACAATTGTACTTGTTCATTAGTCCATGTGACTCTTTGTGTGAACCATTTGTCCTTGTTCATTAGGCCTTGCGACTCGTTGTGTGAACCATTTGTCCTTGTTTACTAGTAAATGTGACTCGTTGTGTGAACCATTTGTCCTTGTTCATTTCTCCTTGTGACTCGTTGTGTTAAACAATTGTACTTGTTCATTAGTACATGTGACTCGTGGTGTGAACCATTTGTCCTTGTTCATTAGTCCGTGCGACTCGTTGTGTGAAACATTTGTCCTTGTTTGTAAATGTGACTCGTTGTGTGAACCATTTGTCCTTGTTCATTTGTCCTTGTGACTCGTTGTGTTAAACCATTGTACTTGTTCATTAGTCTATGTGACTCATTCTGTGAACCATTTGTCCTTGTTCATTTGCCCTTGTGACTCGTTGTGTAAAACATTTGTCCTTGTTCATTAGTCCTTGTGACTCGTTGTGTTAAAACAATTGTACTTGTTCATTAGTCCATGTGACTCTTTGTGTGAACCATTTGTCCTTGGTCATTAGCCCTTGCGACTCGTTGTGTGAACCATTTGTCCTTGTTTACTAGTAAATGTGACTCGTTGTGTGAACCATTTGTCCTTGTTCATTTCTCCTTGTGACTCATTGTGTTAAACAATTGTACTTGTTCATTAGTACATGTGACTCGTGGTGTGAACCATTTGTCCTTGTTCATTAGACCTTGTGACTCGTTGTGTGAACCATTTGTCCTTGTTTATTAGTAAATGTGACTCGTTGTGTAAACCATTTGTCCTTGTTTATTATTAGTAAATGTGACTCGTTGTGTAAACCATTTGTCCTTGTTTATTATTAGTAAATGTGACTCGTTGTGTGAACCATTTGTCCTTGTTCATTAGTCCTTGTGACTCGTTGTGTTAAAACAGTTCTACTTGTTCATTAATCCATGTGGCTTGTTGTGTGAACCATTTGTCCTTGTTCATTAGCCCTTGTGACTCGTTGTGTTAACCATTTGTCCTTTTTAATTAGTAAATGTGACTCGTTGTGTGAACCATTTTTCCTTGTTTTTTAGTCCTTGTGACTCGTTGTGTGAACCATTTGTCCTTGTTTATTATTAGTAAATGTGACTCGTTGTGTGAACCATTTGTCCTTGTTCATTAGTCCTAGTGACTCGTTGTGTTAAAACAATTGTACTTGTTCATTAGTCCTTGTGACTCGTTGTGTAAACCATTTGTCTCTGTTCATTAGTCCTTGTGACTCGTTGTGTTAAAACAATTATACTTGTTCATTAGTCTATGTGGCTCGTTGTGTGAACAATTTGGCCTTGTTCATTAGCCCTTGTGACTCGTTGTGTGACTCATTTTTCCTTTTTTATTAGTAAATATGACTCATTGTGTGAACCATTTTTCCTTGTTCATTTGTCCTTGTGACTCGTTGTGTTAAACAATTGTAATTGTTCATTAGTCCATGTGACTCGTTGTGTGAACCATTTGTCCTTGTTCATTTGTCCTTGTGACTCGTTGCGTTAAACAATTGTACTTGTTCATTAGTCCATGTGACTCTTTGTCTGAACCATTTGTCCTTGTTCATTAGCCCTTGCGACTCGTTGTGTGAACCATTTGTCCTTATTTGTAAATGTGACTCGTTGTGTGAACCATTTGTCCTTGTTCATTTGTCCTTGTGACTCGTTTTGTTAAACAATTGTAATTGTTCATTAGTCCATGTGACTCGTTGTGTAAACCATTTGTCCTTGTTCATTAGTCCTTGTGACTCGTTGTGTTAAACAATTGTACTTGTTCATTAGTCCATGTGTCTCGTTGTGTCAACCATTTGTCCTTGTTCATTAGTCCTTTCGACTCGTTGTGTTAAACAATTGTACTTGTTCATTAGTCCATGTGACTCGTTGTGTGAACCATTTGTCCTTGTTCATTAGTCCTTGTGACTCGTTGTGTAAACCATTTGTCCTTGTTCATTAGTCCTTGTGACTCGTTGTGTTAAAACAATTGTACTTGTTCATTAGTCCATGTGACTCTTTGTGTGAACTATTTGTCCTTGTTCATTAGCCCGTGCGACTCGTTGTGTGAACCATTTGTCCTTGTTCATTTGTCCTTGTGACTCGTTGTGTTAAACAATTGTACTTGTTCATTAGTCTATGTGACTCATTCTCGAACCATTTGTCCTTGTTCATTTGCCCTTGTGACTCGTTGTGTAAACCATTTGTCCTTGTTCATTAGTCCTTGTGACTCATTGTGTTAAAATAATTGTACTTGTTCATTAGTCCATGTGACTCTTTGTGTGAACCATTTGTCCTTGTTCATTAGCCCTTGCGACTCGTTGTGTGAACCATTTGTCCTTGTTTGTAAATGTGACTCGTTGTGTGAACCATTTGTCCTTGTTCATTTGTCCTTGTGACTCGTTTTGTTAAACAATTGTAATTGTTCATTAGTCCATGTGACTCGTTGTGTAAACCATTTGTCCTTGTTCATTAGTCCTTGTGACTCGTTGTGTTAAACAATTGTACTTGTTCATTAGTCCATGTGTCTCGTTGTGTCAACCATTTGTCCTTGTTCATTAGTCCTTTCGACTCATTGTGTTAAACAATTGTACTTGTTCATTAGTCCATGTGACTCGTTGTGTGAACCATTTGTCCTTGTTCATTAGTCCTTGTGACTCGTTGTGTAAACCATTTGTCCTTGTTCATTAGTCCTTGTGACTCGTTGTGTTAAAACAATTGTACTTGTTCATTAATCTATGTGGCTTGTTGTGTGAACCATTTGTCCTGTTTCATTTGCCCTTGTGACTCGTTGTGTGAATCATTTGTCTTTTTTTATTAGTAAATGTGACTCGTTGTGTGAACCATTTGTCCTTGTTCATTAGTCCTTGTGACTCGTTGTGTAAACTATTTGTCCTTGTTCATTAGTCCTTGTAACTCGTTGTGTGAACCATTTGTCCTTGTTTATTAGTAAATGTGACTCGTTGTGTAAACCATTTGTCCTTGGTTATTATTAGTAAATGTGACTCGTTGTGTAAACCATTTGTCCTTGTTTATTATTAGTAAATGTGACTCGTTGTGTGAACCATTTGTCCTTGTTCATTAGTCCTTGTGACTCGTTGTGTTAAAACAGTTGTACTTGTTCATTAATCCATGTGGCTTGTTGTGTGAACCATTTGTCCTTGTTCATTAGCCCTTGTGACTCGTTGTGTTAACCATTTGTCCTTTTTAATTAGTAAATGTGACTCGTTGTGTGAACCATTTTTCCTTGTTTTTTAGTCCTTGTGACTCGTTGTGTGAACCATTTGTCCTTGTTTATTATTAGTAAATGTGACTCGTTGTGTGAACCATTTGTCCTTGTTCATTAGTCCTAGTGACTCGTTGTGTTAAAACAATTGTACTTGTTCATTAGTCCTTGTGACTCGTTGTGTAAACCATTTGTCTCTGTTCATTAGTCCTTGTGACTCGTTGTGTTAAAACAATTATACTTGTTCATTAGTCTATGTGGCTCGTTGTGTGAACAATTTGGCCTTGTTCATTAGCCCTTGTGACTCGTTGTGTGACTCATTTTTCCTTTTTTATTAGTAAATATGACTCATTGTGTGAACCATTTTTCCTTGTTCATTTGTCCTTGTGACTCGTTGTGTTAAACAATTGTAATTGTTCATTAGTCCATGTGACTCGTTGTGTGAACCATTTGTCCTTGTTCATTTGTCCTTGTGACTCGTTGCGTTAAACAATTGTACTTGTTCATTAGTCCATGTGACTCTTTGTCTGAACCATTTGTCCTTGTTCATTAGCCCTTGCGACTCGTTGTGTGAACCATTTGTCCTTATTTGTAAATGTGACTCGTTGTGTGAACCATTTGTCCTTGTTCATTTGTCCTTGTGACTCGTTTTGTTAAACAATTGTAATTGTTCATTAGTCCATGTGACTCGTTGTGTAAACCATTTGTCCTTGTTCATTAGTCCTTGTGACTCGTTGTGTTAAACAATTGTACTTGTTCATTAGTCCATGTGTCTCGTTGTGTCAACCATTTGTCCTTGTTCATTAGTCCTTTCGACTCGTTGTGTTAAACAATTGTACTTGTTCATTAGTCCATGTGACTCGTTGTGTGAACCATTTGTCCTTGTTCATTAGTCCTTGTGACTCGTTGTGTAAACCATTTGTCCTTGTTCATTAGTCCTTGTGACTCGTTGTGTTAAAACAATTGTACTTGTTCATTAGTCCATGTGACTCTTTGTGTGAACTATTTGTCCTTGTTCATTAGCCCGTGCGACTCGTTGTGTGAACCATTTGTCCTTGTTCATTTGTCCTTGTGACTCGTTGTGTTAAACAATTGTACTTGTTCATTAGTCTATGTGACTCATTCTGTGAACCATTTGTCCTTGTTCATTTGCCCTTGTGACTCGTTGTGTAAACCATTTGTCCTTGTTCATTAGTCCTTGTGACTCATTGTGTTAAAATAATTGTACTTGTTCATTAGTCCATGTGACTCTTTGTGTGAACCATTTGTCCTTGTTCATTAGCCCTTGCGACTCGTTGTGTGAACCATTTGTCCTTGTTTGTAAATGTGACTCGTTGTGTGAACCATTTGTCCTTGTTCATTTGTCCTTGTGACTCGTTTTGTTAAACAATTGTAATTGTTCATTAGTCCATGTGACTCGTTGTGTAAACCATTTGTCCTTGTTCATTAGTCCTTGTGACTCGTTGTGTTAAACAATTGTACTTGTTCATTAGTCCATGTGTCTCGTTGTGTCAACCATTTGTCCTTGTTCATTAGTCCTTTCGACTCATTGTGTTAAACAATTGTACTTGTTCATTAGTCCATGTGACTCGTTGTGTGAACCATTTGTCCTTGTTCATTAGTCCTTGTGACTCGTTGTGTAAACCATTTGTCCTTGTTCATTAGTCCTTGTGACTCGTTGTGTTAAAACAATTGTACTTGTTCATTAATCTATGTGGCTTGTTGTGTGAACCATTTGTCCTGTTTCATTTGCCCTTGTGACTCGTTGTGTGAATCATTTGTCTTTTTTTATTAGTAAATGTGACTCGTTGTGTGAACCATTTGTCCTTGTTCATTAGTCCTTGTGACTCGTTGTGTAAACTATTTGTCCTTGTTCATTAGTCCTTGTAACTCGTTGTGTGAACCATTTGTCCTTGTTTATTAGTAAATGTGACTCGTTGTGTAAACCATTTGTCCTTGTTTATTATTAGTAAATGTGACTCGTTGTGTAAACCATTTGTCCTTGTTTATTATTAGTAAATGTGACTCGTTGTGTGAACCATTTGTCCTTGATCATTAGTCCTTGTGACTCGTTGTGTTAAAACAGTTGTACTTGTTCATTAATCCATGTGGCTTGTTGTGTGAACCATTTGTCCTTGTTCATTAGCCCTTGTGACTCGTTGTGTTAACCATTTGTCCTTTTTAATTAGTAAATGTGACTCGTTGTGTGAACCATTTTTCCTTGTTTTTTAGTCCTTGTGACTCGTTGTGTGAACCATTTGTCCTTGTTTATTATTAGTAAATGTGACTCGTTGTGTGAACCATTTGTCCTTGTTCATTAGTCCTAGTGACTCGTTGTGTTAAAACAATTGTACTTGTTCATTAGTCCTTGTGACTCGTTGTGTAAACCATTTGTCTCTGTTCATTAGTCCTTGTGACTCGTTGTGTTAAAACAATTATACTTGTTCATTAGTCTATGTGGCTCGTTGTGTGAACAATTTGGCCTTGTTCATTAGCCCTTGTGACTCGTTGTGTGACTCATTTTTCCTTTTTTATTAGTAAATATGACTCATTGTGTGAACCATTTTTCCTTGTTCATTTGTCCTTGTGACTCGTTGTGTTAAACAATTGTAATTGTTCATTAGTCCATGTGACTCGTTGTGTGAACCATTTGTCCTTGTTCATTTGTCCTTGTGACTCGTTGCGTTAAACAATTGTACTTGTTCATTAGTCCATGTGACTCTTTGTCTGAACCATTTGTCCTTGTTCATTAGCCCTTGCGACTCGTTGTGTGAACCATTTGTCCTTATTTGTAAATGTGACTCGTTGTGTGAACCATTTGTCCTTGTTCATTTGTCCTTGTGACTCGTTTTGTTAAACAATTGTAATTGTTCATTAGTCCATGTGACTCGTTGTGTAAACCATTTGTCCTTGTTCATTAGTCCTTGTGACTCGTTGTGTTAAACAATTGTACTTGTTCATTAGTCCATGTGTCTCGTTGTGTCAACCATTTGTCCTTGTTCATTAGTCCTTTCGACTCGTTGTGTTAAACAATTGTACTTGTTCATTAGTCCATGTGACTCGTTGTGTGAACCATTTGTCCTTGTTCATTAGTCCTTGTGACTCGTTGTGTAAACCATTTGTCCTTGTTCATTAGTCCTTGTGACTCGTTGTGTTAAAACAATTGTACTTGTTCATTAGTCCATGTGACTCTTTGTGTGAACTATTTGTCCTTGTTCATTAGCCCGTGCGACTCGTTGTGTGAACCATTTGTCCTTGTTCATTTGTCCTTGTGACTCGTTGTGTTAAACAATTGTACTTGTTCATTAGTCTATGTGACTCATTCTGTGAACCATTTGTCCTTGTTCATTTGCCCTTGTGACTCGTTGTGTAAACCATTTGTCCTTTTTCATTAGTCCTTGTGACTCATTGTGTTAAAATAATTGTACTTGTTCATTAGTCCATGTGACTCTTTGTGTGAACCATTTGTCCTTGTTCATTAGCCCTTGCGACTCGTTGTGTGAACCATTTGTCCTTGTTTGTAAATGTGACTCGTTGTGTGAACCATTTGTCCTTGTTCATTTGTCCTTGTGACTCGTTTTGTTAAACAATTGTAATTGTTCATTAGTCCATGTGACTCGTTGTGTAAACCATTTGTCCTTCTTCATTAGTCCTTGTGACTCGTTGTGTTAAACAATTGTACTTGTTCATTAGTCCATGTGTCTCGTTGTGTCAACCATTTGTCCTTGTTCATTAGTCCTTTCGACTCATTGTGTTAAACAATTGTACTTGTTCATTAGTCCATGTGACTCGTTGTGTGAACCATTTGTCCTTGTTCATTAGTCCTTGTGACTCGTTGTGTAAACCATTTGTCCTTGTTCATTAGTCCTTGTGACTCGTTGTGTTAAAACAATTGTACTTGTTCATTAGTCCATGTGACTCTTTGTGTGAACCATTTGTCCTTGTTCATTAGCCCTTGCGACTCGTTGTGTGAACCATTTGTCCTTGTTTACTAGTAAATGTGACTCGTTGTGTGAACCATTAGTCCTTGTTCATTTCTCCTTGTGACTCGTTGTGTTAAACAATTGTACTTGTTCATTAGTACATGTGACTCGTGGTGTGAACCATTTGTCCTTGTTCATTAGCCCGTGCGACTCGTTGTGTGAACCATTTGTCCTTGTTTGTAAATGTGACTCGTTGTGTGAACCATTTGTCCTTGTTCATTTGTCCTTGTGACTCGTTGTGTTAAACAATTGTACTTGTTCATTAGTCTATGTGACTCATTCTGTGAACCATTTGTCCTTGTTCATTTGCCCTTGTGACTCGTTGTGTAAACCATTTGTCCTTGTTCATTAGTCCTTGTGACTCGTTGTGTTAAAACAATTGTACTTGTTCATTAGTCCATGTGACTCTTTGTGTGAACCATTTGTCCTTGGTCATTAGCCCTTGCGACTCGTTGTGTGAACCATTTGTCCTTGTTTACTAGTAAATGTGACTCGTTGTGTGAACCATTTGTCCTTGTTCATTTCTCCTTGTGACTCGTGGTGTGAACCATTTGTCCTTGTTCATTAGACCTTGTGACTCGTTGTGTGAAGCATTTGTCCTTGTTTATTAGTAAATGTGACTCGTTGTGTGAACCATTTATCCTTGTTCTTTAGTCCTTGTGACTCATTGTGTGAAACATTTATCCTTGTTTATTATTAGTAAATGTGACTCGTTGTGTGAACCATTTGTCCTTGTTCATTAGTCCTTGTGACTCGTTGTGTTAAAACAATTGTACTTGTTCATTAATCTATGTGGCTTGTTGTGTGAACCATTTGTCCTGTTTCATTTGCCCTTGTGACTCGTTGTGTGAATCATTTGTCTTTTTTTATTAGTAAATGTGACTCGTTGTGTGAACCATTTGTCCTTGTTCATTAGTCCTTGTGACTCGTTGTGTAAACTATTTGTCCTTGTTCATTAGTCCTTGTAACTCGTTGTGTGAACCATTTGTCCTTGTTTATTAGTAAATGTGACTCGTTGTGTAAACCATTTGTCCTTGTTTATTATTAGTAAATGTGACTCGTTGTGTGAACCATTTGTCCTTGTTCATTAGTCCTTGCGACTCGTTGTGTTAAAACAGTTGTACTTGTTCATTAATCCATGTGGCTTGTTGTGTGAACCATTTGTCCTTGTTCATTAGCCCTTGTGACTCGTTGTGTGAACCATTTGTCCTTTTTAATTAGTAAATGTGACTCGTTGTGTGAACCATTTTTCCTTGTTTTTTAGTCCTTGTGACTCGTTGTGTGAACCATTTGCCCTTGTTTATTATTAGTAAATGTGACTCGTTGTGTGAACCATTTGTCCTTGTTCATTAGTCCTAGTGACTCGTTGTGTTAAAACAATTGTACTTGTTCATTAGTCCTTGTGACTCGTTGTGTAAACCATTTGTCTCTGTTCATTAGGCCTTGTGACTCGTTGTGTTAAAACAATTGTACTTGTTCATTAGTCTATGTGGCTCGTTGTGTGAACAATTTGTCCTTGTTCATTAGCCCTTGTGACTCGTTGTGTGACTCATTTTTCCTTTTTTATTAGTAAATATGACTCATTGTGTGAACCATTTTTCCTTGTTCATTTGTCCTTGTGACTCGTTGTGTTAAACAATTGTAATTGTTCATTAGTCCATGTGACTCGTTGTGTGAACCATTTGTCCTTGTTCATTTGTCCTTGTGACTCGTTGCGTTAAACAATTGTACTTGTTCATTAGTCCATGTGACTCTTTGTCTGAACCATTTGTCCTTGTTCATTAGCCCTTGCGACTCGTTGTGTGAACCATTTGTCCTTGTTTGTAAATGTGACTCGTTGTGTGAACCATTTGTCCTTGTTCATTTGTCCTTGTGACTCGTTTTGTTAAACAATTGTAATTGTTCATTAGTCCATGTGACTCGTTGTGTAAACCGTTTGTCCTTGTTCATTAGTCCTTGTGACTCGTTGTGTTAAACAATTGTACTTGTTCATTAGTCCATGTGTCTCGTTGTGTCAACCATTTGTCCTTGTTCATTAGTCCTTTCGACTCGTTGTGTTAAACAATTGTACTTGTTCATTAGTCCATGTGACTAGTTGTGTGAACCATTTGTCCTTGTTCATTAGTCCTTGTGACTCGTTGTGTAAACCATTTGTCCTTGTTCATTAGTCCTTGTGACTCGTTGTGTTAAAACAATTGTACTTGTTCATTAGTCCATGTGACTCTTTGTGTGAACCATTTGTCCTTGTTCATTAGCCCGTGCGACTCGTTGTGTGAACCATTTGTCCTTGTTTGTAAATGTGACTCGTTGTGTGAACCATTTGTCCTTGTTCATTTGTCCTTATGACTCGTTGTGTTAAACAATTGTACTTGTTCATTAGTCTATGTGACTCATTCTCAGAACCATTTGTCCTTGTTCATTTGCCCTTGTGACTCGTTGTGTAAACCATTTGTCCTTGTTCATTAGTCCTTGTGACTCATTGTGTTAAAACAATTGTACTTGTTCATTAGTCCATGTGACTCTTTGTGTGAACCATTTGTCCTTGTTCATTAGCCCTTGCGACTCGTTGTGTGAACCATTTGTCCTTGTTTACTAGTAAATGTGACTCGTTGTGTGAACCATTAGTCCTTGTTCATTTCTCCTTGTGACTCGTTGTGTTAAACAATTGTACTTGTTCATTAGTACATGTGACTCGTGGTGTGAACCATTTGTCCTTGTTCATTAGCCCGTGCGACTCGTTGTGTGAACCATTTGTCCTTGTTTGTAAATGTGACTCGTTGTGTGAACCATTTGTCCTTGTTCATTTGTCCTTGTGACTCGTTGTGTTAAACAATTGTACTTGTTCATTAGTCTATGTGACTCATTCTGTGAACCATTTGTCCTTGTTCATTTGCCCTTGTGACTCGTTGTGTAAACCATTTGTCCTTGTTCATTAGTCCTTGTGACTCGTTGTGTTAAAACAATTGTACTTGTTCATTAGTCCATGTGACTCTTTGTGTGAACCATTTGTCCTTGGTCATTAGCCCTTGCGACTCGTTGTGTGAACCATTTGTCCTTGTTTACTAGTAAATGTGACTCGTTGTGTGAACCATTTGTCCTTGTTCATTTCTCCTTGTGACTCGTTGTGTTAAACAATTGTACTTGTTCATTAGTACATGTGACTCGTGGTGTGAACCATTTGTCCTTGTTCATTAGACCTTGTGACTCGTTGTGTGAAGCATTTGTCCTTGTTTATTAGTAAATGTGACTCGTTGTGTGAACCATTTATCCTTGTTCTTTAGTCCTTGTGACTCATTGTGTGAAACATTTATCCTTGTTTATTATTAGTAAATGTGACTCGTTGTGTGAACCATTTGTCCTTGTTCATTAGTCCTTGTGACTCGTTGTGTTAAAACAATTGTACTTGTTCATTAATCTATGTGGCTTGTTGTGTGAACCATTTGTCCTGTTTCATTTGCCCTTGTGACTCGTTGTGTGAATCATTTGTCTTTTTTTATTAGTAAATGTGACTCGTTGTGTGAACCATTTGTCCTTGTTCATTAGTCCTTGTGACTCGTTGTGTAAACTATTTGTCCTTGTTCATTAGTCCTTGTAACTCGTTGTGTGAACCATTTGTCCTTGTTTATTAGTAAATGTGACTCGTTGTGTAAACCATTTGTCCTTGTTTATTATTAGTAAATGTGACTCGTTGTGTGAACCATTTGTCCTTGTTCATTAGTCCTTGTGACTCGTTGTGTTAAAACAGTTGTACTTGTTCATTAATCCATGTGGCTTGTTGTGTGAACCATTTGTCCTTGTTCATTAGCCCTTGTGACTCGTTGTGTGAACCATTTGTCCTTTTTAATTAGTAAATGTGACTCGTTGTGTGAACCATTTTTCCTTGTTTTTTAGTCCTTGTGACTCGTTGTGTGAACCATTTGTCCTTGTTTATTATTAGTAAATGTGACTCGTTGTGTGAACCATTTGTCCTTGTTCATTAGTCCTAGTGACTCGTTGTGTTAAAACAATTGTACTTGTTCATTAGTCCTTGTGACTCGTTGTGTAAACCATTTGTCTCTGTTCATTAGGCCTTGTGACTCGTTGTGTTAAAACAATTGTACTTGTTCATTAGTCTATGTGGCTCGTTGTGTGAACAATTTGTCCTTGTTCATTAGCCCTTGTGACTCGTTGTGTGACTCATTTTTCCTTTTTTATTAGTAAATATGACTCATTGTGTGAACCATTTTTCCTTGTTCATTTGTCCTTGTGACTCGTTGTGTTAAACAATTGTAATTTTTCATTAGTCCATGTGACTCGTTGTGTGAACCATTTGTCCTTGTTCATTTGTCCTTGTGACTCGTTGCGTTAAACAATTGTACTTGTTCATTAGTCCATGTGACTCTTTGTCTGAACCATTTGTCCTTGTTCATTAGCCCTTGCGACTCGTTGTGTGAACCATTTGTCCTTGTTTGTAAATGTGACTCGTTGTGTGAACCATTTGTCCTTGTTCATTTGTCCTTGTGACTCGTTTTGTTAAACAATTGTAATTGTTCATTAGTCCATGTGACTCGTTGTGTAAACCGTTTGTCCTTGTTCATTAGTCCTTGTGACTCGTTGTGTTAAACAATTGTACTTGTTCATTAGTCCATGTGTCTCGTTGTGTCAACCATTTGTCCTTGTTCATTAGTCCTTTCGACTCGTTGTGTTAAACAATTGTACTTGTTCATTAGTCCATGTGACTAGTTGTGTGAACCATTTGTCCTTGTTCATTAGTCCTTGTGACTCGTTGTGTAAACCATTTGTCCTTGTTCATTAGTCCTTGTGACTCGTTGTGTTAAAACAATTGTACTTGTTCATTAGTCCATGTGACTCTTTGTGTGAACCATTTGTCCTTGTTCATTAGCCCGTGCGACTCGTTGTGTGAACCATTTGTCCTTGTTTGTAAATGTGACTCGTTGTGTGAACCATTTGTCCTTGTTCATTTGTCCTTATGACTCGTTGTGTTAAACAATTGTACTTGTTCATTAGTCTATGTGACTCATTCTGTGAACCATTTGTCCTTGTTCATTTGCCCTTGTGACTCGTTGTGTAAACCATTTGTCCTTGTTCATTAGTCCTTGTGACTCATTGTGTTAAAACAATTGTACTTGTTCATTAGTCCATGTGACTCTTTGTGTGAACCATTTGTCCTTGTTCATTAGCCCTTGTGACTCGTTGTGTGAACCATTTGTCCTTGTTTGTAAATGTGACTCGTTGTGTGAACCATTTGTCCTTGTTCATTTATCCTTGTGACTCGTTTTGTTAAACAATTGTAATTGTTCATTAGTCCATGTGACTCGTTGTGTAAACCGTTTGTCCTTGTTCATTAGTCCTTGTGACTCGTTGTGTTAAACAATTGTACTTGTTCATTAGTCCATGTGTCTCGTTGTGTCAACCATTTGTCCTTGTTCATTAGTCCTTTCGACTCGTTGTGTTAAACAATTGTACTTGTTCATTAGTCCATGTGACTAGTTGTGTGAACCATTTGTCCTTGTTCATTAGTCCTTGTGACTCGTTGTGTAAACCATTTGTCCTTGTTCATTAGTCCTTGTGACTCGTTGTGTTAAAACAATTGTACTTGTTCATTAGTCCATGTGACTCTTTGTGTGAACCATTTGTCCTTGTTCATTAGCCCGTGCGACTCGTTGTGTGAACCATTTGTCCTTGTTTGTAAATGTGACTCGTTGTGTGAACCATTTGTCCTTGTTCATTTGTCCTTATGACTCGTTGTGTTAAACAATTGTACTTGTTCATTAGTCTATGTGACTCATTCTGTGAACCATTTGTCCTTGTTCATTTGCCCTTGTGACTCGTTGTGTAAACCATTTGTCCTTGTTCATTAGTCCTTGTGACTCATTGTGTTAAAACAATTGTACTTGTTCATTAGTCCATGTGACTCTTTGTGTGAACCATTTGTCCTTGTTCATTAGCCCTTGTGACTCGTTGTGTGAACCATTTGTCCTTGTTTGTAAATGTGACTCGTTGTGTGAACCATTTGTCCTTGTTCATTTGTCCTTGTGACTCGTTTTGTTAAACAATTGTAATTGTTCATTAGTCCATGTGACTCGTTGTGTAAACCATTTGTCCTTGTTCATTAGTCCTTGTGACTCGTTGTGTTAAAGAATTGTACTTGTTCATTAGTCCATGTGTCTCGTTGTGTCAACCATTTGTCCTTGTTCATTAGTCCTTTCGACTCGTTGTGTTAAACAATTGTACTTGTTCATTAGTCCATGTGACTCGTTGTGTGAACCATTTGTCCTTGTTCATTAGTCCTTGTGACTCGTTGTGTAAACCATTTGTCCTTGTTCATTAGTCCTTGTGACTCGTTGTGTTAAAACAATTGTACTTGTTCATTAGTCCATGTGACTCTTTGTGTGAACCATTTGTCCTTGTTCATTAGCCCTTGCGACTCGTTGTGTGAACCATTTGTCCTTGTTTACTAGTAAATGTGACTCGTTGTGTGAACCATTTGTCCTTGTTCATTTCTCCTTGTGACTCGTTGTGTTAAACAATTGTACTTGTTCATTAGTACATGTGACTCGTGGTGTGAACCATTTGTCCTTGTTCATTAGACCTTGTGACTCGTTGTGTGAAGCATTTGTCCTTGTTTATTAGTAAATGTGCCTCGTTGTGTGAACCATTTGTCCTTGTTCATTAGTCCTTGTGACTCGTTGTGTTAAAACAATTGTACTTGTTCATTAATCTATGTGGCTTGTTGTGTGAACCATTTGTCCTTGTTCATTTGCCCTTGTGACTCGTTGTGTGAATCATTTGTCTTTTTTTATTAGTAAATGTGACTCGTTGTGTGAACCATTTGTCCTTGTTCGTTAGTCCTTGTGACTCGTTGTGTAAACTATTTGTCCTTGTTCATTAGTCCTTGTAACTCGTTGTGTGAACCATTTGTCCTTGTTTATTAGTAAATGTGACTCGTTGTGTAAACCATTTGTCCTTGTTTATTATTAGTAAATGTGACTCGTTGTGTGAACCATTTGTCCTTGTTCATTAGTCCTTGTGACTCGTTGTGTTAAAACAGTTGTACTTGTTCATTAATCCATGTGGCTTGTTGTGTGAACCATTTGTCCTTGTTCATTAGCCCTTGTGACTAGTTGTGTGAACCATTTGTCCTTTTTAATTAGTAAATGTGACTCGTTGTGTGAACCATTTTTCCTTGTTTTTTAATCCTTGTGACTCGTTGTGTGGACCATTTGTCCTTGTTTATTATTAGTAAATGTTACTCGTTGTGTGAACCATTTGTCCTTGTTCATTAGTCCTAGTGACTCGTTGTGTTAAAACAATTGTACTTGTTCATTAGTCCTTGTGACTCGTTGTGTAAACCATTTGTCTCTGTTCATTAGTCCTTGTGACTCGTTGTGTTAAAACAATTGTACTTGTTCATTAGTCTATGTGGCTCGTTGTGTGAACAATTTGTCCTTGTTCATTAGCCCTTGTGACTCGTTGTGTGACTCATTTTTCCTTTTTTATTAGTAAATATGACTCATTGTATGAACCATTTTTCCTTGTTCATTTGTCCTTGTGACTCGTTGTGTTAAACAATTGTAATTGTTCATTAGTCCATGTGACTCGTTGTGTGAACCATTTGTCCTTGTTCATTTGTCCTTGTGACTCATTGCGTTAAACAATTGTACTTGTTCATTAGTCCATGTGACTCGTTGGGTGAACCATTTGTTCTTTTTCATTAGTCCTTGTGACTCGTTGTGCAAAATAATTGTACTTGTTCATTAGTCTATGTGACTCGTTGTGTGAACAATTTATCCTTGTTCATTAGCCCTTGTGACTCGTTGTGTGAACCATTTGTCCTTTTTTATTAGTAAATGTGACTCGTTGTGTGAACCATTTTTCCTTGTTCATTTGTCCTTGTGACTCGTTGTGTTAAACAATTGTAATTGTTCATTAGTCCATGTGACTCGTTGTGTGAACCATTTGTCCTTGTTCATTTGTCCTTGTGACTCATTGCGTTAAACAATTGTACTTGTTCATTAGTCCATGTGACTCGTTGGGTGAACCATTTGTTCTTTTTCATTAGTCCTTGTGACTCGTTGTGCAAAATAATTGTACTTGTTCATTAGTCTATGTGACTCGTTGTGTGAACAATTTATCCTTGTTCATTAGCCCTTGTGACTCGTTGTGTGAACCATTTGTCCTTTTTTATTAGTAAATGTGACTCGTTGTGTGAACCATTTTTCCTTGTTCATTTGTCCTTGTGACTCGTTGTGTTAAACAATTGTAATTGTTCATTAGTCCATGTGACTCGTTGTGTGAACCATTTGTCCTTGTTCATTTGTCCTTGTGACTCGTTGCGTTAAACAATTGTACTTGTTCATTAGTCCATGTGACTCTTTGTCTGAACCATTTGTCCTTGTTCATTAGCCCTTGCGACTCGTTGTGTGAACCATTTGTCCTTATTTGTAAATGTGACTCGTTGTGTGAACCATTTGTCCTTGTTCATTTGTCCTTGTGACTCGTTTTGTTAAACAATTGTAATTGTTCATTAGTCCATGTGACTCGTTGTGTAAACCATTTGTCCTTGTTCATTAGTCCTTGTGACTCGTTGTGTTAAACAATTGTACTTGTTCATTAGTCCATGTGTCTCGTTGTGTCAACCATTTGTCCTTGTTCATTAGTCCTTTCGACTCGTTGTGTTAAACAATTGTACTTGTTCATTAGTCCATGTGACTCGTTGTGTGAACCATTTGTCCTTGTTCATTAGTCCTTGTGACTCGTTGTGTAAACCATTTGTCCTTGTTCATTAGTCCTTGTGACTCGTTGTGTTAAAACAATTGTACTTGTTCATTAGTCCATGTGACTCTTTGTGTGAACTATTTGTCCTTGTTCATTAGCCCGTGCGACTCGTTGTGTGAACCATTTGTCCTTGTTCATTTGTCCTTGTGACTCGTTGTGTTAAACAATTGTACTTGTTCATTAGTCTATGTGACTCATTCTCAGAACCATTTGTCCTTGTTCATTTGCCCTTGTGACTCGTTGTGTAAACCATTTGTCCTTTTTCATTAGTCCTTGTGACTCATTGTGTTAAAATAATTGTACTTGTTCATTAGTCCATGTGACTCTTTGTGTGAACCATTTGTCCTTGTTCATTAGCCCTTGCGACTCGTTGTGTGAACCATTTGTCCTTGTTTGTAAATGTGACTCGTTGTGTGAACCATTTGTCCTTGTTCATTTGTCCTTGTGACTCGTTTTGTTAAACAATTGTAATTGTTCATTAGTCCATGTGACTCGTTGTGTAAACCATTTGTCCTTCTTCATTAGTCCTTGTGACTCGTTGTGTTAAACAATTGTACTTGTTCATTAGTCCATGTGTCTCGTTGTGTCAACCATTTGTCCTTGTTCATTAGTCCTTTCGACTCATTGTGTTAAACAATTGTACTTGTTCATTAGTCCATCTGACTCGTTGTGTGAACCATTTGTCCTTGTTCATTAGTCCTTGTGACTCGTTGTGTAAACCATTTGTCCTTGTTCATTAGTCCTTGTGACTCGTTGTGTTAAAACAATTGTACTTGTTCATTAGTCCATGTGACTCTTTGTGTGAACCATTTGTCCTTGTTCATTAGCCCTTGCGACTCGTTGTGTGAACCATTTGTCCTTGTTTACTAGTAAATGTGACTCGTTGTGTGAACCATTAGTCCTTGTTCATTTCTCCTTGTGACTCGTTGTGTTAAACAATTGTACTTGTTCATTAGTACATGTGACTCGTGGTGTGAACCATTTGTCCTTGTTCATTAGCCCGTGCGACTCGTTGTGTGAACCATTTGTCCTTGTTTGTAAATGTGACTCGTTGTGTGAACCATTTGTCCTTGTTCATTTGTCCTTGTGACTCGTTGTGTTAAACAATTGTACTTGTTCATTAGTCTATGTGACTCATTCTGTGAACCATTTGTCCTTGTTCATTTGCCCTTGTGACTCGTTGTGTAAACCATTTGTCCTTGTTCATTAGTCCTTGTGACTCGTTGTGTTAAAACAATTGTACTTGTTCATTAGTCCATGTGACTCTTTGTGTGAACCATTTGTCCTTGGTCATTAGCCCTTGCGACTCGTTGTGTGAACCATTTGTCCTTGTTTACTAGTAAATGTGACTCGTTGTGTGAACCATTTGTCCTTGTTCATTTCTCCTTGTGACTCGTGGTGTGAACCATTTGTCCTTGTTCATTAGACCTTGTGACTCGTTGTGTGAAGCATTTGTCCTTGTTTATTAGTAAATGTGACTCGTTGTGTGAACCATTTATCCTTGTTCTTTAGTCCTTGTGACTCATTGTGTGAAACATTTATCCTTGTTTATTATTAGTAAATGTGACTCGTTGTGTGAACCATTTGTCCTTGTTCATTAGTCCTTGTGACTCGTTGTGTTAAAACAATTGTACTTGTTCATTAATCTATGTGGCTTGTTGTGTGAACCATTTGTCCTGTTTCATTTGCCCTTGTGACTCGTTGTGTGAATCATTTGTCTTTTTTTATTAGTAAATGTGACTCGTTGTGTGAACCATTTGTCCTTGTTCATTAGTCCTTGTGACTCGTTGTGTAAACTATTTGTCCTTGTTCATTAGTCCTTGTAACTCGTTGTGTGAACCATTTGTCCTTGTTTATTAGTAAATGTGACTCGTTGTGTAAACCATTTGTCCTTGTTTATTATTAGTAAATGTGACTCGTTGTGTGAACCATTTGTCCTTGTTCATTAGTCCTTGCGACTCGTTGTGTTAAAACAGTTGTACTTGTTCATTAATCCATGTGGCTTGTTGTGTGAACCATTTGTCCTTGTTCATTAGCCCTTGTGACTCGTTGTGTGAACCATTTGTCCTTTTTAATTAGTAAATGTGACTCGTTGTGTGAACCATTTTTCCTTGTTTTTTAGTCCTTGTGACTCGTTGTGTGAACCATTTGCCCTTGTTTATTATTAGTAAATGTGACTCGTTGTGTGAACCATTTGTCCTTGTTCATTAGTCCTAGTGACTCGTTGTGTTAAAACAATTGTACTTGTTCATTAGTCCTTGTGACTCGTTGTGTAAACCATTTGTCTCTGTTCATTAGGCCTTGTGACTCGTTGTGTTAAAACAATTGTACTTGTTCATTAGTCTATGTGGCTCGTTGTGTGAACAATTTGTCCTTGTTCATTAGCCCTTGTGACTCGTTGTGTGACTCATTTTTCCTTTTTTATTAGTAAATATGACTCATTGTGTGAACCATTTTTCCTTGTTCATTTGTCCTTGTGACTCGTTGTGTTAAACAATTGTAATTGTTCATTAGTCCATGTGACTCGTTGTGTGAACCATTTGTCCTTGTTCATTTGTCCTTGTGACTCGTTGCGTTAAACAATTGTACTTGTTCATTAGTCCATGTGACTCTTTGTCTGAACCATTTGTCCTTGTTCATTAGCCCTTGCGACTCGTTGTGTGAACCATTTGTCCTTGTTTGTAAATGTGACTCGTTGTGTGAACCATTTGTCCTTGTTCATTTGTCCTTGTGACTCGTTTTGTTAAACAATTGTAATTGTTCATTAGTCCATGTGACTCGTTGTGTAAACCGTTTGTCCTTGTTCATTAGTCCTTGTGACTCGTTGTGTTAAACAATTGTACTTGTTCATTAGTCCATGTGTCTCGTTGTGTCAACCATTTGTCCTTGTTCATTAGTCCTTTCGACTCGTTGTGTTAAACAATTGTACTTGTTCATTAGTCCATGTGACTAGTTGTGTGAACCATTTGTCCTTGTTCATTAGTCCTTGTGACTCGTTGTGTAAACCATTTGTCCTTGTTCATTAGTCCTTGTGACTCGTTGTGTTAAAACAATTGTACTTGTTCATTAGTCCATGTGACTCTTTGTGTGAACCATTTGTCCTTGTTCATTAGCCCGTGCGACTCGTTGTGTGAACCATTTGTCCTTGTTTGTAAATGTGACTCGTTGTGTGAACCATTTGTCCTTGTTCATTTGTCCTTATGACTCGTTGTGTTAAACAATTGTACTTGTTCATTAGTCTATGTGACTCATTCTGTGAACCATTTGTCCTTGTTCATTTGCCCTTGTGACTCGTTGTGTAAACCATTTGTCCTTGTTCATTAGTCCTTGTGACTCATTGTGTTAAAACAATTGTACTTGTTCATTAGTCCATGTGACTCTTTGTGTGAACCATTTGTCCTTGTTCATTAGCCCTTGCGACTCGTTGTGTGAACCATTTGTCCTTGTTTACTAGTAAATGTGACTCGTTGTGTGAACCATTAGTCCTTGTTCATTTCTCCTTGTGACTCGTTGTGTTAAACAATTGTACTTGTTCATTAGTACATGTGACTCGTGGTGTGAACCATTTGTCCTTGTTCATTAGCCCGTGCGACTCGTTGTGTGAACCATTTGTCCTTGTTTGTAAATGTGACTCGTTGTGTGAACCATTTGTCCTTGTTCATTTGTCCTTGTGACTCGTTGTGTTAAACAATTGTACTTGTTCATTAGTCTATGTGACTCATTCTGTGAACCATTTGTCCTTGTTCATTTGCCCTTGTGACTCGTTGTGTAAACCATTTGTCCTTGTTCATTAGTCCTTGTGACTCGTTGTGTTAAAACAATTGTACTTGTTCATTAGTCCATGTGACTCTTTGTGTGAACCATTTGTCCTTGGTCATTAGCCCTTGCGACTCGTTGTGTGAACCATTTGTCCTTGTTTACTAGTAAATGTGACTCGTTGTGTGAACCATTTGTCCTTGTTCATTTCTCCTTGTGACTCGTTGTGTTAAACAATTGTACTTGTTCATTAGTACATGTGACTCGTGGTGTGAACCATTTGTCCTTGTTCATTAGACCTTGTGACTCGTTGTGTGAAGCATTTGTCCTTGTTTATTAGTAAATGTGACTCGTTGTGTGAACCATTTATCCTTGTTCTTTAGTCCTTGTGACTCATTGTGTGAAACATTTATCCTTGTTTATTATTAGTAAATGTGACTCGTTGTGTGAACCATTTGTCCTTGTTCATTAGTCCTTGTGACTCGTTGTGTTAAAACAATTGTACTTGTTCATTAATCTATGTGGCTTGTTGTGTGAACCATTTGTCCTGTTTCATTTGCCCTTGTGACTCGTTGTGTGAATCATTTGTCTTTTTTTATTAGTAAATGTGACTCGTTGTGTGAACCATTTGTCCTTGTTCATTAGTCCTTGTGACTCGTTGTGTAAACTATTTGTCCTTGTTCATTAGTCCTTGTAACTCGTTGTGTGAACCATTTGTCCTTGTTTATTAGTAAATGTGACTCGTTGTGTAAACCATTTGTCCTTGTTTATTATTAGTAAATGTGACTCGTTGTGTGAACCATTTGTCCTTGTTCATTAGTCCTTGTGACTCGTTGTGTTAAAACAGTTGTACTTGTTCATTAATCCATGTGGCTTGTTGTGTGAACCATTTGTCCTTGTTCATTAGCCCTTGTGACTCGTTGTGTGAACCATTTGTCCTTTTTAATTAGTAAATGTGACTCGTTGTGTGAACCATTTTTCCTTGTTTTTTAGTCCTTGTGACTCGTTGTGTGAACCATTTGTCCTTGTTTATTATTAGTAAATGTGACTCGTTGTGTGAACCATTTGTCCTTGTTCATTAGTCCTAGTGACTCGTTGTGTTAAAACAATTGTACTTGTTCATTAGTCCTTGTGACTCGTTGTGTAAACCATTTGTCTCTGTTCATTAGGCCTTGTGACTCGTTGTGTTAAAACAATTGTACTTGTTCATTAGTCTATGTGGCTCGTTGTGTGAACAATTTGTCCTTGTTCATTAGCCCTTGTGACTCGTTGTGTGACTCATTTTTCCTTTTTTATTAGTAAATATGACTCATTGTGTGAACCATTTTTCCTTGTTCATTTGTCCTTGTGACTCGTTGTGTTAAACAATTGTAATTTTTCATTAGTCCATGTGACTCGTTGTGTGAACCATTTGTCCTTGTTCATTTGTCCTTGTGACTCGTTGCGTTAAACAATTGTACTTGTTCATTAGTCCATGTGACTCTTTGTCTGAACCATTTGTCCTTGTTCATTAGCCCTTGCGACTCGTTGTGTGAACCATTTGTCCTTGTTTGTAAATGTGACTCGTTGTGTGAACCATTTGTCCTTGTTCATTTGTCCTTGTGACTCGTTTTGTTAAACAATTGTAATTGTTCATTAGTCCATGTGACTCGTTGTGTAAACCGTTTGTCCTTGTTCATTAGTCCTTGTGACTCGTTGTGTTAAACAATTGTACTTGTTCATTAGTCCATGTGTCTCGTTGTGTCAACCATTTGTCCTTGTTCATTAGTCCTTTCGACTCGTTGTGTTAAACAATTGTACTTGTTCATTAGTCCATGTGACTAGTTGTGTGAACCATTTGTCCTTGTTCATTAGTCCTTGTGACTCGTTGTGTAAACCATTTGTCCTTGTTCATTAGTCCTTGTGACTCGTTGTGTTAAAACAATTGTACTTGTTCATTAGTCCATGTGACTCTTTGTGTGAACCATTTGTCCTTGTTCATTAGCCCGTGCGACTCGTTGTGTGAACCATTTGTCCTTGTTTGTAAATGTGACTCGTTGTGTGAACCATTTGTCCTTGTTCATTTGTCCTTATGACTCGTTGTGTTAAACAATTGTACTTGTTCATTAGTCTATGTGACTCATTCTGTGAACCATTTGTCCTTGTTCATTTGCCCTTGTGACTCGTTGTGTAAACCATTTGTCCTTGTTCATTAGTCCTTGTGACTCATTGTGTTAAAACAATTGTACTTGTTCATTAGTCCATGTGACTCTTTGTGTGAACCATTTGTCCTTGTTCATTAGCCCTTGTGACTCGTTGTGTGAACCATTTGTCCTTGTTTGTAAATGTGACTCGTTGTGTGAACCATTTGTCCTTGTTCATTTATCCTTGTGACTCGTTTTGTTAAACAATTGTAATTGTTCATTAGTCCATGTGACTCGTTGTGTAAACCGTTTGTCCTTGTTCATTAGTCCTTGTGACTCGTTGTGTTAAACAATTGTACTTGTTCATTAGTCCATGTGTCTCGTTGTGTCAACCATTTGTCCTTGTTCATTAGTCCTTTCGACTCGTTGTGTTAAACAATTGTACTTGTTCATTAGTCCATGTGACTAGTTGTGTGAACCATTTGTCCTTGTTCATTAGTCCTTGTGACTCGTTGTGTAAACCATTTGTCCTTGTTCATTAGTCCTTGTGACTCGTTGTGTTAAAACAATTGTACTTGTTCATTAGTCCATGTGACTCTTTGTGTGAACCATTTGTCCTTGTTCATTAGCCCGTGCGACTCGTTGTGTGAACCATTTGTCCTTGTTTGTAAATGTGACTCGTTGTGTGAACCATTTGTCCTTGTTCATTTGTCCTTATGACTCGTTGTGTTAAACAATTGTACTTGTTCATTAGTCTATGTGACTCATTCTGTGAACCATTTGTCCTTGTTCATTTGCCCTTGTGACTCGTTGTGTAAACCATTTGTCCTTGTTCATTAGTCCTTGTGACTCATTGTGTTAAAACAATTGTACTTGTTCATTAGTCCATGTGACTCTTTGTGTGAACCATTTGTCCTTGTTCATTAGCCCTTGTGACTCGTTGTGTGAACCATTTGTCCTTGTTTGTAAATGTGACTCGTTGTGTGAACCATTTGTCCTTGTTCATTTGTCCTTGTGACTCGTTTTGTTAAACAATTGTAATTGTTCATTAGTCCATGTGACTCGTTGTGTAAACCATTTGTCCTTGTTCATTAGTCCTTGTGACTCGTTGTGTTAAAGAATTGTACTTGTTCATTAGTCCATGTGTCTCGTTGTGTCAACCATTTGTCCTTGTTCATTAGTCCTTTCGACTCGTTGTGTTAAACAATTGTACTTGTTCATTAGTCCATGTGACTCGTTGTGTGAACCATTTGTCCTTGTTCATTAGTCCTTGTGACTCGTTGTGTAAACCATTTGTCCTTGTTCATTAGTCCTTGTGACTCGTTGTGTTAAAACAATTGTACTTGTTCATTAGTCCATGTGACTCTTTGTGTGAACCATTTGTCCTTGTTCATTAGCCCTTGCGACTCGTTGTGTGAACCATTTGTCCTTGTTTACTAGTAAATGTGACTCGTTGTGTGAACCATTTGTCCTTGTTCATTTCTCCTTGTGACTCGTTGTGTTAAACAATTGTACTTGTTCATTAGTACATGTGACTCGTGGTGTGAACCATTTGTCCTTGTTCATTAGACCTTGTGACTCGTTGTGTGAAGCATTTGTCCTTGTTTATTAGTAAATGTGCCTCGTTGTGTGAACCATTTGTCCTTGTTCATTAGTCCTTGTGACTCGTTGTGTTAAAACAATTGTACTTGTTCATTAATCTATGTGGCTTGTTGTGTGAACCATTTGTCCTTGTTCATTTGCCCTTGTGACTCGTTGTGTGAATCATTTGTCTTTTTTTATTAGTAAATGTGACTCGTTGTGTGAACCATTTGTCCTTGTTCGTTAGTCCTTGTGACTCGTTGTGTAAACTATTTGTCCTTGTTCATTAGTCCTTGTAACTCGTTGTGTGAACCATTTGTCCTTGTTTATTAGTAAATGTGACTCGTTGTGTAAACCATTTGTCCTTGTTTATTATTAGTAAATGTGACTCGTTGTGTGAACCATTTGTCCTTGTTCATTAGTCCTTGTGACTCGTTGTGTTAAAACAGTTGTACTTGTTCATTAATCCATGTGGCTTGTTGTGTGAACCATTTGTCCTTGTTCATTAGCCCTTGTGACTAGTTGTGTGAACCATTTGTCCTTTTTAATTAGTAAATGTGACTCGTTGTGTGAACCATTTTTCCTTGTTTTTTAATCCTTGTGACTCGTTGTGTGGACCATTTGTCCTTGTTTATTATTAGTAAATGTTACTCGTTGTGTGAACCATTTGTCCTTGTTCATTAGTCCTAGTGACTCGTTGTGTTAAAACAATTGTACTTGTTCATTAGTCCTTGTGACTCGTTGTGTAAACCATTTGTCTCTGTTCATTAGTCCTTGTGACTCGTTGTGTTAAAACAATTGTACTTGTTCATTAGTCTATGTGGCTCGTTGTGTGAACAATTTGTCCTTGTTCATTAGCCCTTGTGACTCGTTGTGTGACTCATTTTTCCTTTTTTATTAGTAAATATGACTCATTGTATGAACCATTTTTCCTTGTTCATTTGTCCTTGTGACTCGTTGTGTTAAACAATTGTAATTGTTCATTAGTCCATGTGACTCGTTGTGTGAACCATTTGTCCTTGTTCATTTGTCCTTGTGACTCATTGCGTTAAACAATTGTACTTGTTCATTAGTCCATGTGACTCGTTGGGTGAACCATTTGTTCTTTTTCATTAGTCCTTGTGACTCGTTGTGCAAAATAATTGTACTTGTTCATTAGTCTATGTGACTCGTTGTGTGAACAATTTATCCTTGTTCATTAGCCCTTGTGACTCGTTGTGTGAACCATTTGTCCTTTTTTATTAGTAAATGTGACTCGTTGTGTGAACCATTTTTCCTTGTTCATTTGTCCTTGTGACTCGTTGTGTTAAACAATTGTAATTGTTCATTAGTCCATGTGACTCGTTGTGTGAACCATTTGTCCTTGTTCATTAGTCCTTGTGACTCGTTGTGTTAAAGAATTGTACTTGTTCATTAGTCCATGTGTCTCGTTGTGTCAACTATTTGTCTTTGTTCATTAGTCCTTCCGACTCGTTGTGTTAAACAATTGTACTTGTTCATTAGTCCATCTGACTCGTTGTGTGAACCATTTGTCCTTGTTCATTAGTCCTTGTGACTCATTGTGTAAACCATTTGTCCTTGTTCATTAGTCCTTGTGACTCGTTGTGTTAAAACAATTGTACTTGTTCATTAGTCCATGTGACTCGCTGTGTGAACCATTTGTCCTTGTTCATTAGCTCTTGCGACTCGTTGTGTGAACCATTTGTCCTTGTTTATTAGTAAATGTTACTCGTTGTTCGAACCATTTGTCCTTGTTCATTCGTCCTTGTGACTTGTTGTGTTAAACAATTGTACTTGTTCAATAGTTCTTGTGACTCGTTGTGTAAACCATTTGTCCTTGTTCATTAGTCCTTGTGACTCGTTGTGTTAAAACAATTGTACTTGTTCATTAGTCTAAGTGGCTCGTTGTGTGAACAATTTGTCCTTGTTCATTAGCCCTTGTGACTCGCTGTGTGACTCATTTGTCCTTTTTTATTAATAAATGTGACTCGTTGTGTGAACCATTTTTCGTTGTTCATTAGTCCTTGTGACTAGTTGTGTGAACCATTTGTCCTTTTTAATTAGTAAATGTGACTCGTTGTGTGAACCATTTTTCCTTGTTTTTTAATCCTTGTGACTCGTTGTGTGGACCATTTGTCCTTGTTTATTATTAGTAAATGTGACTCGTTGTGTGAACCATTTGTCCTTGTTCATTAGTCCTAGTGACTCGTTGTGTTAAAACAATTGTACTTGTTCATTAGTCCTTGTGACTCGTTGTGTAAACCATTTGTCTCTGTTCATTAGTCCTTGTGACTCGTTGTGTTAAAACAATTGTACTTGTTCATTAGTCCATGTGACTCTTTGTGTGAACCATTTGTCCTTGTTCATTAGCCCTTGCGACTCGTTGTGTGAACCATTTGTCCTTGTTTACTAGTAAATGTGACTCGTTGTGTGAACCATTTGTCCTTGTTCATTTCTCCTTGTGACTCGTTGTGTTAAACAATTGTACTTGTTCATTAGTACATGTGACTCGTGGTGTGAACCATTTGTCCTTGTTCATTAGCCCGTGCGACTCGTTGTGTGAACCATTTGTCCTTGTTTGTAAATGTGACTCGTTGTGTGAACCATTTGTCCTTGTTCATTTCTCCTTGTGACTCGTTGTGTTAAACAATTGTACTTGTTCATTAGTACATGTGACTCGTGGTGTGAACCATTTGTCCTTGTTCATTAGACCTTGTGACTCGTTGTGTGAAGCATTTGTCCTTGTTTATTAGTAAATGTGACTCGTTGTGTGAACCATTTATCCTTGTTCTTTAGTCCTTGTGACTCATTGTGTGAAACATTTATCCTTGTTTATTATTAGTAAATGTGACTCGTTGTGTGAACCATTTGTCCTTGTTCATTAGTCCTTGTGACTCGTTGTGTTAAAACAATTGTACTTGTTCATTAATCTATGTGGCTTGTTGTGTGAACCATTTGTCCTGTTTCATTTGCCCTTGTGACTCGTTGTGTGAATCATTTGTCTTTTTTATTAGTAAATGTGACTCGTTGTGTGAACCATTTGTCCTTGTTCATTAGTCCTTGTGACTCGTTGTGTAAACTATTTGTCCTTGTTCATTAGTCCTTGTAACTCGTTGTGTGAACCATTTGTCCTTGTTTATTAGTAAATGTGACTCGTTGTGTAAACCATTTGTCCTTGTTTATTATTAGTAAATGTGACTCGTTGTGTGAACCATTTGTCCTTGTTCATTAGTCCTTGTGACTCGTTGTGTTAAAACAGTTGTACTTGTTCATTAATCCATGTGGCTTGTTGTGTGAACCATTTGTCCTTGTTCATTAGCCCTTGTGACTCGTTGTGTGAACCATTTGTCCTTTTTAATTAGTAAATGTGACTCGTTGTGTGAACCATTTTTCCTTGTTTTTTAGTCCTTGTGACTCGTTGTGTGAACCATTTGTCCTTGTTTATTATTAGTAAATGTGACTCGTTGTGTGAACCATTTGTCCTTGTTCATTAGTCCTAGTGACTCGTTGTGTTAAAACAATTGTACTTGTTCATTAGTCCTTGTGACTCGTTGTGTAAACCATTTGTCTCTGTTCATTAGTCCTTGTGACTCGTTGTGTTAAAACAATTGTACTTGTTCATTAGTCTATGTGGCTCGTTGTGTGAACAATTTGTCCTTGTTCATTAGCCCTTGTGACTCGTTGTGTGACTCATTTTTCCTTTTTTATTAGTAAATATGACTCATTGTGTGAACCATTTTTCCTTGTTCATTTGTCCTTCTGACTCGTTGTGTTAAACAATTGTAATTGTTCATTAGTCCATGTGACTCGTTGTGTGAACCATTTGTCCTTATTCATTTGTCCTTGTGACTCGTTGCGTTAAACAATTGTACTTGTTCATTAGTCCATGTGACTCTTTGTCTGAACCATTTGTCCTTGTTCATTAGCCCTTGCGACTCGTTGTGTGAACCATTTGTCCTTGTTCATTAGCCCTTGTGACTCGTTGTGTGAACCATTTGTCCTTTTTTATTAGTAAATGTGACTCGTTGTGTGAACCATTTTTCCTTGTTCATTTGTCCTTGTGACTCGTTGTGTTAAACAATTGTAATTGTTCATTAGTCCATGTGACTCGTTGTGTGAACCATTTGTCCTTGTTCATTAGTCCTTGTGACTCGTTGTGTTAAAGAATTGTACTTGTTCATTAGTCCATGTGTCTCGTTGTGTCAACTATTTGTCTTTGTTCATTAGTCCTTCCGACTCGTTGTGTTAAACAATTGTACTTGTTCATTAGTCCATCTGACTCGTTGTGTGAACCATTTGTCCTTGTTCATTAGTCCTTGTGACTCATTGTGTAAACCATTTGTCCTTGTTCATTAGTCCTTGTGACTCGTTGTGTTAAAACAATTGTACTTGTTCATTAGTCCATGTGACTCGCTGTGTGAACCATTTGTCCTTGTTCATTAGCTCTTGCGACTCGTTGTGTGAACCATTTGTCCTTGTTTATTAGTAAATGTTACTCGTTGTTCGAACCATTTGTCCTTGTTCATTCGTCCTTGTGACTTGTTGTGTTAAACAATTGTACTTGTTCAATAGTTCTTGTGACTCGTTGTGTAAACCATTTGTCCTTGTTCATTAGTCCTTGTGACTCGTTGTGTTAAAACAATTGTACTTGTTCATTAGTCTAAGTGGCTCGTTGTGTGAACAATTTGTCCTTGTTCATTAGCCCTTGTGACTCGCTGTGTGACTCATTTGTCCTTTTTTATTAATAAATGTGACTCGTTGTGTGAACCATTTTTCGTTGTTCATTAGTCCTTGTGACTAGTTGTGTGAACCATTTGTCCTTTTTAATTAGTAAATGTGACTCGTTGTGTGAACCATTTTTCCTTGTTTTTTAATCCTTGTGACTCGTTGTGTGGACCATTTGTCCTTGTTTATTATTAGTAAATGTGACTCGTTGTGTGAACCATTTGTCCTTGTTCATTAGTCCTAGTGACTCGTTGTGTTAAAACAATTGTACTTGTTCATTAGTCCTTGTGACTCGTTGTGTAAACCATTTGTCTCTGTTCATTAGTCCTTGTGACTCGTTGTGTTAAAACAATTGTACTTGTTCATTAGTCCATGTGACTCTTTGTGTGAACCATTTGTCCTTGTTCATTAGCCCTTGCGACTCGTTGTGTGAACCATTTGTCCTTGTTTACTAGTAAATGTGACTCGTTGTGTGAACCATTTGTCCTTGTTCATTTCTCCTTGTGACTCGTTGTGTTAAACAATTGTACTTGTTCATTAGTACATGTGACTCGTGGTGTGAACCATTTGTCCTTGTTCATTAGCCCGTGCGACTCGTTGTGTGAACCATTTGTCCTTGTTTGTAAATGTGACTCGTTGTGTGAACCATTTGTCCTTGTTCATTTCTCCTTGTGACTCGTTGTGTTAAACAATTGTACTTGTTCATTAGTACATGTGACTCGTGGTGTGAACCATTTGTCCTTGTTCATTAGACCTTGTGACTCGTTGTGTGAAGCATTTGTCCTTGTTTATTAGTAAATGTGACTCGTTGTGTGAACCATTTATCCTTGTTCTTTAGTCCTTGTGACTCATTGTGTGAAACATTTATCCTTGTTTATTATTAGTAAATGTGACTCGTTGTGTGAACCATTTGTCCTTGTTCATTAGTCCTTGTGACTCGTTGTGTTAAAACAATTGTACTTGTTCATTAATCTATGTGGCTTGTTGTGTGAACCATTTGTCCTGTTTCATTTGCCCTTGTGACTCGTTGTGTGAATCATTTGTCTTTTTTTATTAGTAAATGTGACTCGTTGTGTGAACCATTTGTCCTTGTTCATTAGTCCTTGTGACTCGTTGTGTAAACTATTTGTCCTTGTTCATTAGTCCTTGTAACTCGTTGTGTGAACCATTTGTCCTTGTTTATTAGTAAATGTGACTCGTTGTGTAAACCATTTGTCCTTGTTTATTATTAGTAAATGTGACTCGTTGTGTGAACCATTTGTCCTTGTTCATTAGTCCTTGTGACTCGTTGTGTTAAAACAGTTGTACTTGTTCATTAATCCATGTGGCTTGTTGTGTGAACCATTTGTCCTTGTTCATTAGCCCTTGTGACTAGTTGTGTGAACCATTTGTCCTTTTTAATTAGTAAATGTGACTCGTTGTGTGAACCATTTTTCCTTGTTTTTTAGTCCTTGTGACTCGTTGTGTGAACCATTTGTCCTTGTTTATTATTAGTAAATGTGACTCGTTGTGTGAACCATTTGTCCTTGTTCATTAGTCCTAGTGACTCGTTGTGTTAAAACAATTGTACTTGTTCATTAGTCCTTGTGACTCGTTGTGTAAACCATTTGTCTCTGTTCATTAGTCCTTGTGACTCGTTGTGTTAAAACAATTGTACTTGTTCATTAGTCTATGTGGCTCGTTGTGTGAACAATTTGTCCTTGTTCATTAGCCCTTGTGACTCGTTGTGTGACTCATTTTTCCTTTTTTATTAGTAAATATGACTCATTGTGTGAACCATTTTTCCTTGTTCATTTGTCCTTCTGACTCGTTGTGTTAAACAATTGTAATTGTTCATTAGTCCATGTGACTCGTTGTGTGAACCATTTGTCCTTATTCATTTGTCCTTGTGACTCGTTGCGTTAAACAATTGTACTTGTTCATTAGTCCATGTGACTCTTTGTCTGAACCATTTGTCCTTGTTCATTAGCCCTTGCGACTCGTTGTGTGAACCATTTGTCCTTGTTTGTAAATGTGACTCGTTGTGTGAACCATTTGTCCTTGTTCATTTGTCCTTGTGACTCGTTTTGTTAAACAATTGTAATTGTTCATTAGTCCATGTGACTCGTTGTGTAAACCATTTGTCCTTGTTCATTAGTCCTTGTGACTCGTTGTGTTAAACAATTGTACTTGTTCATTAGTCCATGTGTCTCGTTGTGTCAACCATTTGTCCTTGTTCATTAGTCCTTTCGACTCTTTGTGTTAAACAATTGTACTTGTTTATTAGTCCATGTGACTAGTTGTGTGAACCATTTGTCCTTGTTCATTAGTCCTTGTGACTCGTTGTGTAAACCATTTGTCCTTGTTCATTAGTCCTTGTGACTCGTTGTGTTAAAACAATTGTACTTGTTCATTAGTCCATGTGACTCTTTGTGTGAACCATTTGTCCTTGTTCATTAGCCCGTGCGACTCGTTGTGTGAACCATTTGTCCTTGTTTGTAAATGTGACTCGTTGTGTGAACCATTTGTCCTTGTTCATTTGTCCTTATGACTCGTTGTGTTAAACAATTGTACTTGTTCATTAGTCTATGTGACTCATTCTGTGAACCATTTGTCCTTGTTCATTTGCCCTTGTGACTCGTTGTGTAAACCATTTGTCCTTGTTCATTAGTCCTTGTGACTCGTTGTGTTAAAACAATTGTACTTGTTCATTAGTCCATGTGACTCTTTGTGTGAACCATTTGTCCTTGTTCATTAGCCCGTGCGACTCGTTGTGTGAACCATTTGTCCTTGTTTGTAAATGTGACTCGTTGTGTGAACCATTTGTCCTTGTTCATTTGTCCTTATGACTCGTTGTGTTAAACAATTGTACTTGTTCATTAGTCTATGTGACTCATTCTCGAACCATTTGTCCTTGTTCATTTGCCCTTGTGACTCGTTGTGTAAACCATTTGTCCTTGTTCATTAGTCCTTGTGACTCATTGTGTTAAAACAATTGTACTTGTTCATTAGTCCATGTGACTCTTTGTGTGAACCATTTGTCCTTGTTCATTAGCCCTTGTGACTCGTTGTGTGAACCATTTGTCCTTGTTTGTAAATGTGACTCGTTGTGTGAACCATTTGTCCTTGTTCATTTGTCCTTGTGACTCGTTTTGTTAAACAATTGTAATTGTTCATTAGTCCATGTGACTCGTTGTGTAAACCATTTGTCCTTGTTCATTAGTCCTTGTGACTCGTTGTGTTAAACAATTGTACTTGTTCATTAGTCCATGTGTCTCGTTGTGTCAACCATTTGTCCTTGTTCATTAGTCCTTTCGACTCGTTGTGTTAAACAATTGTACTTGTTCATTAGTCCATGTGACTCGTTGTGTGAACCATTTGTCCTTGTTCATTAGTCCTTGTGACTCGTTGTGTAAACCATTTGTCTTTGTTCATTAGTCCTTGTGACTCGTTGTGTTAAAACAATTGTACTTGTTCATTAGTCCATGTGACTCTTTGTGTGAACCATTTGTCCTTGTTCATTAGCCCTTGCGACTCGTTGTGTGAACCATTTGTCCTTGTTTACTAGTAAATGTGACTCGTTGTGTGAACCATTTGTCCTTGTTCATTTCTCCTTGTGACTCGTTGTGTTAAACAATTGTACTTGTTCATTAGTACATGTGACTCGTGGTGTGAACCATTTGTCCTTGTTCATTAGACCTTGTGACTCGTTGTGTGAAGCATTTGTCCTTGTTTATTAGTAAATGTGACTCGTTGTGTGAACCATTTATCCTTTTTCTTTAGCACTTGTGACTCATTGTGTGAAACATTTATCCTTGTTTATTATTAGTAAATGTGACTCGTTGTGTGAACCATTTGTCCTTGTTCATTAGTCCTTGTGACTCGTTGTGTTAAAACAATTGTACTTGTTCATTAATCTATGTGGCTTGTTGTGTGAACCATTTGTCCTTGTTCATTTGCCCTTGTGACTCGTTGTGTGAATCATTTGTCCTTTTTAATTAGTAAATGTGACTCGTTGTGTGAACCATTTTTCCTTGTTTTTTAATCCTTGTGACTCGTTGTGTGGACCATTTGTCCTTGTTTATTATTAGTAAATGTGACTCGTTGTGTGAACCATTTGTCCTTGTTCATTAGTCCTAGTGACTCGTTGTGTTAAAACAATTGTACTTGTTCATTAGTCCTTGTGACTCGTTGTGTAAACCATTTGTCTCTGTTCATTAGTCCTTGTGACTCGTTGTGTTAAAACAATTGTACTTGTTCATTAGTCTATGTGGCTCGTTGTGTGAACAATTTGTCCTTGTTCATTAGCCCTTGTGACTCGTTGTGTGACTCATTTTTCCTTTTTTATTAGTAAATATGACTCATTGTATGAACCATTTTTCCTTGTTCATTTGTCCTTGTGACTCGTTGTGTTAAACAATTGTAATTGTTCATTAGTCCATGTGACTCGTTGTGTGAACCATTTGTCCTTGTTCATTTGTCCTTGTGACTCATTGCGTTAAACAATTGTACTTGTTCATTAGTCCATGTGACTCGTTGGGTGAACCATTTGTTCTTGTTCATTAGTCCTTGTGACTCGTTGTGTAAACTATTTGTCCTTGTTCATTAGTCCTTGTAACTCGTTGTGTGAACCATTTGTCCTTGTTTATTAGTAAATGTGACTCGTTGTGTAAACCATTTGTCCTTGTTTATTATTAGTAAATGTGACTCGTTGTGTGAACCATTTGTCCTTGTTCATTAGTCCTTGTGACTCGTTGTGTTAAAACAGTTGTACTTGTTCATTAATCCATGTGGCTTGTTGTGTGAACCATTTGTCCTTGTTCATTAGCCCTTGTGACTAGTTGTGTGAACCATTTGTCCTTTTTAATTAGTAAATGTGACTCGTTGTGTGAACCATTTTTCCTTGTTTTTTAATCCTTGTGACTCGTTGTGTGGACCATTTGTCCTTGTTTATTATTAGTAAATGTGACTCGTTGTGTGAACCATTTGTCCTTGTTCATTAGTCCTAGTGACTCGTTGTGTTAAAACAATTGTACTTGTTCATTAGTCCTTGTGACTCGTTGTGTAAACCATTTGTCTCTGTTCATTAGTCCTTGTGACTCGTTGTGTTAAAACAATTGTACTTGTTCATTAGTCTATGTGGCTCGTTGTGTGAACAATTTGTCCTTGTTCATTAGCCCTTGTGACTCGTTGTGTGACTCATTTTTCCTTTTTTATTAGTAAATATGACTCATTGTATGAACCATTTTTCCTTGTTCATTTGTCCTTGTGACTCGTTGTGTTAAACAATTGTAATTGTTCATTAGTCCATGTGACTCGTTGTGTGAACCATTTGTCCTTGTTCATTTGTCCTTGTGACTCATTGCGTTAAACAATTGTACTTGTTCATTAGTCCATGTGACTCGTTGGGTGAACCATTTGTTCTTGTTCATTAGTCCTTGTGACTCGTTGTGCTAAATAATTGTACTTGTTCATTAGTCTATGTGACTCGTTGTGTGAACAATTTATCCTTGTTCATTAGCCCTTGTGACTCGTTGTGTGAACCATTTGTCCTTTTTTATTAGTAAATGTGACTCGTTGTGTGAACCATTTTTCCTTGTTCATTTGTCCTTGTGACTCGTTGTGTTAAACAATTGTAATTGTTCATTAGTCCATGTGACTCGTTGTGTGAACCATTTGTCCTTGTTCATTAGTCCTTGTGACTCGTTGTGTTAAAGAATTGTACTTGTTCATTAGTCCATGTGTCTCGTTGTGTCAACTATTTGTCTTTGTTCATTAGTCCTTCCGACTCGTTGTGTTAAACAATTGTACTTGTTCATTAGTCCATGTGACTCGTTGTGTGAACCATTTGTCCTTGTTCATTAGTCCTTGTGACTCATTGTGTAAACCATTTGTCCTTGTTCATTAGTCCTTGTGACTCGTTTTGTTAAAACAATTGTACTTGTTCATTAGTCCATGTGACTCGCTGTGTGAACCATTTGTCCTTGTTCATTAGCTCTTGTGACTCGTTGTGTGAACCATTTGTCCTTGTTTATTAGTAAATGTTACTCGTTGTTCGAACCATTTGTCCTTGTTCATTCGTCCTTGTGACTTGTTGTGTTAAACAATTGTACTTGTTCATTAGTTCTTGTGACTCGTTGTGTAAACCATTTGTCCTTGTTCATTAGTCCTTGTGACTCATTGTGTTAAAACAATTGTACTTGTTCATTAGTCTAAGTGGCTCGTTGTGTGAACAATTTGTCCTTGTTCATTAGCCCTTGTGACTCGCTGTGTGACTCATTTGTCCTTTTTTATTAATAAATGTGACTCGTTGTGTGAACCATTTTTCGTTGTTCATTTGTCCTTGTGACTCGCTGTGTTAAACAATTATAATTGTTCATTAGTCCATCTGACTCGTTGTGTGAACCATTTGTCCTTGTTCATTAGTCCTTGTGACTCGTTGCCTTAAACAATTGTACTTGTTCATTAGTCCATGTGAATCGTTGGGTGAACCATTTGTTCTTGTTCATTAGTCATTGTGACTCCTTGTGTTAAACAGTTGTACTTGTTCATTAGTCCATGTGACTCGTTGTGTGAACCATTTGTCCTTGTTCATTAGTCCTTGTGACTCATTGTGTAAACCATTTGTCCTTGTTCATTAGTCCTTGTAACTCGTTGTGTGAACCATTTGTCCTTGCTTTTTAGTAAATGTGACTCGTTGTGTAAACCATTTGTCCTTGTTTATTATTAGTAAATGTGACTCGTTGTGTGAACCATTTGTCCTTGTTAATTAGTCCTTGTGACTCGTTGTGTTGAAACAATTGTACTTGTTCATTAGTCTATGTGGCTTGTTGTTTGAACCATTTGTCCTTGTTCATTAGCCCATGTGACTCATTGTGTGAATCATTTGTCTTTTTTTATTTGTAAATGTGACTCGTTGTTTGAACCATTTTTCCTTGTTCATTTGTCCTTGTGACTCGTTGTGTTAAACAATTGTAATTGTTCATTAGTCCATGTGACTCGTTGTGTGAACCATTTGTTCTTGTTCATTAGTCCTTGTGACTCGTTGTGTTAAACAATTGTACTTGTTCATTAGTCTATGTGACTCATTGTGTGAACCATTTGTCCTTGTTCATTAGCCCTTGTGACTCGTTGTGTGAACCATTTGTCCTTTTTTATTAGTAAATGTGACTCGTTGTGTGAACCATTTTTCCTTGTTCATTTGTCCTTGTGACTCGTTGTGTTAAACAATTGTAATTGTTCATTAGTCCATGTGACTCGTTGTGTGAACCATTTGTCCTTGTTCATTAGTCATTGTGACTCGTTGTGTTAAACAATTGTACTTGTTCATTAGTCCATGTGTCTCGTTGTGTCAACTATTTGTCTTTGTTCATTAGTCCTTCCGACTCGTTGTGTTAAACAATTGTACATGTTCATTAGTCCATGTGACTCGTTGTGTGAACCATTTGTCCTTGTTCATTAGTCCTTGTGACTCGTTGTGTAAACCATTTGTCCTTGTTCATTAGTCCTTGTGACTCGTTGTGTTAAAACAATTGTACTTGTTCATTAGTCCATGTGACTCGCGGTGTGAACCATTTGTCCTTGTTCATTAGCCCTTGCGACTCGTTGTGTGAACCATTTGTCCTTGTTTATTAGTAAATGTTACTCTTTGTGTGAACCATTTGTCCTTGTTCATTTGTCCTTGTGACTCGTTGTGTTAAACAATTGTACTTGTTCATTAGTTCTTGTGACTCGTTGTGTGAACCATTTGTCCTTGTTCATTAGTCCTTGTGACTCGTTGTGCTAAAAAAATTGTACTTGTTCATTAGTCTAAGTCGCTCGTTGTGTGAACAATTTATCCTTGTTCATTAGCCCTTGTGACTCGTTGTGTGACTCATTTGTCCTTTTTTATTAGTAAATGTGACTCGTTGTGTGAACCATTTTTCGTTGTTCATTTGTCCTTGTGACTCGCTAAGTTAAACAATTATAATTGTTCATTAGTCCATGTGACTCGTTGTGTGAACCATTTGTCCTTGTTCATTAGTCCTTGTGACTCGTTGCGTTAAACAATTGTACTTGTTCATTAGTCCATGTGAATCGTTGGGTGAACCATTTGTTCTTGTTCATTAGTCCTTGTGACTCCTTGTGTTAAACAGTTGTACTTGTTCATTAGTCCATGTGACTCGTTGTGTGAACCATTTGTCCTTGTTCATTAGTCATTGTGACTCATTGTGTAAACCATTTGTCCTTGTTCATTAGTCCTTGTAACTCGTTGTGTGAACCATTTGTCCTTGTTTTTTAGTAAATGTGACTCATTGTGTAATCCATTTGTCCTTGTTTATTATTAGTAAATGTGACTCGTTGTGTGAACCATTTGTCCTTGTTCATTAGTCCTTGTGACTCGTTGTGTTGAAACAATTGTACTTGTTCATTAGTCTATGTGGCTTGTTGTTTGAACCATTTGTCCTTGTTCATTAGCCCTTGTGACTCATTGTGTGAATCATTTGTCTTTTTTTATTTGTAAATGTGACTCGTTGTTTGAACCATTTTTCCTTGTTCATTTGTCCTTGTGACTCGTTGTGTTAAACAATTGTTATTGTTCATTAGTCCATGTGACTCGTTGTGTGAACCATTTGTCCTTGTTCATTAGTCCTTGTGACTCGTTGTGTTAAACAATTGTACTTGTTCATTAGTCCATGTGACTAGTTGTGTGAGCCATTTGTCCTTGTTCATTAGTCCTTCCGACTCGTTGTGTTAAACAATTGTAGTTCATTAGTCCATGTGACTCGTTGTGTAAACCATTTGTCCTTGTTCATTAGTCCTTGTGACTCGTTGTGTTAAAACAATTGTACTTGTTCATAAGTCCATGTCACTCGTTGTGTGAACCATTTGTCCTTGTTAGCCCTTGTGACTTGTTGTGTGAACAATTTGTCCTTGTTTATTAGTAAATGTGACTCGTTGTGTGAACCATTTGTCCTTGTTCATTAGTCCTTGTGACTCATTGTGTTAAACAATTGTAATTGTTCATTAGTCCATGTGACTCGTTGTGTGAACCATATGTCCTTGTTCATTAGTCCTTGTGACTCGTTGCATTAAACAATTGTACTTGTTCATTAGTCCAGGTTACTCGTTGGGTGAACCATTTGTTTTTGTTCATTAGTCCTTGTGACTCGTTATATTAAACAATTGAACTTGTTTATTAGTCCATGTGACTCGTTGTGTGAACCATTTGTCCTTGTTCATTAGTCCTTGTAACTCATTATGTGAACCATTAGTCCTTGTTTATTAGTAAATGTGACTCGTTGTGTAAACCATTTGTCCTTGTTTATTATTAGTAAATGTGACTCGTTGTGTGAACCATTTGTCCTTGTTCATTAGTCCTTGTGACTCGTTGTGTTAAAACAATTATACTTGTTCATTAGTCTATGTGGCTCGTTGTGTGAACAATTTGTCCTTGTTCATTAGCACTTGTGACTCGGTCTATGACTCATTTGTCCTTTTTTATTAGTAAATGTGACTCGTTGTGTGAACCATTTATCCTTGTTCATTTGTCCTTGTGACTCGTTGTGTTAAACAATTGTAATTATTCATTAGTCCATGTGACTCGTTGTGTGAACTATTAGTCCTTGTTCATTAGTCCTTGTGACTCGTTGCGTTAAACAATTGTACTTGTTCATTAGTCCATGTGACTTGTTGGGTGAACCATTTGTTCTTGTTCATTAGTCTTTGTGACTCGTTTTGTTAAACAATTGTACTTGTTCACTAGTCTATGTGACTCGTTGTGTTAAACAATTGTACTTGTTCATTAGTCCTTGTGACTCGTTGGGTAAACCCTTTGTTCTTGTTCATTAGTCCTTGTGACTCGTTGTGTTAAACAATTGTACTTGTTCATTAGTCTATGTGACTCATTGTGTGAACCATTTGTCCTTGTTCATTAGCCCTTGTGACTCGTTGTGTGAACCATTTGTCCTTTTTTATTAGTAAATGTGACTCGTTGTGTGAACCATTTTTCCTTGTTCATTTGTCCTTGTGACTCGTTGTGTTAAACAATTGTAATTGTTCATTAGTCCATGTGACTCGTTGTGTGAACCATTTGTCCTTGTTCATTAGTCCTTGTGACTCGTTGTGTTAAACAATTGTACTTGTTCATTAGTCCATGTGTCTCGTTGTGTCAACTATTTGTCTTTGTTCATTAGTCCTTCCGACTCGTTGTGTTAAACAATTGTACTTGTTTATTAGTCCATGTGACTCGTTGTGTGAACCATTTGTCCTTGTTCATTAGTCCTTGTGACTCGTTGTGTAAACCATTTGTCCTTGTTCATTAGTCCTTGTGACTCGTTGTGTTAAAACAATTGTACTTGTTCATTAGTCCATGTGACTCGCTGTGTGAACCATTTGTCCTTGTTCATTAGCCCTTGCGACTCGTTGTGTGAACCATTTGTCCTTGTTTATTAGTAAATGTTACTCGTTGTGTGAACCATTTGTCCTTGTTCATTTGTCCTTGTGACTCGTTGTGTTAAACAATTGTACTTGTTCATTAGTTCTTGTGACTCGTTGTGTAAACCATTTGTCCTTGTTCATTAGTCCTTGTGACTCGTTGTGTTAAAACAATTGTACTTGTTCATTAGTCTAAGTGGCTCGTTGTATGACTCGTTGCGTTAAACAATTGTACTTGTTCATTAGTCCTTGTGACTCATTGTGTAAACCATTTGTCCTTGTTCATTAGTCCTTGTAACTCGTTGTGTGAACCATTTGTCCTTGTTTTTTAGTAAATGTGACTCGTTGTGTAAACCATTTGTCCTTATTTATTATTAGTAAATGTGACTCGTTGTGTGAACCATTTGTCCTTGTTAATTAGTCCTTGTGACTCGTTGTGTTGAAACAATTGTACTTGTTCATTAGTCTATGTGGCTTGTTGTTTGAACCATTTGTCCTTGTTCATTAGCCCTTGTGACTCATTGTGTGAATCATTTGTCTTTTTTTATTTGTAAATGTGACTCGTTGTTTGAACCATTTTTCCTTGTTCATTTGTCCTTGTGACTCGTTGTGTTAAACAATTGTAATTGTTCATTAGTCCATGTGACTCGTTGTGTGAACCATTTGTTCTTGTTCATTAGTCCTTGTGACTCGTTGTGTTAAACAATTTTACTTGTTCATTAGTCTATGTGACTCATTGTGTGAACCATTTGTCCTTGTTCATTAGCCCTTATGACTCGTTGTGTGAACCATTTGTCCTTTTTTATTAGTAAATGTGACTCGTTGTGTGAACCATTTTTCCTTGTTCATTTGTCCTTGTGACTCGTTGTGTTAAACAATTGTAATTGTTCATTAGTCCTTCCGACTCGTTGTGTTAAACAATTGTAATTGTTCATTAGTCCTTCCGACTCGTTGTGGTGAACCATTTGTCCTTGTTCATTAGTCCTTGTGACTCGTTGTGTAAACCATTTGTCCTTTTTCATTAGTCCTTGTGAATCGTTGTGTTAAAACAATTGTACTTGTTCATTAGTCCATGTGACTCGCTGTGTGAACCATTTGTCCTTGTTCATTAGCCCTTGCGACTCGTTATGTGAACCATTTGTCCTTGTTTATTAGTAAATGTTACTCGTTGTGTGAACCATTTGTCCTTGTTCATTTGTCCTTGTGACTCGTTGTGTTAAACAATTGTACTTGTTCATTAGTTCCTGTGACTCGTTGTGTAAACCATTTGTCCTTGTTCATTAGTCCTTGTGACTCGTTGTGCTAAAATAATTGTACTTGTTCATTAGTCTAAGTGGCTCGTTGTGTGAATAATTTGTCCTTGTTCATTAGCCCTTGAGACTCGTTGTGTGACTCATTTGTCCTTTTTTATTAGTAAATGTGACTCGTTGTGTGAACCATTTTTCGTTGTTCATTTGTCCTTGTGACTCGTTGTGTTAAACAATTATAATTGTTCATTAGTCCATGTGACTCGTTGTGTGAACCATTTGTCCTTGTTCATTAGTCCTTGTGACTCGTTGCGTTAAACAATTGTACTTGTTCATTAGTTCATGTGAATCGTTGGGTGAACCATTTGTTCTTGTTCATTAGTCCTTGTGACTCCTTGTGTTAAACAGTTGTACTTGTTCATTAGTCCATGTGACTCGTTGTGTGAACCATTTGTCCTTGTTCATTAGTCATTGTGACTCATTGTGTAAACCATTTGTCCTTGTTCATTAGTCCTTGTAACTCGTTGTGTGAACCATTTGTCCTTGTTTTTTAGTAAATGTGACTCTTTGTGTAAACCATTTGTCCTTGTTTATTATTAGTAAATGTGACTCGTTGTGTGAACCATTTGTCCTTGTTCATTAGTCATTTTGACTCGTTGTGTTGAAACAATTGTACTTGTTCATTAGTCTATGTGGCTTGTTGTTTGAACCATTTGTCCTTGTTCATTAGCCCTTGTGACTCATTGTGTGAATCATTTGTCTTTTTTTATTTGTAAATGTGACTCGTTGTTTGAACCATTTTTCCTTGTTCATTTGTCCTTGTGACTCGTTGTGTTAAACAATTGTAATTGTTCATTAGTCCATGTGACTCGTTGTGTGAACCATTTGTCCTTGTTCATTAGTCCTTGTGACTCGTTGTGTTAAACAATTGTACTTGTTCATTAGTCCATGTGACTAGTTGTGTGAACCATTTGTCCTTGTTCATTAGTCCTTCCGACTCGTTGTGTTAAACAATTGTAGTTCATTAGTCCATGTGACTCGTTGTGTAAACCATTTGTCCTTGTTCATTAGTCCTTGTGACTCGTTGTGTTAAAACAATTGTACTTGTTCATAAGTCCATGTCACTCGTTGTGTGAACCATTTGTCCTTGTTAGCCCTTGTGACTTGTTGTGTTAACAATTTGTCCTTGTTTATTAGTAAATGTGACTCGTTGTGTGAACCATTTGTCCTTGTTCATTAGTCCTTGTGACTCGTTGTGTTAAACAATTGTAATTGTTCATTAGTCCATGTGACTCGTTGTGTGAACCATATGTCCTTGTTCATTAGTCCTTGTGACTCGTTGCATTAAACAATTGTACTTGTTCATTAGTCCATGTTACTCGTTGGGTGAACCATTTGTTCTTGTTCATTAGTCCTTGTGACTCGTTATGTTAAACAATTGAACTTGTTTATTAGTCCATGTGACTCGTTGTGTGAACCATTTGTCCTTGTTCATTAGTCCTTGTAACTCATTATGTGAACCATTAGTCCTTGTTTATTAGTAAATGTGACTCGTTGTGTAAACCATTTGTCCTTGTTTATTATTAGTAAATGTGACTCGTTGTGTGAACCATTTGTCCTTGTTCATTAGTCCTTGTGACTCGTTGTGTTAAAACAATTATACTTGTTCATTAGTCTATGTGGCTCGTTGTGTGAACAATTTGTCCTTGTTCATTAGCACCTGTGACTCGTTCTATGACTCATTTGTCCTTTTTTATTAGTAAATGTGACTCGTTGTGTGAACCATTTTTCCTTGTTCATTTGTCCTTGTGACTCGTTGTGTTAAACAATTGTAATTATTCATTAGTCCATGTGACTTGTTGGGTGAACCATTTGTTCTTGTTCATTAGTCTTTGTGACTCGTTGTGTTAAACAATTGTACTTGTTCACTAGTCTATGTGACTCGTTGTGTTAAACAATTGTACTTGTTCATTAGTCCTTGTGACTCGTTGGGTAAACCCTTTGTTCTTGTTCATTAGTCCTTGTGACTCGTTGTGTTAAACAATTGTACTTGTTCATTAGTCTATGTGACTCATTGTGTGAACCATTTGTCCTTGTTCATTAGCCCTTGTGACTCGTTGTGTGAACCATTTGTCCTTTTTTATAAGTAAATGTGACTCGTTGTGTGAACCATTTTTCCTTGTTCATTTGTCCTTGTGACTCGTTGTGTTAAACAATTGTAATTGTTCATTAGTCCATGTGACTCGTTGTGTGAACCATTTGTCCTTGTTCATTAGTCCTTGTGACTCGTTGTGTTAAACAATTGTACTTGTTCTATAGTCCATGTGTCTCGTTGTGTCAACTATTTGTCTTTGTTCATTAGTCCTTCCGACTCGTTGTGTTAAACAATTGTACTTGTTTATTAGTCCATGTGACTCGTTGTGTGAACCATTTGTCCTTGTTCATTAGTCCTTGTGACTCGTGGTGTAAACCATTTGTCCTTGTTCATTAGTCCTTGTGACTCGTTGTGTTAAAACAATTGTACTTGTTCATTAGTCCATGTGACTCGCTGTGTGAACCATTTGTCCTTGTTCATTAGCCCTTGCGACTCGTTGTGTGAACCACTTGTCCTTGTTTATTAGTAAATGTTACTCGTTGTGTGAACCATTTGTCCTTGTTCATTTGTCCTTGTGACTCGTTGTGTTAAACAATTGTACTTGTTCATTAGTTCTTGTGACTCGTTGTGTAAACCATTTGTCCTTGTTCATTAGTCCTTGTGACTCGTTGTGTTAAACAATTGTACTTGTTCATTAGTCCTTGTGACTCGTTGGGTAAACCCTTTGTTCTTGTTCATTAGTCCTTGTGACTCGTTGTGTTAAACAATTGTACTTGTTCATTAGTCTATGTGACTCATTGTGTGAACCATTTGTCCTTGTTCATTAGCCCTTGTGACTCGTTGTGTGAACCATTTGTCCTTTTTTATAAGTAAATGTGACTCGTTGTGTGAACCATTTGTCCTTGTTCATTAGTCCTTGTGACTCGTTGCGTTAAACAATTGTACTTGTTCATTAGTCCTTGTGACTCATTGTGTAAACCATTTGTCCTTGTTCATTAGTCCTTGTAACTCGTTGTGTGAACCATTTGTCCTTGTTTTTTAGTAAATGTGACTCGTTGTGTAAACCATTTGTCCTTGTTTATTATTAGTAAATGTGACTCGTTATGTGAACCATTTGTCCTTGTTAATTAGTCCTTGTGACTCGTTGTGTTGAAACAATTGTACTTGTTCATTAGTCTATGTGGCTTGTTGTTTGAACCATTTGTCCTTGTTCATTAGCCCTTGTGACTCATTGTGTGAATCATTTGTCTTTTTTTATTTGTAAATGTGACTCGTTGTTTGAACCATTTTTCCTTGTTCATTTGTCCTTGTGACTCGTTGTGTTAAACAATTATAATTGTTCATTAGTCCATGTGACTCGTTGTGTGAACCATTTGTTCTTGTTCATTAGTCCTTGTGACTCGTTGTGTTAAACAATTGTACTTGTTCATTAGTCTATGTGACTCATTGTGTGAACCATTTGTCCTTGTTCATTAGCCCTTGTGACTCGTTGTGTGAACCATTTGTCCTTTTTTATTAGTAAATGTGACTCGTTGTGTGAACCATTTTTCCTTGTTCATTTGTCCTTGTGACTTGTTGTGTTAAACAATTGTAATTGTTCATTAGTCGTTCCGACTCGTTGTGTTAAACAATTGTACATGTTCATTAGTCCATGTGACTCGTTGTGTGAACCATTTGTCCTTGTTCATTAGTCCTTGTGACTCGTTGTGTAAACCATTTGTCCTTGTTCATTAGTCCTTGTGACTCGTTGTGTTAAAACAATTGTACTTGTTCATTAGTCCATGTGACTCGCTGTGTGAACCATTTGTCCTTGTTCATTAGCCCTTGCGACTCGTTGTGTGAACCATTTGTCCTTGTTTATTAGTAAATGTTACTCGTTGTGTGAACCATTTGTCCTTGTTCATTTGTCCTTGTGACTCGTTGTGTTAAACAATTGTACTTGTTCATTAGTTCCTGTGACTCGTTGTGTAAACCATTTGTCCTTGTTCATTAGTCCTTGTGACTCGTTGTGCTAAAACAATTGTACTTGTTCATTAGTCTAAGTGGCTCGTTGTGTGAATAATTTGTCCTTGTTCATTAGCCCTTGTGACTCGTTGTGTGACTCATTTGTCCTTTTTTATTAGTAAATGTGACTCGTTGTGTGAACCATTTTTCGTTGTTCATTTGTACTTGTGACTCGCTGTGTTAAACAATTATAATTGTTCATTAGTCCATGTGACTCGTTGTGTGAACCATTTGTCCTTGTTCATTAGTCCTTGTGACTCGTTGCGTTAAACAATTGTACTTGTTCATTAGTCCATGTGAATCGTTGGGTGAACCATTTGTTCTTGTTCATTAGTCCTTGTGACTCCTTGTGTTAAACAGTTGTACTTGTTCATTAGTCCATGTGACTCGTTGTGTGAACCATTTGTCCTTGTTCATTAGTCATTGTGACTCATTGTGTAAACCATTTGTCCTTGTTCATTAGTCCTTGTAACTCGTTGTGTGAACCATTTGTCCTTGTTTTTTAGTAAATGTGACTCGTTGTGTAAACCATTTGTCCTTGTTTATTATTAGTAAATGTGACTCGTTGTGTGAACCATTTGTCCTTGTTCATTAGTCCTTTTGACTCGTTGTGTTGAAACAATTGTACTTGTTCATTAGTCTATGTGGCTTGTTGTTTAAACCATTTGTCCTTGTTCATTAGCCCTTGTGACTCATTGTGTGAATCATTTGTCTTTTTTTATTTGTAAATGTGACTCGTTGTTTGAACCATTTTTCCTTGTTCATTTGTCCTTGTGACTCGTTGTGTTAAACAATTGTAATTGTTCATTAGTCCATGTGACTCGTTGTGTGAACCATTTGTCCTTGTTCATTAGTCCTTGTGACTCGTTGTGTTAAACAATTGTACTTGTTCATTAGTCCATGTGACTAGTTGTGTGAACCATTTGTCCTTGTTCATTAGTCCTTCCGACTCGTTGTGTTAAACAATTGTAGTTCATTAGTCCATGTGACTCGTTGTGTAAACCATTTGTGCTTGTTCATTAGTCCTTGTGACTCGTTGTGTTAAAACAATTGTACTTGTTCATAAGTCCATGTCACTCGTTGTGTGAACCATTTGTCCTTGTTAGCCCTTGTGACTTGTTGTGTGAACAATTTGTCCTTGTTTATTAGTAAATGTGACTCGTTGTGTGAACCATTTGTCCTTGTTCATTAGTCATTGTGACTCATTGTGTAAACCATTTGTCCTTGTTCATTAGTCCTTGTAACTCGTTGTGTGAACCATTTGTCCTTGTTTTTTAGTAAATGTGACTCGTTGTGTAAACCATTTGTCCTTGTTTATTATTAGTAAATGTGACTCGTTGTGTGAACCATTTGTCCTTGTTCATTAGTCCTTTTGACTCGTTGTGTTGAAACAATTGTACTTGTTCATTAGTCTATGTGGCTTGTTGTTTAAACCATTTGTCCTTGTTCATTAGCCCTTGTGACTCATTGTGTGAATCATTTGTCTTTTTTTATTTGTAAATGTGACTCGTTGTTTGAACCATTTTTCCTTGTTCATTTGTCCTTGTGACTCGTTGTGTTAAACAATTGTAATTGTTCATTAGTCCATGTGACTCGTTGTGTGAACCATTTGTCCTTGTTCATTAGTCCTTGTGACTCGTTGTGTTAAACAATTGTACTTGTTCATTAGTCCATGTGACTAGTTGTGTGAACCATTTGTCCTTGTTCATTAGTCCTTCCGACTCGTTGTGTTAAACAATTGTAGTTCATTAGTCCATGTGACTCGTTGTGTAAACCATTTGTCCTTGTTCATTAGTCCTTGTGACTCGTTGTGTTAAAACAATTGTACTTGTTCATAAGTCCATGTCACTCGTTGTGTGAACCATTTGTCCTTGTTAGCCCTTGTGACTTGTTGTGTTAACAATTTGTCCTTGTTTATTAGTAAATGTGACTCGTTATGTGAACCATTTGTCCTTGTTCATTAGTCCTTGTGACTCGTTGTGTTAAACAATTGTAATTGTTCATTAGTCCATGTGACTCGTTGTGTGAACCATATGTCCTTGTTCATTAGTCCTTGTGACTCGTTGCATTAAACAATTGTACTTGTTCATTAGTCCATGTTACTCGTTGGGTGAACCATTTGTTCTTGTTCATTAGTCCTTGTGACTCGTTATGTTAAACAATTGAACTTGTTTATTAGTCCATGTGACTCGTTGTGTGAACCATTTGTCCTTGTTCATTAGTCCTTGTAACTCATTATGTGAACCATTAGTCCTTGTTTATTAGTAAATGTGACTCGTTGTGTAAACCATTTGTCCTTGTTTATTATTAGTAAATGTGACTCGTTGTGTGAACCATTTGTCCTTGTTCATTAGTCCTTGTGACTCGTTGTGTTAAAACAATTATACTTGTTCATTAGTCTATGTGGCTCGTTGTGTGAACAATTTGTCCTTGTTCATTAGCACTTGTGACTCGTTCTATGACTCATTTGTCCTTTTTTATTAGTAAATGTGACTCGTTGTGTGAACCATTTTTCCTTGTTCATTTGTCCTTGTGACTCGTTGTGTTAAACAATTGTAATTATTCATTAGTCCATGTGACTTGTTGGGTGAACCATTTGTTCTTGTTCATTAGTCTTTGTGACTCGTTGTGTTAAACAATTGTACTTGTTCACTAGTCTATGTGACTCGTTGTGTTAAACAATTGTACTTGTTCATTAGTCCTTGTGACTCGTTGGGTAAACCCTTTGTTCTTGTTCATTAGTCCTTGTGACTCGTTGTGTTAAACAATTGTACTTGTTCATTAGTCTATGTGACTCATTGTGTGAACCATTTGTCCTTGTTCATTAGCCCTTGTGACTCGTTGTGTGAACCATTTGTCCTTTTTTATAAGTAAATGTGACTCGTTGTGTGAACCATTTTTCCTTGTTCATTTGTCCTTGTGACTCGTTGTGTTAAACAATTGTAATTGTTCATTAGTCCATGTGACTCGTTGTGTGAACCATTTGTCCTTGTTCATTAGTCCTTGTGACTCGTTGTGTTAAACAATTGTACTTGTTCTATAGTCCATGTGTCTCGTTGTGTCAACTATTTGTCTTTGTTCATTAGTCCTTCCGACTCGTTGTGTTAAACAATTGTACTTGTTTATTAGTCCATGTGACTCGTTGTGTGAACCATTTGTCCTTGTTCATTAGTCCTTGTGACTCGTGGTGTAAACCATTTGTCCTTGTTCATTAGTCCTTGTGACTCGTTGTGTTAAAACAATTGTACTTGTTCATTAGTCCATGTGACTCGCTGTGTGAACCATTTGTCCTTGTTCATTAGCCCTTGCGACTCGTTGTGTGAACCACTTGTCCTTGTTTATTAGTAAATGTTACTCGTTGTGTGAACCATTTGTCCTTGTTCATTTGTCCTTGTGACTCGTTGTGTTAAACAATTGTACTTGTTCATTAGTTCTTGTGACTCGTTGTGTAAACCATTTGTCCTTGTTCATTAGTCCTTGTGACTCGTTGTGTTAAACAATTGTACTTGTTCATTAGTCCTTGTGACTCGTTGGGTAAACCCTTTGTTCTTGTTCATTAGTCCTTGTGACTCGTTGTGTTAAACAATTGTACTTGTTCATTAGTCTATGTGACTCATTGTGTGAACCATTTGTCCTTGTTCATTAGCCCTTGTGACTCGTTGTGTGAACCATTTGTCCTTTTTTATAAGTAAATGTGACTCGTTGTGTGAACCATTTGTCCTTGTTCATTAGTCCTTGTGACTCGTTGCGTTAAACAATTGTACTTGTTCATTAGTCCTTGTGACTCATTGTGTAAACCATTTGTCCTTGTTCATTAGTCCTTGTAACTCGTTGTGTGAACCATTTGTCCTTGTTTTTTAGTAAATGTGACTCGTTGTGTAAACCATTTGTCCTTGTTTATTATTAGTAAATGTGACTCGTTATGTGAACCATTTGTCCTTGTTAATTAGTCCTTGTGACTCGTTGTGTTGAAACAATTGTACTTGTTCATTAGTCTATGTGGCTTGTTGTTTGAACCATTTGTCCTTGTTCATTAGCCCTTGTGACTCATTGTGTGAATCATTTGTCTTTTTTTATTTGTAAATGTGACTCGTTGTTTGAACCATTTTTCCTTGTTCATTTGTCCTTGTGACTCGTTGTGTTAAACAATTATAATTGTTCATTAGTCCATGTGACTCGTTGTGTGAACCATTTGTTCTTGTTCATTAGTCCTTGTGACTCGTTGTGTTAAACAATTGTACTTGTTCATTAGTCTATGTGACTCATTGTGTGAACCATTTGTCCTTGTTCATTAGCCCTTGTGACTCGTTGTGTGAACCATTTGTCCTTTTTTATTAGTAAATGTGACTCGTTGTGTGAACCATTTTTCCTTGTTCATTTGTCCTTGTGACTTGTTGTGTTAAACAATTGTAATTGTTCATTAGTCGTTCCGACTCGTTGTGTTAAACAATTGTACATGTTCATTAGTCCATGTGACTCGTTGTGTGAACCATTTGTCCTTGTTCATTAGTCCTTGTGACTCGTTGTGTAAACCATTTGTCCTTTTTCATTAGTCCTTGTGACTCGTTGTGTTAAAACAATTGTACTTGTTCATTAGTCCATGTGACTCGCTGTGTGAACCATTTGTCCTTGTTCATTAGCCCTTGCGACTCGTTGTGTGAACCATTTGTCCTTGTTTATTAGTAAATGTTACTCGTTGTGTGAACCATTTGTCCTTGTTCATTTGTCCTTGTGACTCGTTGTGTTAAACAATTGTACTTGTTCATTAGTTCCTGTGACTCGTTGTGTAAACCATTTGTCCTTGTTCATTAGTCCTTGTGACTCGTTGTGCTAAAACAATTGTACTTGTTCATTAGTCTAAGTGGCTCGTTGTGTGAATAATTTGTCCTTGTTCATTAGCCCTTGTGACTCGTTGTGTGACTCATTTGTCCTTTTTTATTAGTAAATGTGACTCGTTGTGTGAACCATTTTTCGTTGTTCATTTGTACTTGTGACTCGCTGTGTTAAACAATTATAATTGTTCATTAGTCCATGTGACTCGTTGTGTGAACCATTTGTCCTTGTTCATTAGTCCTTGTGACTCGTTGCGTTAAACAATTGTACTTGTTCATTAGTCCATGTGAATCGTTGGGTGAACCATTTGTTCTTGTTCATTAGTCCTTGTGACTCCTTGTGTTAAACAGTTGTACTTGTTCATTAGTCCATGTGACTCGTTGTGTGAACCATTTGTCCTTGTTCATTAGTCATTGTGACTCATTGTGTAAACCATTTGTCCTTGTTCATTAGTCCTTGTAACTCGTTGTGTGAACCATTTGTCCTTGTTTTTTAGTAAATGTGACTCGTTGTGTAAACCATTTGTCCTTGTTTATTATTAGTAAATGTGACTCGTTGTGTGAACCATTTGTCCTTGTTCATTAGTCCTTTTGACTCGTTGTGTTGAAACAATTGTACTTGTTCATTAGTCTATGTGGCTTGTTGTTTAAACCATTTGTCCTTGTTCATTAGCCCTTGTGACTCATTGTGTGAATCATTTGTCTTTTTTTATTTGTAAATGTGACTCGTTGTTTGAACCATTTTTCCTTGTTCATTTGTCCTTGTGACTCGTTGTGTTAAACAATTGTAATTGTTCATTAGTCCATGTGACTCGTTGTGTGAACCATTTGTCCTTGTTCATTAGTCCTTGTGACTCGTTGTGTTAAACAATTGTACTTGTTCATTAGTCCATGTGACTAGTTGTGTGAACCATTTGTCCTTGTTCATTAGTCCTTCCGACTCGTTGTGTTAAACAATTGTAGTTCATTAGTCCATGTGACTCGTTGTGTAAACCATTTGTCCTTGTTCATTAGTCCTTGTGACTCGTTGTGTTAAAACAATTGTACTTGTTCATAAGTCCATGTCACTCGTTGTGTGAACCATTTGTCCTTGTTAGCCCTTGTGACTTGTTGTGTGAACAATTTGTCCTTGTTTATTAGTAAATGTGACTCGTTGTGTGAACCATTTGTCCTTGTTCATTAGTCCTTGTGACTCGTTGTGTTAAACAATTGTAATTGTTCATTAGTCCTTGTGACTCGTTGTGTTAAACAATTGTAATTGTTCATTAGTCCATGTGACTCGTTGTACCATATGTCCTTGTTCATTAGTCCTTGTGACTCGTTGCATTAAACAATTGTACTTGTTCATTAGTCCATGTTACTCGTTGGGTGAACCATTTGTTCTTGTTCATTAGTCCTTGTGACTCGTTATGTTAAACAATTGAACTTGGTTATTAGTCCATGTGACTCGTTGTGTGAACCATTTGTCCTTGTTCATTAGTCCTTGTAACTCATTATGTGAACCATTAGTCCTTGTTTATTAGTAAATGTGACTCGTTGTGTAAACCATTTGTCCTTGTTTATTATTAGTAAATGTGACTCGTTGTGTGAACCATTTGTCCTTGTTCATTAGTCCTTGTGACTCGTTGTGTTAAAACAATTATACTTGTTCATTAGTCTATGTGGCTCGTTGTGTGAACAATTTGTCCTTGTTCATTAGCACTTGTGACTCGTTCTATGACTCATTTGTCCTTTTTTATTAGTAAATGTGACTCGTTGTGTGAACCATTTTTCCTTGTTCATTTGTCCTTGTGACTCGTTGTGTTAAACAATTGTAATTATTCATTAGTCCATGTGACTTGTTGGGTGAACCATTTGTTCTTGTTCATTAGTCTTTGTGACTCGTTGTGTTAAACAATTGTACTTGTTCACTAGTCTATGTGACTCGTTGTGTTAAACAATTGTACTTGTTGATTAGTCCTTGTGACTCGTTGGGTAAACCCTTTGTTCTTGTTCATTAGTCCTTGTGACTCGTTGTGTTAAACAATTGTACTTGTTCATTAGTCTATGTGACTCATTGTGTGAACCATTTGTCCTTGTTCATTAGCCCTTGTGACTCGTTGTGTGAAACATTTGTCCTTTTTTATAAGTAAATGTGACTCGTTGTGTAAACCATTTTTCCTTGTTCATTTGTCCTTGTGACTCGTTGTGTTAAACAATTGTAATTGTTCATTAGTCCATGTGACTCGTTGTGTGAACCATTTGTCCTTGTTCATTAGTCCTTGTGACTCGTTGTGTTAAACAATTGTACTTGTTCTATAGTCCATGTGTCTCGTTGTGTCAACTATTTGTCTTTGTTCATTAGTCCTTCCGACTCGTTGTGTTAAACAATTGTACTTGTTTATTAGTCCATGTGACTCGTTGTGTGAACCATTTGTCCTTGTTCATTAGTCCTTGTGACTCGTGGTGTAAACCATTTGTCCTTGTTCATTAGACCTTGTGACTCGTTGTGTTAAAACAATTGTACTTGTTCATTAGTCCATGTGACTCGCTGTGTGAACCATTTGTCCTTGTTCATTAGCCCTTGCGACTCGTTGTGTGAACCATTTGTCCTTGTTCATTAGTCCTTGTAACTCATTATGTGAACCATTAGTCCTTGTTTATTAGTAAATGTGACTCGTTGTGTAAACCATTTGTCCTGGTTTATTATTAGTAAATGTGACTCGTTGTGTGAACCATTTGTCCTTGTTCATTAGTCCTTGTGACTCGTTGTGTTAAAACAATTATACTTGTTCATTAGTCTATGTGGCCCGTTGTGTGAACAATTTGTCCTTGTTCATTAGCACTTGTGACTCGTTCTATGACTCATTTGTCCTTTTTTATTAGTAAATGTGACTCGTTGTGTGAACCATTTTTCCTTGTTCATTTGTCCTTGTGACTCGTTGTGTTAAACAATTGTAATTATTCATTAGTCCATGTGACTTGTTGGGTGAACCATTTGTTCTTGTTCATTAGTCTTTGTGACTCGTTGTGTTAAACAATTGTACTTGTTCACTAGTCTATGTGACTCGTTGTGTTAAACAATTGTACTTGTTCATTAGTCCTTGTGACTCGTTGGGTAAACCCTTTGTTCTTGTTCATTAGTCCTTGTGACTCGTTGTGTTAAACAATTGTACTTGTTCATTAGTCTATGTGACTCATTGTGTGAACCATTTGTCCTTGTTCATTAGCCCTTGTGACTCGTTGTGTGAAACATTTGTCCTTTTTTATAAGTAAATGTGACTCGTTGTGTGAACCATTTTTCCTTGTTCATTTGTCCTTGTGACTCGTTGTGTTAAACAATTGTAATTGTTCATTAGTCCATGTGACTCGTTGTGTGAACCATTTGTCCTTGTTCATTAGTCCTTGTGACTCGTTGTGTTAAACAATTGTACTTGTTCTATAGTCCATGTGTCTCGTTGTGTCAACTATTTGTCTTTGTTCATTAGTCCTTCCGACTCGTTGTGTTAAACAATTGTACTTGTTTATTAGTCCATGTGACTCGTTGTGTGAACCATTTGTCCTTGTTCATTAGTCCTTGTGACTCGTGGTGTAAACCATTTGTCCTTGTTCATTAGTCCTTGTGACTCGTTGTGTTAAAACAATTGTACTTGTTCATTAGTCCATGTGACTCGCTGTGTGAACCATTTGTCCTTGTTCATTAGCCCTTGCGACTCGTTGTGTGAACCATTTGTCCTTGTTTATTAGTAAATGTTACTCGTTGTGTGAACCATTTGTCCTTGTTCATTTGTCCTTGTGACTCGTTGTGTTAAACAATTGTACTTGTTCATTAGTTCTTGTGACTCGTTGTGTAAACCATTTGTCCTTGTTCATTAGTCCTTGTGACTCGTTGTGTTAAACAATTGTACTTGTTCATTAGTCCTTGTGACTCGTTGGGTAAACCCTTTGTTCTTGTTCATTAGTCCATGTGACTCGTTGTGTTAAACAATTGTACTTGTTCATTAGTCTATGTGACTCATTGTGTGAACCATTTGTCCTTGTTCATTAGCCCTTGTGACTCGTTGTGTGAACCATTTGTCCTTTTTTATAAGTAAATGTGACTCGTTGTGTGAACCATTTGTCCTTGTTCATTAGTTCTTGTGACTCGTTGCGTTAAACAATTGTACTTGTTCATTAGTCCTTGTGACTCATTGTGTAAACCATTTGTCCTTGTTCATTAGTTCTTGTAACTCGTTGTGTGAACCATTTGTCCTTGTTTTTTAGTAAATGTGACTCGTTGTGTAAACCATTTGTCCTTGTTTATTATTAGTAAATGTGACTCGTTGTGTGAACCATTTGTCCTTGTTAATTAGTCCTTGTGACTCGTTGTGTTGAAACAATTGTACTTGTTCATTAGTCTATGTGGCTTGTTGTTTGAACCATTTGTCCTTGTTCATTAGCCCTTGTGACTCATTGTGTGAATCATTTGTCTTTTTTTATTTGTAAATGTGACTCGTTGTGTTAAACAATTATAATTGTTCATTAGTCCATGTGACTCGTTGTGTGAACCATTTGTTCTTGTTCATTAGTCCTTGTGACTCGTTGTGTTAAACAATTGTACTTGTTCATTAGTCTACGTGACTCATTGTGTGAACCATTTGTCCTTGTTCATTAGCCCTTGTGACTCGTTGTGTGAACCATTTGTCCTTTTTTATTAGTAAATGTGACTCGTTGTGTGAACCATTTTTCCTTGTTCATTTGTCCTTGTGACTCGTTGTGTTAAACAATTGTAATTGTTCATTAGTCGTTCCGACTCGTTGTGTTAAACAATTGTACATGTTCATTAGTCCATGTGACTCGTTGTGTGAACCATTTGTCCTTGTTCATTAGTCCTTGTGACTCGTTGTGTAAACCATTTGTCTTTGTTCATTAGTCCTTGTGACTCGTTGTGTTAAAACAATTGTACTTGTTCATTAGTCCATGTGACTCGCTGTGTGAACCATTTGTCCTTGTTCATTAGCCCTTGCGACTCGTTGTGTGAACCATTTGTCCTTGTTTATTAGTAAATGTTACTCGTTGTGTGAACCATTTGTCCTTGTTCATTTGTCCTTGTGACTCGTTGTGTTAAACAATTGTACTTGTTCATTAGTTCCTGTGACTCGTTGTGTAAACCATTTGTCCTTGTTCATTAGTCCTTGTGACTCGTTGTGCTAAAACAATTGTACTTGTTCATTAGTCTAAGTGGCTCGTTGTGTGAATAATTTGTCCTTGTTCATTAGCCCTTGTGACTCGTTGTGTGACTCATTTGTCCTTTTTTATTAGTAAATGTGACTCGTTGTGTGAACCATTTTTCGTTGTTCATTTGTACTTGTGACTCGCTGTGTTAAACAATTATAATTGTTCATTAGTCCATGTGACTCGTTGTGTGAACCATTTGTCCTTGTTCATTAGTCCTTGTGACTCGTTGCGTTAAACAATTGTACTTGTTCATTAGTCCATGTGAATCGTTGGGTGAACCATTTGTTCTTGTTCATTAGTCCTTGTGACTCCTTGTGTTAAACAGTTGTACTTGTTCATTAGTCCATGTGACTCGTTGTGTGAACCATTTGTCCTTGTTCATTAGTCATTGTGACTCATTGTGTAAACCATTTGTCCTTGTTCATTAGTCCTTGTAACTCGTTGTGTGAACCATTTGTCCTTGTTTTTTAGTAAATGTGACTCGTTGTGTAAACCATTTGTCCTTGTTTATTATTAGTAAATGTGACTCGTTGTGTGAACCATTTGTCCTTGTTCATTAGTCCTTTTGACTCGTTGTGTTGAAACAATTGTACTTGTTCATTAGTCTATGTGGCTTGTTGTTTAAACCATTTGTCCTTGTTCATTAGCCCTTGTGACTCATTGTGTGAATCATTTGTCTTTTTTTATTTGTAAATGTGACTCGTTGTTTGAACCATTTTTCCTTGTTCATTTGTCCTTGTGACTCGTTGTGTTAAACAATTGTAATTGTTCATTAGTCCATGTGACTCGTTGTGTGAACCATTTGTCCTTGTTCATTAGTCCTTGTGACTCGTTGTGTTAAACAATTGTACTTGTTCATTAGTCCATGTGACTAGTTGTGTGAACCATTTGTCCTTGTTCATTAGTCCTTCCGACTCGTTGTGTTAAACAATTGTAGTTCATTAGTCCATGTGACTCGTTGTGTAAACCATTTGTCCTTGTTCATTAGTCCTTGTGACTCGTTGTGTTAAAACAATTGTACTTGTTCATAAGTCCATGTCACTCGTTGTGTGAACCATTTGTCCTTGTTAGCCCTTGTGACTTGTTGTGTGAACAATTTGTCCTTGTTTATTAGTAAATGTGACTCGTTGTGTGAACCATTTGTCCTTGTTCATTAGTCCTTGTGACTCGTTGTGTTAAACAATTGTAATTGTTCATTAGTCCTTGTGACTCGTTGTGTTAAACAATTGTAATTGTTCATTAGTCCATGTGACTCGTTGTACCATATGTCCTTGTTCATTAGTCCTTGTGACTCGTTGCATTAAACAATTGTACTTGTTCATTAGTCCATGTTACTCGTTGGGTGAACCATTTGTTCTTGTTCATTAGTCCTTGTGACTCGTTATGTTAAACAATTGAACTTGGTTATTAGTCCATGTGACTCGTTGTGTGAACCATTTGTCCTTGTTCATTAGTCCTTGTAACTCATTATGTGAACCATTAGTCCTTGTTTATTAGTAAATGTGACTCGTTGTGTAAACCATTTGTCCTTGTTTATTATTAGTAAATGTGACTCGTTGTGTGAACCATTTGTCCTTGTTCATTAGTCCTTGTGACTCGTTGTGTTAAAACAATTATACTTGTTCATTAGTCTATGTGGCTCGTTGTGTGAACAATTTGTCCTTGTTCATTAGCACTTGTGACTCGTTCTATGACTCATTTGTCCTTTTTTATTAGTAAATGTGACTCGTTGTGTGAACCATTTTTCCTTGTTCATTTGTCCTTGTGACTCGTTGTGTTAAACAATTGTAATTATTCATTAGTCCATGTGACTTGTTGGGTGAACCATTTGTTCTTGTTCATTAGTCTTTGTGACTCGTTGTGTTAAACAATTGTACTTGTTCACTAGTCTATGTGACTCGTTGTGTTAAACAATTGTACTTGTTGATTAGTCCTTGTGACTCGTTGGGTAAACCCTTTGTTCTTGTTCATTAGTCCTTGTGACTCGTTGTGTTAAACAATTGTACTTGTTCATTAGTCTATGTGACTCATTGTGTGAACCATTTGTCCTTGTTCATTAGCCCTTGTGACTCGTTGTGTGAAACATTTGTCCTTTTTTATAAGTAAATGTGACTCGTTGTGTAAACCATTTTTCCTTGTTCATTTGTCCTTGTGACTCGTTGTGTTAAACAATTGTAATTGTTCATTAGTCCATGTGACTCGTTGTGTGAACCATTTGTCCTTGTTCATTAGTCCTTGTGACTCGTTGTGTTAAACAATTGTACTTGTTCTATAGTCCATGTGTCTCGTTGTGTCAACTATTTGTCTTTGTTCATTAGTCCTTCCGACTCGTTGTGTTAAACAATTGTACTTGTTTATTAGTCCATGTGACTCGTTGTGTGAACCATTTGTCCTTGTTCATTAGTCCTTGTGACTCGTGGTGTAAACCATTTGTCCTTGTTCATTAGACCTTGTGACTCGTTGTGTTAAAACAATTGTACTTGTTCATTAGTCCATGTGACTCATTGTGTGAACCATTTGTCCTTGTTCATTAGCCCTTGCGACTCGTTGTGTGAACCATTTGTCCTTGTTCATTAGTCCTTGTAACTCATTATGTGAACCATTAGTCCTTGTTTATTAGTAAATGTGACTCGTTGTGTAAACCATTTGTCCTGGTTTATTATTAGTAAATGTGACTCGTTGTGTGAACCATTTGTCCTTGTTCATTAGTCCTTGTGACTCGTTGTGTTAAAACAATTATACTTGTTCATTAGTCTATGTGGCCCGTTGTGTGAACAATTTGTCCTTGTTCATTAGCACTTGTGACTCGTTCTATGACTCATTTGTCCTTTTTTATTAGTAAATGTGACTCGTTGTGTGAACCATTTTTCCTTGTTCATTTGTCCTTGTGACTCGTTGTGTTAAACAATTGTAATTATTCATTAGTCCATGTGACTTGTTGGGTGAACCATTTGTTCTTGTTCATTAGTCTTTGTGACTCGTTGTGTTAAACAATTGTACTTGTTCACTAGTCTATGTGACTCGTTGTGTTAAACAATTGTACTTGTTCATTAGTCCTTGTGACTCGTTGGGTAAACCCTTTGTTCTTGTTCATTAGTCCTTGTGACTCGTTGTGTTAAACAATTGTACTTGTTCATTAGTCTATGTGACTCATTGTGTGAACCATTTGTCCTTGTTCATTAGCCCTTGTGACTCGTTGTGTGAAACATTTGTCCTTTTTTATAAGTAAATGTGACTCGTTGTGTGAACCATTTTTCCTTGTTCATTTGTCCTTGTGACTCGTTGTGTTAAACAATTGTAATTGTTCATTAGTCCATGTGACTCGTTGTGTGAACCATTTGTCCTTGTTCATTAGTCCTTGTGACTCGTTGTGTTAAACAATTGTACTTGTTCTATAGTCCATGTGTCTCGTTGTGTCAACTATTTGTCTTTGTTCATTAGTCCTTCCGACTCGTTGTGTTAAACAATTGTACTTGTTTATTAGTCCATGTGACTCGTTGTGTGAACCATTTGTCCTTGTTCATTAGTCCTTGTGACTCGTGGTGTAAACCATTTGTCCTTGTTCATTAGTCCTTGTGACTCGTTGTGTTAAAACAATTGTACTTGTTCATTAGTCCATGTGACTCGCTGTGTGAACCATTTGTCCTTGTTCATTAGCCCTTGCGACTCGTTGTGTGAACCATTTGTCCTTGTTTATTAGTAAATGTTACTCGTTGTGTGAACCATTTGTCCTTGTTCATTTGTCCTTGTGACTCGTTGTGTTAAACAATTGTACTTGTTCATTAGTTCTTGTGACTCGTTGTGTAAACCATTTGTCCTTGTTCATTAGTCCTTGTGACTCGTTGTGTTAAACAATTGTACTTGTTCATTAGTCCTTGTGACTCGTTGGGTAAACCCTTTGTTCTTGTTCATTAGTCCATGTGACTCGTTGTGTTAAACAATTGTACTTGTTCATTAGTCTATGTGACTCATTGTGTGAACCATTTGTCCTTGTTCATTAGCCCTTGTGACTCGTTGTGTGAACCATTTGTCCTTTTTTATAAGTAAATGTGACTCGTTGTGTGAACCATTTGTCCTTGTTCATTAGTTCTTGTGACTCGTTGCGTTAAACAATTGTACTTGTTCATTAGTCCTTGTGACTCATTGTGTAAACCATTTGTCCTTGTTCATTAGTTCTTGTAACTCGTTGTGTGAACCATTTGTCCTTGTTTTTTAGTAAATGTGACTCGTTGTGTAAACCATTTGTCCTTGTTTATTATTAGTAAATGTGACTCGTTGTGTGAACCATTTGTCCTTGTTAATTAGTCCTTGTGACTCGTTGTGTTGAAACAATTGACTTGTTCATTAGTCTATGTGGCTTGTTGTTTGAACCATTTGTCCTTGTTCATTAGCCCTTGTGACTCATTGTGTGAATCATTTGTCTTTTTTTATTTGTAAATGTGACTCGTTGTGTTAAACAATTATAATTGTTCATTAGTCCATGTGACTCGTTGTGTGAACCATTTGTTCTTGTTCATTAGTCCTTGTGACTCGTTGTGTTAAACAATTGTACTTGTTCATTAGTCTACGTGACTCATTGTGTGAACCATTTGTCCTTGTTCATTAGCCCTTGTGACTCGTTGTGTGAACCATTTGTCCTTTTTTATTAGTAAATGTGACTCGTTGTGTGAACCATTTTTCCTTGTTCATTTGTCCTTGTGACTCGTTGTGTTAAACAATTGTAATTGTTCATTAGTCGTTCCGACTCGTTGTGTTAAACAATTGTACATGTTCATTAGTCCATGTGACTCGTTGTGTGAACCATTTGTCCTTGTTCATTAGTCCTTGTGACTCGTTGTGTAAACCATTTGTCTTTGTTCATTAGTCCTTGTGACTCGTTGTGTTAAAACAATTGTACTTGTTCATTAGTCCATGTGACTCGCTGTGTGAACCATTTGTCCTTGTTCATTAGCCCTTGCGACTCGTTGTGTGAACCATTTGTCCTTGTTTATTAGTAAATGTTACTCGTTGTGTGAACCATTTGTCCTTGTTCATTTGTCCTTGTGACTCGTTGTGTTAAACAATTGTACTTGTTCATTAGTTCCTGTGACTCGTTGTGTAAACCATTTGTCCTTGTTCATTAGTCCTTGTGACTCGTTGTGCTAAAACAATTGTACTTGTTCATTAGTCTAAGTGGCTCGTTGTGTGAATAATTTGTCCTTGTTCATTAGCCCTTGTGACTCGTTGTGTGACTCATTTGTCCTTTTTTATTAGTAAATGTGACTCGTTGTGTGAACCATTTTTCCTTGTTCATTTGTACTTGTGACTCGCTGTGTTAAACAATTATAATTGTTCATTAGTCCATGTGACTCGTTGTGTGAACCATTTGTCCTTGTTCATTAGTCCTTGTGACTCGTTGCGTTAAACAATTGTACTTGTTCATTAGTCCATGTGAATCGTTGGGTGAACCATTTGTTCTTGTTCATTAGTCCTTGTGACTCCTTGTGTTAAACAGTTGTACTTGTTCATTAGTCCATGTGACTCGTTGTGTGAACCATTTGTCCTTGTTCATTAGTCATTGTGACTCATTGTGTAAACCATTTGTCCTTGTTCATTAGTCCTTGTAACTCGTTGTGTGAACCATTTGTCCTTGTTTTTTAGTAAATGTGACTCGTTGTGTAAACCATTTGTCCTTGTTTATTATTAGTAAATGTGACTCGTTGTGTGAACCATTTGTCCTTGTTCATTAGTCCTTTTGACTCGTTGTGTTGAAACAATTGTACTTGTTCATTAGTCTATGTGGCTTGTTGTTTGAACCATTTGTCCTTGTTCATTAGCCCTTGTGACTCATTGTGTGAATCATTTGTCTTTTTTTATTTGTAAATGTGACTCGTTGTTTGAACCATTTTTCCTTGTTCATTTGTCCTTGTGACTCGTTGTGTTAAACAATTGTAATTGTTCATTAGTCCATGTGACTCGTTGTGTGAACCATTTGTCCTTGTTCATTAGTCCTTGTGACTCGTTGTGTTAAACAATTGTACTTGTTCATTAGTCCATGTGACTAGTTGTGTGAACCTTTTGTCCTTGTTCATTAGTCCTTCCGACTCGTTGTGTTAAACAATTGTAGTTCATTAGTCCATGTGACTCGTTGTGTAAACCATTTGTCCTTGTTCATTAGTCCTTGTGACTCGTTGAGTTAAAACAATTGTACTTGTTCATAAGTCCATGTCACTCGTTGTGTGAACCATTTGTCCTTGTTAGCCCTTGTGACTTGTTGTGTGAACAATTTGTCCTTGTTTATTAGTAAATGTGACTCGTTGTGTGAACCATTTGTCCTTGTTCATTAGTCCTTGTGACTCGTTGTGTTAAACAATTGTAATTGTTCATTAGTCCATGTGACTCGTTGTGTGAACCATATGTCCTTGTTCATTAGTCCTTGTGACTCGTTGCATTAAACAATTGTACTTGTTCATTAGTCCATGTTACTCGTTGGGTGAACCATTTGTTCTTGTTCATTAGTCCTTGTGACTCGTTATGTTAAACAATTGTACTTGTTTATTAGTCCATGTGACTCGTTGTGTGAACCATTTGTCCTTGTTCATTAGTCCTTGTAACTCATTATGTGAACCATTAGTCCTTGTTTATTAGTAAATGTGACTCGTTGTGTAAACCATTTGTCCTTGTTTATTAATAGTAAATGTGACTCGTTGTGTGAACCATTTGTCCTTGTTCATTAGTCCTTGTGTTAAAACAATTGTACTTGTTCATTAGTCTATGTGGCTCGTTGTGTGAACAATTTGTCCTTGTTCATTAGCACTTGTGACTCGTTCTATGACTCATTTGTCCTTTTTTATTAGTAAATGTGACTCGTTGTGTGAACCATTTTTCCTTGTTCATTTGTCCTTGTGACTCGTTGTGTTAAACAATTGTAATTATTCATTAGTCCATGTGACTCGTTGTGTGAACTATTAGTCCTTGTTCATTAGTCCTTATGACTCGTTGCGTTAAACAATTGTACTTGTTCATTAGTCCATGTGACTCGTTGGGTGAACCATTTGTTCTTGTTCATTAGTCCTTGTGACTCGTTGTGTTAAACAATTGTACTTGTTCACTAGTCTATGTTACTCGTTGTGTGAACCATTTCTCCTTGTTCCTTAGCCCTTGTGACTCGTTGTGTGAACCATTTGTCCTTTTTTATTAGTAAATGTGACTCGTTGTGGGAACCATTTGTCCTTGTTCATTAGTCCTTGTAACTCGTTGTGTTAAACAATTGTACTTGTTCATTAGTCCATGTGACTCGTTGTGTGAACCATTTGTCCTTGTTCATTTGTCCTTCCGACTCGTTGTGTTAAACAATTGTACTTGTTCATTAGTCCATGTTACTCGTTGAGTAAACCATTTGTCCTTGTTCATTAGTCCTTGTGACTCGTTGTGTAAACCATTTGTCCTTGTTCATTAGTCCTTGTGACTCGTTGTGTAAACCATTTGTCTTTGTTCATTAGTCCTTGTGACTCGTTGTGTTAAAACAATTGTACTTGTTCATTAGTCCATGTGACTCGCTGTGTGAACCATTTGTCCTTGTTCATTAGCCCTTGCGACTCGTTGTGTGAACCATTTGTCCTTGTTTATTAGTAAATGTGACTCGTTGTGTGAACCATTTGTCCTTGTTCATTAGTCCTTGTGACTCGTTGTGTTAAACAATTGTACTTGTTCATTAGTCCATGTGACTCGTGGTGTGAACCATTTGTCCTTGTTCATTAGCCCTTGTGACTCGTTGTGTGAACCATTTGTCCTTGTTTATTAGTAAATGTGACTCGTTGTGTGAACTATTTATCCTTGTTCTTTAGTCCTTGTGACTCGTTGTGTGAACCATTTGTCCTTGTTTATTATTAGTAAATGTGACTCGTTATATGAACCATTTGTCCTTGTTCAGTAGTCCTTGTGACTCGTTGTGTTAAACAATTGTACTTGTTCGTTAGTTCATGTGACTCGTGGTGTGAACCATTTGTCCTTGTTTATTAGCCCTTGTGACTCGTTGTTTGAACCATTTGCCATTGTTTATTAGTAAATGTGACTCGTTGTGTGAATCTTTTATCCTTGTTCATTAGTCCTTGTGACTTGCTGTGTTAAAACAATTGTACTTGTTCATTAGTCTATGTGACTCATTGTGTGAACCATTTGTCCTTGTTCATTAGTCCTAGTGACTCGTGTTAAAACAATTATACTTGTTCATTAGTTCTTGTGACTCGTTGTGTAAACCATTTGTCCTTGTTCATTAGTCCTTGTGACTCGTTGTGTTAAAACAACTGTACTTGTTCATTAGTCTATGTGGCTCGTTGTGTAAACAATTTGTTCTTGTTCATTAGCCCTTGTGACTCGTTGTGTGACTCATTTGTCCTTTTTTATTAGTAAATGTGACTCGTTGTGTGAACCATTTTTCCTTGTTCATTTGTCCTTGTGACTCGTTGTGTTAAACAATTGTAATTGTTCATTAGTCCATGTGACTCGTTGTGTGAACCATTTGTCCGTGTTCATTAGTCCTTGTAACTCGTTGCGTTAAACAATTGCACTTGTTCATTAGTCCATGTGACTCGTTGTGTGAACCATTTGTCCTTGTTCATTAGTCCTTCCGACTCGTTGTGTTAAACAATTGTACTTGTTCATTAGTCCATGTTTCTCGTTGAGTGAACCATTTGTCCTTGTTCATTAGTCCTTGTGACTCGTTGTGTAAACCATTTGTCCTTGTTCATTAGTCCTTGTGACTCGTTGTGTTAAAACAATTGTACTTTTTCATTAGTCTTTGTGACTCGTTGTGTGAACCATTTGTCCTTGTTCATTAGCCCTTGCGACTCGTTGTGTGAACCATTTGTCCTTGTTTATTAGTAAATGTGACTTGTTGTATGAACCATTTGTCCTTGTTCATTAGTCCTTGTGACTCGTTGTGTTAAACAATTGTACTTGTTCATTTGTCCATGTGACTCGTGGTGTGAACCATTTGTCCTTGTTCATTAGCCCTTGTGACTCGTTGTGTGAACCATTTGTCCTTGTTTATTAGTAAATGTGACTCGTTGTGTGAACCATTTATCCTTGTTCTTTAGTCCTTGTGACTCGTTGTGTGAACCATTTGTCCTTGTTTATTATTAGTAAATGTGACTCGTTATATGAACCATTTGTCCTTGTTCAGTAGTCCTTGTGACTCGTTGTGTTAAACAATTGTACTTGTTCATTAGTTCATGTGACTCGTGGTGTGAACCATTTGTCCTTGTTTATTAGCCCTTGTGACTCATTGTTTGAACCATTTGCAATTGTTTATTAGTAAATGTGACTCGTTGTGTGAATCTTTTATCCTTGTTTATTAGTCCTTGTGACTTGCTGTGTTAAAACAATTGTACTTGTTCATTAGTCTATTTGACTCATTGTGTGAACCATTTGTCCTTGTTCATTAGTCCTAGTGACTCGTGTTAAAACAATTATACTTGTTCATTAGTTCTTGTGACTCGTTGTGTAAACCATTTGTCCTTGTTCATTAGTCCTTGTGACTCGTTGTGTTAAAACAATTGTACTTGTTCATTAGTCTATGTGGCTCGTTGTGTAAACAATTTGTTCTTGTTCATTAGCCGTTGTGACTCGCTGTGTGACTCATTTGTCCTTTTTTCTTAGTAAATGTGACTCTTTGTGTGAACCATTTTTCCTTGTTCATTTGTCCTTGTGACTCGTTGTGTTAAACAATTGTAATTGTTCATTAGTCCATGTGACTCGTTGTGTGAACCATTTGTCCGTGTTCATTAGTCCTTGTAACTCGTTGCGTTAAACAATTGTACTTGTTCATTAGTCCATTTGACTCGTTGTGTGAACCATTTGTCCTTGTTCATTAGTCCTTCCGACTCGTTGTGTTAAACAATTGTACTTGTTCATTAGTCCATGTTACTCGTTGAGTGAACCATTTGTCCTTGTTCATTAGTCCTTGTGACTCGTTGTGTAAACCATTTGTCCTTGTTCATTAGTCCTTGTGACTCGTTGTGTTAAAACAATTGTACTTTTTCATTAGTCTTTGTGACTCGTTGTGTGAACCATTTGTCCTTGTTCATTAGCCCTTGCGACTCGTTGTGTGAACCATTTGTCCTTGTTTATTAGTAAATGTGACTTGTTGTATGAACCATTTGTCCTTGTTCATTAGTCCTTGTGACTCGTTGTGTTAAACAATTGTACTTGTTCATTTGTCCATGTGACTCGTGGTGTGAACCATTTGTCCTTGTTCATTAGCCCTTGTGACTCGTTGTGTAAACCATTTGTCCTTGTTCATTAGTCCTTGTGACTCGTTGTGTTAAAACAATTGTACTTTTTCATTAGTCTTTGTGACTCGTTGTGTGAACCATTTGTCCTTGTTCATTAGCCCTTGCGACTCGTTGTGTGAACCATTTGTCCTTGTTTATTAGTAAATGTGACTCGTTGTGTGAACCATTTGTCCTTGTTCATTAGTCCTTGTGACTCGTTGTGTTAAACAATTGTACTTGTTCATTAGTCCATGTGACTCGTGGTGTGAACCATTTGTCCTTGTTCATTAGCCCTTGTGACTCGTTGTGTGAACCATTTGTCCTTGTTTATTAGTAAATGTGACTCGTTGTGTGAACTATTTATCCTTGTTCTTTAGTCCTTGTGACTCGTTGTGTGAACCATTTGTCCTTGTTTATTATTAGTAAATGTGACTCGTTATATGAACCATTTGTCCTTGTTCAGTAGTCCTTGTGACTCGTTGTGTTAAACAATTGTACTTGTTCGTTAGTTCATGTGACTCGTGGTGTGAACCATTTGTCCTTGTTTATTAGCCCTTGTGACTCGTTGTTTGAACCATTTGCCATTGTTTATTAGTAAATGTGACTCGTTGTGTGAATCTTTTATCCTTGTTCATTAGTCCTTGTGACTTGCTGTGTTAAAACAATTGTACTTGTTCATTAGTCTATGTGACTCATTGTGTGAACCATTTGTCCTTGTTCATTAGTCCTAGTGACTCGTGTTAAAACAATTATACTTGTTCATTAGTTCTTGTGACTCGTTGTGTAAACCATTTGTCCTTGTTCATTAGTCCTTGTGACTCGTTGTGTTAAAACAACTGTACTTGTTCATTAGTCTATGTGGCTCGTTATGTAAACAATTTGTTCTTGTTCATTAGCCCTTGTGACTCGCTGTGTGACTCATTTGTCCTTTTTTATTAGTAAATGTGACTCGTTGTGTGAACCATTTTTCCTTGTTCATTTGTCCTTGTGACTCGTTGTGTTAAACAATTGTAATTGTTCATTAGTCCATGTGACTCGTTGTGTGAACCATTTGTCCGTGTTCATTAGTCCTTGTAACTCGTTGCGTTAAACAATTGTACTTGTTCATTAGTCCATTTGACTCGTTGTGTGAACCATTTGTCCTTGTTCATTAGTCCTTCCGACTCGTTGTGTTAAACAATTGTACTTGTTCATTAGTCCATGTTACTCGTTGAGTGAACCATTTGTCCTTGTTCATTAGTCCTTGTGACTCGTTGTGTAAACCATTTGTCCTTGTTCATTAGTCCTTGTGACTCGTTGTGTTAAAACAATTGTACTTTTTCATTAGTCTTTGTGACTCGTTGTGTGAACCATTTGTCCTTGTTCATTAGCCCTTGCGACTCGTTGTGTGAACCATTTGTCCTTGTTTATTAGTAAATGTGACTTGTTGTATGAACCATTTGTCCTTGTTCATTAGTCCTTGTGACTCGTTGTGTTAAACAATTGTACTTGTTCATTTGTCCATGTGACTCGTGGTGTGAACCATTTGTCCTTGTTCATTAGCCCTTGTGACTCGTTGTGTGAACCATTTGTCCTTGTTTATTAGTAAATGTGACTCGTTGTGTGAACCATTTATCCTTGTTCTTTAGTCCTTGTGACTCGTTGTGTGAACCATTTGTCCTTGTTTATTATTAGTAAATGTGACTCGTTATATGAACCATTTGTCCTTGTTCAGTAGTCCTTGTGACTCGTTGTGTTAAACAATTGTACTTGTTCATTAGTTCATGTGACTCGTGGTGTGAACCATTTGTCCTTGTTTATTAGCCCTTGTGACTCGTTGTTTGAACCATTTGCCATTGTTTATTAGTAAATGTGACTCGTTGTGTGAATCTTTTATCCTTGTTCATTAGTCCTTGTGACTTGCTGTGTTAAAACAATTGTACTTGTTCATTAGTCTATGTGACTCATTGTGTGAACCATTTGTCCTTGTTCATTAGTCCTAGTGACTCGTGTTAAAACAATTATACTTGTTCATTAGTTCTTGTGAATCGTTGTGTAAACCATTTGTCCTTGTTCATTAGTCCTTGTGACTCGTTGTGTTAAATAATTGTACTTGTTCATTAGTCCATGTGACTCGTTGGGTGAACCATTTGTTCTTGTTCATTAGTCCTTGTGACTCGTTGTGTTAAACAATTGTACTTGTTCATTAGTGTATGTGACTCGTTGTGTGAACCATTTGTTCTTGTTCATTAGCCCTTGTGGCTCGTTCTGCGAAACATTTGTCCTTTTTTATTAGTAAATGTGACTCGTTGTGTGAACCATTTTTCCTTGTTCTTTAGTCCTTGTGACTCGTTGTGTGAACCATTTGTCCTTGTTTATTATTAGTAAATGTGACTCGTTGTGTGAACCATTTGTCCTTGTTCATTAGTCCTAGTGACTCATTGTGTTGAAACAATTGTACTTGTTCATTAGTCCTTGTGACTCGTTGTGAAACCATTTGTCCCTGTTCATTAGTCCTTGTGACTCGTTGTGTTAAAACAATTGTACTTGTTTATTAGTCTATGTGGCTCGTTGTGTGAACAATTTGTCCTTGTTCATTAGCCCTTGTGACTCGTTGTGTGACTCATTTGTCCTTTTTTATTAGTAAATATGACTCGTTGTGTGAACCATTTTTCCTTGTTCATTTGTCCTTGTGACTCGTTGTGTTAAACAATTGTAATTGTTCATTAGTCCATGTGACTCGTTGTGTGAACCATTTGTCCTTGTTCATTAGTCCATGTGACTCATTGCGTTAAACAATTGTACTTGTTCATTAGTCCATGTGACTCGTTGGGTGAACCATTTGTTCTTGTTCATTAGTCCTTGTGACTCGTTGTGCTAAACAATTGTACTTGTTCATTAGTCTATGTGACTCGTTGTGTGAACCATTTATCCTTGTTCATTAGCCCTTGTGACTCTATGTGTGAACCATTTGTCCTTTTTTATTAGAAAATGTGACTCGTTGTGTGAACCATTTATCCTTGTTCATTTGTCCTCGTGACTCGTTGTGTTAAACAATTGTAATTGTTCATTAGTCCATGTGACTCGTTGTGTGAACCATTTGTCCTTGTTCATTAGTCCTTGTGACTCGTTGCGTTAAACAATTGTACTTGTTAATTAGTCTTTGTGACTCGTTGGGTAAACCCTTTGTTCTTGTTCATTAGTCCTTGTGACTCGTTGTGTTAAACATTTGTACTTGTTCATTAGTCTATGTGACTCATTGTGTGAAACATTTGTCCTTGTTCATTAGTCCTTGTGACTCGTTGTGTGAACCATTTGTCCTTTTTTATTAGTAAATGTGACTCGTTGTGTGAACCATTTTTCCTTGTTCATTTGTCCTTGTGACTCATTATGTTAAACAATTTGATGCGATCCAAGCTAATGACTCGAATTTGGTTAACGGGCTGGACGAGCTGGTTGTGAACAGTCACGGTGATAGTCTGATTATGGCTCGTGGTTTACAGCCTTTAAGCTTCAATTATCCTTCCTTTGTGAATTAGCTAAGTGTGGAATAGAAGAGCTGATGGGGGGAGCACGTTTACCAAGAGAGGACGGACCAATTTCACGTTTTTAGCTTTACATTTTAGATTATGTTTTACAAATAAAATGTTAGCTTAATTTATGGTTGTCTAAGTTCATTGAACTAGGAGTTTTAATGATTGTAATTAAGTGAAGAGTGAATGACTAACTCTTCACTTTGCTAGCTTTTGCACGGCTCAAATGGGGCTATATAATGCCTTCATTTGCTTGAATAAAATATCTAAGAAATTTCAGAAAACTTGTGTTTACAAAGTCGTTTCTTGCTTAGAAACAAAACTGGTTTTAGTTAGAACGCGATTCTAATTAAAATTCTCGAGTTGTTGATCAATAGGTCTTGGTCTCACTCACCTTGATCAAGTAATAGGTCTTGCTTGTTCAAACACTATCCCTTTTATTCACAAAAACCAGAACGGGTCGTACCTAGTACGTTCGGTTCGCCAAAAACAGTCCGTTATTTTAATAGTTCTTGTTGTCTTAATCAAACAATACCAGTCTCATACGTACCTAGTACGAAATGGTCCACAAAGACTTTGTCCAAGTCGTTCTAAATCCGCTGCTCAATTCGTATCATTTGTGGTATCAGAGCTTCGGCTCTTGATTTCCCATAATCGAGACGGTCCTAGGTGTGTCGAAGCCATCTTTTCGTTGAATTTCCGATTGCGATTGGAATTCAAAGGTTAAACTTGGGCAGGTCGTTCAAGGGTTAATCGGTTTTGATAACTTATCTTAGGGGAGGGTTTTAGAGGAAAAAAAAAAAACAAAAACAAAAAAACAAAAAACAAAAAAAAAAAAAAAAACTGTTTCACGTCGATTACTTTGTTCATCCAGAGAAAAAAAAAATTTTGAGACATGTTGGGTGTATTCTCGATTGAAGGCATCTATGAACAACAAGTTGATTTTGACCCAACTTTACCTCCTGTCTATGATGATTATGGAGATGAGGATGGTTGTGTTACTTATGTTCAAACACCATATTGTTCTATCAATTCATGCATGAGTTTGAATTGTTTGATAAGTCCATCGTGAATGCGAACGGTGGTTGTGAATTTCAAGATCAATCTGATTGTTATTTGGTTGATTTTGAAATAGCAAAGGATGTTGCATATGTGAAAGATTCATCTCGATTACATTATATTTTGGGTTCAGAATTCAAGACATCGTGCAATTCACATGATTTTGTTTATGAGTCCGTTCTAATGTTAGTAATAGTCGTCTTTGATCCTGGCGTATTGAAGCGACATGAATTGAGGTCAATTCCTTTTCAAGGGGGAGGGGATGATGCGATCCAAGCTAATGACTCGAATTTGGTTAACGGGCTGGACGAGTGGTTGTGAATCACGGTGATAGTCGATTATGGCTCGTGGTTTACTGACCTTTAAGCTTCAATTATCCTTCCTTTGTGAATTAGCTAAGTGTGGAATAGAAGAGCTGATGGGGGGAGCACGTTTACCAAGAGAGGACGGACCAATTTCACGTTTTTAGCTTTACATTTTAGATTATGTTTTACAAATAAAATGTTAGCTTAATTTATGGTTGTCTAAGTTCATTGAACTAGGAGTTTTAATGATTGTAATTAAGTGAAGAGTGAATGACTAACTCTTCACTTTGCTAGCTTTTGCACGGTTCAAATGGGGCTATATAATGCCTTCATTTGCTTGAATAAAATATCTAAGAAATTTCAGAAAACTTGTGTTTACAAAGTCGTTTCTTGCTTAGAAACAAAACTGGTTTTAGTTACAACGCGATTCTAATTAAAATTCTCGAGTTGTTGATCAATAGGTCTTGGTCTCACTCACCTTGATCAAGTAATAGGTCTTGCTTGTTCAAACACTATCCCTTTTATTCACAAAAACCAGAACGGGTCGTACCTAGTACGTTCGGTTCGCCAAAAACAGTACGTTATTTTAATAGTTCTTGTTGTCTTAATCAAACAATACCAGGTCTGCGCGTACCTAGTACGAACAGTCCACAGCACTGTCCAAGTCGTTCTAAATCCGCTGCTCAATTCGTATCACAAGGAGTCACAAGGACAAATGGTTCACACAACGAGTCACATGGACTAATGAACAATTACAATTGTTTAACACAGCGAGTCACAAGGACAAATGAACAACGAAAAATGGTTCAAACAACGAGTCACAAGGGCTAATGAACAAGAATAAATGGTTCACACCACGAGTCACATGAACTAATGAACAAGTACAACTGTTTAACACAACGAGTCACAAGGACTACTGAACAAGGACAAATGGTTCACACAACGAGTCACATTTACTAATAAACAAGAACAAATGGTTCACACAACGAGTCACAAAGGCTAATGAACAAGGACAAACGGTTCACACCACAAGTCACATGGACTAATGAACAAGTACAATTGTTTAACACAACGAGTCACAAGGACTAATGAACAAGGACAAATGGTTTACACAACGATTCCCAAGGACTAATGAACAAGGACAAATGGTTCACACAACGAGTCACATGGACTAATGAACAAGTACAATTGTTTAACACAACGAGTCGGAAGGACTAATGAACAACGACAAATGGTTCACACAACGATTCACATGGACTAATGAACAAGTACAATTGTTTACCACAACGAGTCACAAGGACTAATGAACAAGGACAAATGGTTCACACAACGAGTCACATGGACTAATGAACAATTACAATTGTTTAACCCAACGAGTCACAAGGACAAATGAACAAGGAAAAATGGTTCACAGAACGAGTCACATTTACTAATAAAAAAGGACAAATGGTTCACACAACGAGTCACAACGGCTATTGAACAAGGACAAATGGTTCACACAACGAGTCACATAGACTAGTGAAGAAGTACAATTGTTTAACACAACGAGTCACAAGGACTAATGAACAAGAACAAATGGTTCACCCAACGAGTCACATGGACTAATGAACAAGTACAATTGTTTAACGCAACGAGTCACAAGGACTAATGAACAAGGACAAATGGTTCACACAACGAGTTACATGGACTAATGAATAATTACAATTGTTTAACACAATGAGTCACAAGGACAAATGAACAAGGAAAAATGGTTCAAACAACAAGTCACATTTACAAATAAAAAAAGACAAATGATTCACACAATGACTCACAAGGGCTAATGAACAAAATGGTTCAAACAACAAGCCACATAGACTAATAATAAACAAGGACAAATGGTTTACACAACGAGTCACATTTACTAATAAACAAGGACAAATGGTTCACACAACGATTTACAAGGACTAATGAACAAGGACAAATGGTTTACACAACGAGTCACAAGGACTAATGAACAAGGACAAATGGTTCACACAACGAGTCACATGGACTAATGAACAAGTTCAATTGTTTAACACAAGGAGTCACAAGGACTAATGAACAAGAACAAATGGTTCACCCAACGAGTCACATGGACTAATGGTTCACACAACGAGTCACAAGGACAAATGGTTTACACAACGAGTCACATGGACTAATGAACAATTACAATTGTTTAACACAGCGAGTCACAAGGACAAATGAACAACGAAAAATGGTTCACACAACGAGTCACATTTACTAATAAAAAAGGACAAATGAGTCACACAGCGAGTCACAAGGGCTAATGAACAAGGACAAATTGTTCACACAACGAGCCACTTAGACTAATGAACAAGTACAATTGTTTTAACACAACGAGTCACAAGGACTAATGAACAAGGACAAATGGTTTACAATACGAGTCACAAGAACTAATGAACAAGTACAATAGTTTAAACACAACGAGTCACTAGGACTAATGAACAAGGACAAATGGTTCACACAATGAGTCACATGGACTAATGAGCAAGTACAATTGTTTTAACACAGCGAGTCACAAGGACTAATGAACAAGGATAAATGATTCACACAACGAGTCCATTTACTAATAAACATTGGCAAATGGTTCAAACAACGAATCACAAGGGCTAATGAACAAGAATAAATGGTTCACACCACGAGTCACATTAACTAATGAACAAGTACAATTGTTTAACACAACGAGTCACAAGGACTACTGAACAAGGACAAATGGTTCACACAACGAGTCACATTTACTAATAATAAACAAGGATAAATGGTTCACACAACGAGTCACAAGGACTAAAGAACAAGGATAAATGGTTCACACAACGAGTCACATTTACTAATAAACAAGAACAAATGGTTCACACAACGAGTCACAAAGGCTAATGAACAAGGACAAATGGTTCACACCACAAGTCACATGGACTAATGAACAAGTACAATTGTTTAACACAACGAGTCACAAGGACTAATGAACAAGGACAAATGGTTTACACAACGAGTCCCAAGGACTAATGAACAAGGACAAATGGTTCACACAACGAGTCACATGGACTAATGAACAAGTACAATTGTTTAACACAACGAGTCGGAAGGACTAATGAACAACGACAAATGGTTCACACAACGATTCACATGGACTAATGAACAAGTACAATTGTTTACCACAACGAGTCACAAGGACTAATGAACAAGGACAAATGGTTCACACAACGAGTCACATGAACTAATGAACAATTACAATTGTTTAACACAACGAGTCACAAGGACTAATGAACAAGAACAAATGGTTCACCCAACGAGTCACATGGACTAATGAACAAGTACAATTGTTTAACGCAACGAGTCACAAGGACTAATGAACAAGGACAAATGGTTCACTCAACGAGTCACATGGACTAATGAATAATTACAATTGTTTAACACAACGAGTCACAAGGACAAATGAACAAGGAAAAATGGTTCACACACTGAGTCACATTTACTAATAAAAATGGACAAATGAGTCATACAACGAGTCACAAGGGCTAATGAACAAGGACAAATTGTTCACACAACGAGCCACATAGACTAATGAACAAGTACAATTGTTTTAACACAACGAGTCACAAGGACTAATGAACAACGACAAATGGTTTACACAACGAGTCACAAGGGCTAATGAACAAGGACAAATGGTTCACACCACAAGTCACATGGACTAATGAACAAGTACAATTGTTTAACACAACGAGTCACAAGGACTAATGAACAAGGACAAATGGTTTACACAACGAGTCCCAAGGACTAATGAACAAGGACAAATGGTTCACACAACGAGTCAGATGGACTAATGAACAAGTACAATTGTTTAACACAATGAGTCGGAAGGACTAATGAACAACGACAAATGGTTCACACAACGATTCACATGGACTAATGAACAAGTACAATTGTTTCCCACAACGAGTCACAAGGACTAATGAACAAGGACAAATGGTTCACACAACGAGTCACATGGACTAATGAACAATTACAATTGTTTAACACAACGAGTCACAAGGACAAATAAACAAGGAAAAATGGTTCACACAAGAGAGTCACATTTACTAATAAAAAAGGACAAATGGTTCACACAACGAGTCACAAGGGCTAATGAACAAGGACAAATGGTTCACACAACGAGTCACATAGACTAGTGAACAAGTACAATTGTTTAACACAAGGAGTCACAAGGACTAATGAACAAGAACAAATGGTTCACCCAACGAGTCACATGGACTAATGAACAAGTACAATTGTTTAACGCAACGAGTCACAAGAACTAATGAACAGGGACAAATGGTTCACACAACGAGTCACATGGACTAATGAATAATTACAATTGTTTAACACAACGAGTCACAAGGACAAATGAACAAGGAAAAATGGTTCACACACTGAGTCACATTTACTAATAAAAATGGACAAATGAGTCATACAACGAGTCACAAGGGCTAATGAACAAGGACAAATTGTTCACACAACGAGCCACATAGACTAATGAACAAGTACAATTGTTTTAACACAACGAGTCACAAGGACTAATGAACAAGGACAAATGGTTTACACAACGAGTCACAAGGACTAATGAACAATTACAATTGTTTTAACACAACGAGTCACTAGGACTAATGAACAAGGACAAATGGTTCACACAACGAGTCACATTTACTAATAATAAACAAGGACAAATGGTTCACACAACGAGTCACAAGGACTAAAGAACAAGGAAAAATGGTTCACACAACGAGTCACATTTACTAATAAAAAAGGACAAATGGATCACACAACGAGTCACATAGACTAATGAACAAGTACAATTGTTTAACACAACGAGTCACAAGGACTAATGAACAAGAACAAATGGTTCACCCAACGAGTCACATGGACTAATGAACAAGTACAATTGTTTAACGCAACGAGTCACAAGGACTAATGAACAAGGATAAATGGTTCACACAACGAGTCACATGGACTAATGAACAATTACAATTGTTTAACACAACGAGTCACAAGGACAAATGAACAAGGAAAAATGGTTCACACAACGAGTCACATTTACTAATAAAAAAAGACAAATGATTCACACAACGAGTCACAAGGGCTAATGAACAAGGACAAATGGTTCACACAACAAGCCACATAGATTAATGAACAAGTACAATTGTTTTAATACAACGAGTCACAAGGACTAATGAACAAGGACAAATGGTTCACACAACGAGTCACATTTACTAATAATAAACAAGGACAAATGGTTCACACAATGAGTCACAAGGACTAAAGAACAAGGATAAATGGTTCACACAACGAGTCACATTTACTAATAAACAAGGACAAATGCTTCTCACAACGAGTCACAAGGGCTAATGAACAAGGACAAATGGTTCACACCACGAGTCACATGTACTAATGAACAAGTACAATTGCTTAACACAACGAGTCACAAGGACAAATGAACAAGGACAAATGGTTCACAGAACGAGTCACATTTACTAATAAACAAGGACAAATGGTTCACACAACGAGTCGCAAGGGCTAATGAACAAGGACAAATGGTTCACACAACGAGTCACATGGACTAATGAACAAGTACAATTGTTTTAACACAACGAGTCACAAGGACTAATGAACAAGGACAAATGGTTTACACAACGAGTCAGATGGACTAATGAACAAGTACAATTGTTTAAAACAACGAGTCGGAAGGACTAATGAACAACGACAAATGGTTCACACAACGATTCACATGGACTAATGAACAAGTACAATTGTTTCCCACAACGAGTCACAAGGACTAATGAACAAGGACAAATGGTTCACACAAGAGAGTCACATTTACTAATAAAAAAGGACAAATGGTTCACACAACGAGTCACAAGGGCTAATGAACAAGGACAAATGGTTCACACAACGAGTCACATAGACTAGTGAACAAGTACAATTGTTTAACACAACGAGTCACAAGGACAAATGAACAAGGAAAAATGGTTCACACAAGAGAGTCACATTTACTAATAAAAAAGGACAAATGGTTCACACAACGAGTCACAAGGGCTAATGAACAAGGACAAATGGTTCACACAACGAGTCACATAGACTAGTGAACAAGTACAATTGTTTAACACAACGAGTCACAAGGACTAATGAACAAGAACAAATGGTTCACCCAACGAGTCACATGGACTAATGAACAAGTACAATTGTTTAACTCAACGAGTCACAAGGACTAATGAACAGGGACAAATGGTTCACACAACGAGTCACATGGACAAATGAATAATTACAATTGTTTAACACAACGAGTCACTAGGACTAATGAATAAGGACAAATGGTTCACACAACGAGTCACATTTACTAATAATAAACAAGGACAAATGGTTCATACAACGAGTCACAAGGACTAAAGAACAAGGAAAAATGGTTCACACAACGAGTCACATTTACTAATAAAAAAGGACAAATGGATCACACAACGAGTCACATACACTAATGAACAAGTACAATTGTTTAACACAACGAGTCACAAGGACTAATGAACAAGAACAAATGGTTCACCCAACGAGTCACATGGACTAATGAACAAGTACAATTGTTTAACGCAATGAGTCACAAGGACTAATGAACAAGGATAAATGGTTCACACAACGAGTCACATGGACTAATGAACAATTACAATTGTTTAACACAACGAGTCACAAGGACAAATGAACAAGGAAAAATGGTTCACACAACGAGTCACATTTACTAATAAAAAAAGACAAATGATTCACACAATGAGTCACAAGGGCTAATGAACAAGGACAAATGGTTCACACAACAAGCCACATAGATTAATGAACAAGTACAATTGTTTTAATACAACGAGTCACAAGGACTAATGAACAAGGACAAATGGTTCACACAACGAGTCACATTTACTAATAATAAACAAGGACAAATGGTTCACACAATGAGTCACTAGGACTAAAGAACAAGGATAAATGGTTCACACAACGAGTCACATTTACTAATAAACAAGGACAAATGCTTCTCACAACGAGTCACAAGGGCTAATGAACAAGGACAAAAGGTTCATACCACGAGTCACATGTACTAATGAACAAGTACAATTGCTTAACACAACGAGTCATAAGGACAAATGAACAAGGACAAATGGTTCACACAACGAGTCACATTTACTAATAAACAAGGACAAATGGTTCACACAACGAGTCGCAAGGGCTAATGAACAAGGACAAATGGTTCACACAATGAGTCACATGGACTAATGAACAAGTACAATTGTTTTAACACAACGAGTCACAAGGACTAAAGAACAAGGACAAATGGTTTACACAACGAGTCACAAGGACTAATGAACAAGGACAAATGGTTCACATAACGAGACACATGGATTAATGAACAAGTACAATTATTTAACACAACGAGTCGGAAAGACTAATGAACAAAGACAAATGGTTGACACAACGAGACACATGGACTAATGAACAAGTACAATTGTTTAACACAACGAGTCACAAGGACTAATGAACAAGGACAGACGGTTCACACAACGAGTCACATGGACTAATGAACAATTACAATTGTTTAACACAACGAGTCACAAGGACAAATGAACAAGGAAAAATGGTTCACACAACGAGTCACATTTACTAATAAAAAAGGACAAATGTTTCACACAACGAGTCACGAGGGCTAATGAACAAGGACAAATGGTTCACACAATGAGTCACATAGACTAATAAACAAGTACAATTGTTTAACACAACGAGTCACAAGGACTAATGAACAAGAACAAAGAGTTTACCCAACGAGTCACAAGGACTAATTAACAAGTACAATTGTTTAACGCAACGAGTCACAAGGACAAATGAACAAGGAAAAATGGTTCACACAACGAGTCACATTTACTAATAAAAAAGGACAAATGGTTCAAACAACGAGTCACAAGGGCTAATGAACAAGGATAAATGGTTCACACAACGAGTCACATAGACTAATGAACAAGTACAATTGTTTAGCATAACGAGTCACAAGGACTTATGAACAAGAACAAATGGTTCACCCAACGAGTCACATGGACTAATAAACAAGTACAATTGTTTAACGCAACGAGTCACAAGGACTAATGAACAAGGACAAATGGTTCACACAACGAGTCACATGGACTAATGAACAATTACAATTGTTTAACACAACGAGTCAGAAGGACAAATGAACAAGGAAACATGGTTCACACAACGAGTCACATTTACTAATAAAAAAGGACAAATGAGTCACACAACGAGTCACAAGGGCTAATGAACAAGGACAAATTGTTCACACAACGAGCCACAGAGACTAATGAACAAGTACAATTGTTTTAACACAACGAGTCACAAGGACTAATGAACAGGGACAAATGGTTTACACAACGAGTCACAAGGACTAATGAACAAGTACAATTGTTTTAACACAACGAGTAACTAGGACTAATGAACAAGGACAAATGGTTCACACAACGAGTCACATTTACTAATAATTAATAAGGACAAATGGTTCACACAACGAGTCACAAGGACTAAAGAACAAGGAAAAATGGTTCACACAACGAGTCACATTTACTAATAAAAAAGGACAAATGGTTCACACAACGAGTCACAAGGGCTAATGAACAAGGACAAATGGTTCACACAACGAGTCACATACACTAATGAACAAGTACAATTGTTTAACACAACGAGTCACAAGGACTAATGAACAAGAACAAATGGTTCACCCAACGAGTCACATGGACTAATGAACAAGTACAATTGTTTAACGTAACGAGTTACCAGGACTAATGAACAAGAATAAATGGTTCACACAACGAGTCACATGGACTAATGAACAATTACAATTGTTTAACACAACGAGTCACAAGGATAAATGAACAAGGAAAAATGATTCACACAACGAGTCAAATTTACTAATAAAAAAAGACAAATGATTCACACAACGAGTCACAAGGGCTAATGAACAAGGACAAATGGTTCACACAACGAGTCACATGGACTAATGAACAAGAACAAATGCTTCACCCAACGAGTCACATGGACTAATGAACAAGTACAATTATTTAACGCAACGAGTCACAAGGACCAATGAACAAGGATAAATGGATCACACAACGAGTCACATGGACTAATGAACAATTAAAATTGTTTAACACAACGAGTCACAAGGACAAATGAACAAGGAAAAATGGTTTAAAAAACGAGTCACATTTACTAATAAAAAAAGACAAATGATTCACACAACGAGTCACAAGGGCTAATGAAAAAGGACAAATGGTTCACACAACAAGCCACATAGACTAATGAACAAGTACAATTGTTTTAACACAACGAGTCACAAAGACTAATGAACAAGGACAAATGGTTGACACAACGAGTCACATTTACTACTAATAAACAAGGACAAATGGTTTACACAACGAGTCACATTTACTAATAAACAAGGACAAATGGTTCACACAACGAGTTACAAGGACTAATGAACATACAAATGGTTTACACAACGAGTCACAAGGACTAATGAACAAGGACAAATGGTTCACACAACGAGTCACATGGACTAATGAACAAGTACAATTGTTTAACACAAGGAGTCACAAGGACTAATGAACAAGAACAAATGGTTCACCCAACGAGTCACATAGACTAATGAACGAGTACAATTGTTTAACGCAACGAGTCACAAGGACTAATGAACAAGGACAAATGGTTCATAGAACGAGTCACATGGACTAATGAACAATTACAATTGTTTAACACAACGAGTTACAAGGACAAATGAACATGGATAAATGGTTCACACAACGAGTCACATTTACTAATAAAAAAAGACAAATGATTCACACAACGAGTCACAACGGCTAATGAACAAGGACAAATGGTTCACACAACAAGCCACATAGATTAATGAACAAGTACAATTGTTTTAATACAACGAGTCACAAGGACTAATGAACAAGGATAAATGGTTCACACAACGAGTCACATGGACTAATGAACAAATACAATTGTTTAACACAAGGAGTCACAAGGACTAATGAACAAGAACAAATGGTTCACCCAACGAGTCACATGGACTAATGAACAAGTACAATTGTTTTAACACAACGAGTCACAAGGACTAATGAACAAGGACAAATGGTTCACACAACGAGTCACATGGACTAATGAACAATTACAATTGTTTAACACAACGAGTCACAAGGACAAATGAACAAGGAAAAATGGTTCACACAACGAGTCACATTTACTAATAAAAAAGGACAAATGAGTCACACAGCGAGTCACAAGGGCTAATGAACAAGAACAAATTTTTTACACAACGAGTCACATGGACTAATGAACAAGTACAATTTTTTTAACACAACGAGTCACAAGGACTAATGAACAAGGACAAATGGTTGACACAACGAGTCACATTTACTACTAATAAACAAGGACAAATGGTTTACACAACGAGTCACATTTACTAATAAACAAGGACAAATGGTTCACACAACGAGTTACAAGGACTAATGAACAATGACAAATGGTTTACACAACGAGTCACAAGGACTAATGAACAAGGACAAATGGTTCACACAACAAGCCACATAGACTAATGAACAAGTACAATTGTTTTAACACAACGAGTCACAAAGACTAATGAACAAGGACAAATGGTTGACACAACGAGTCACATTTACTACTAATAAACAAGGACAAATGGTTTACACAACGAGTCACATTTACTAATAAACAAGGACAAATGGTTCACACAACGAGTTACAAGGACTAATGAACAATGACAAATGGTTTACACAACGAGTCACAAGGACTAATGAACAAGGACAAATGGTTCACACAACGAGTCACATGGACTAATGAACAAGTACAATTGTTTAACACAAGGAGTCACAAGGACTAATGAACAAGAACAAATGGTTCACCCAACGAGTCACATAGACTAATGAACGAGTACAATTGTTTAACGCAACGAGTCACAAGGACTAATGAACAAGGACAAATGGTTCATAGAACGAGTCACATGGACTAATGAACAATTACAATTGTTTAACACAACGAGTTACAAGGACAAATGAACATGGATAAATGGTTCACACAACGAGTCACATTTACTAATAAAAAAAGACAAATGATTCACACAACGAGTCACAACGGCTAATGAACAAGGACAAATGGTTCACACAACAAGCCACATAGATTAATGAACAAGTACAATTGTTTTAATACAACGAGTCACAAGGACTAATGAACAAGGATAAATGGTTCACACAACGAGTCACATGGACTAATGAACAAATACAATTGTTTAACACAAGGAGTCACAAGGACTAATGAACAAGAACAAATGGTTCACCCAACGAGTCACATGGACTAATGAACAAGTACAATTGTTTTAACACAACGAGTCACAAGGACTAATGAACAAGGACAAATGGTTCACACAACGAGTCACATGGACTAATGAACAATTACAATTGTTTAACACAACGAGTCACAAGGACAAATGAACAAGGAAAAAGGGTTCACACAACGAGTCACATTTACTAATAAAAAAGGACAAATGAGTCACACAGCGAGTCACAAGGGCTAATGAACAAGAACAAATTTTTTACACAACGAGTCACATGGACTAATGAACAAGTACAATTGTTTTAACACAACGAGTCACAAGGACTAATGAACAAGGACAAATGGTTTACACAACGAGTCAAAAGGACTAATGAACAAGGACAAATGGTTCACACAACGAGTCACATGGACTAATGAACAAGTACAATTGTTTTAACACAACGAGTCGGAAGGACTAATGAACAAAGACAAATGGTTGACACAACGAGACACATGGACTAATGAACAAGTACAATTGTTTAACACAACGAGTCACAAGGACTAATGAACAAGGACAGATGGTTCACACAACGAGTCACATGGACTAATGAACAATTACAATTGTTTAACACAATGAGTCACAAGGACAAATGAACAAGGAAAAATGGTTCACACAACGAGTCACATTTACTAATAAAAAAGGACATATGGTTCACACAACGAGTCACAAGGACTAATGAACAAGAACAAAGGGTTTACCCAACGAGTCACAAGGACTAATTAACAAGTACAATTGTTTAACGCAACGAGTCACAAGGACTAATGAACAAGGACAAATGGTTCACACAACGAGTCACATGGACTAATGAACAATTACAACTGTTTAACACAACGAGTCACAAGGACAAATGAACAAGGATGAATGGTTCACACAACGAGTCACATTTACTAATAAAAAAGGACAAATGGTTCACACAACGAGTCACAAGGGCTAATGAACAAGGATAAATGGGTCACAAAACGAGTCACATAGACTAATGAACAAGTACAATTGTTTAGCACAACGAGTCACAAGGACTAATGAACAAGAACAAATGGTTCACCCAACGAGTCACATGGACTAATGAACAAGTACAATTGTTTAACGAAACGAGTCACCCGGACTAATGAACAAGAATAAATGGTTCACACAACGAGTCACATGGACTAATGAACAATTACAGTTGTTTAACACAACGAGTCACAAGGATAAATGAACAAGGAAAAATGATTCACACAACGAGTCACATTTACTAATAAAAAAAGACAAATGATTCACACAACGAGTCACAAGGGCTAATGAACAAGGACAAATGGTTCACACAATGAGTCACATGGACTAATGAACAAGAACAAATGGTTCACCCAACGAGTCACATGGACTAATGAACAAGTACAATTATTTAACGCAACGAGTCACAAGGACCAATGAACAAGGATAAATGGTTCACACAACGAGTCACATGGACTAATGAACAATTAAAATTGTTTAACACAACGAGTCACAAGGACAAATGAACAAGGAAAAATGGTTTAAACAACGAGTCACATTTACTAATAAAAAAAGACAAATGATTCACACAACGAGTCACAAGGGCTAATGAAAAAGGACAAATGGTTCACACAACAAGCCACATAGACTAATGAACAAGTACAATTGTTTTAACACAACGAGTCACAAAGACTAATGAACAAGGACAAATGGTTCACACAACGAGTCACATTTACTAATAATAAACAAGGACAAATGGTTTACACAACGAGTCACATTTACTAATAAACAAGGACAAATGGTTCACACAACGAGTTACAAGGACTAATGAACAATGACAAATGGTTTACACAACGAGTCACATGGACTAATGAACAAGGACAAATGGTTCACACAACGAGTCACATGGACTAATGAACAAGTACAATTGTTTAACACAAGGAGTCACAAGGACTAATGAACAAGAACAAATGGTTCACCCAACGAGTCACATAGACTAATGAACGAGTACAATTGTTTAACGCAACGAGTCACAAGGACTAATGAACAAGGACAAATGGTTCATAGAACGAGTCACATGGACTAATGAACAATTACAATTGTTTAACACAACGAGTTACAAGGACAAATGAACATGGATAAATGGTTCACACAACGAGTCACATTTACTAATAAAAAAAGGCAAATGATTCACACAACGAGTCACAACGGCTAATGAACAAGGACAAATGGTTCACACAACAAGCCACATAGATTAATGAACAAGTACAATTGTTTTAACACAACGAGTCACAAGGACTAATGAACAAGGATAAATGGTTCACACAACGAGTCACATGGACTAATGAACAAGTACAATTGTTTAACACAAGGACTAATGAACAAGAACAAATGGTTCACCCAACGAGTCACATGGACTAATGAACAAGTACAATTGTTTTAACACAACGAGTCACAAGGACTAATGAACAAGGACAAATGGTTCACACAACGAGTCACATGGACTAATGAACAATTACAATTGTTTAACACAACGAGTCACAAGGACAAATGAACAAGGAAAAATGGTTCACACAACGAGTCACATTTACTAATAAAAAAGGACAAATGAGTCACACAGCGAGTCACAAGGGCTAATGAACAAGAACAATTTTTTTACACAACGAGTCACATGGACTAATGAACAAGTACAATTGTTTTAACACAACGAGTCACAAGGACTAATGAACAAGGACAAATGGTTTACACAACGAGTCACAAGGACTAATGAACAAGGACAAATGGTTCACACAACGAGTCACATGGACTAATGAACAAGTACAATTGTTTAACACAACGAGTCGGAAGGACTAATGAACAAAGACAAATGGTTGACACAACGAGACACATGGACTAATGAACAAGTACAATTGTTTAACACAACGAGTCACAAGGACTAATGAACAAGGACAGATGGTTCACACAACGAGTCACATGGACTAATGAACAATTACAATTGTTTAACACAATGAGTCACAAGGACAAATGAACAAGGAAAAATGGTTCACACAACGAGTCACATTTACTAATAAAAAAGGACATATGGTTCACACAACGAGTCACAAGGACTAATGAACAAGAACAAAGGGTTTACCCAACGAGTCACAAGGACTAATTAACAAGTACAATTGTTTAACGCAACGAGTCACAAGGACTAATGAACAAGGACAAATGGTTCACACAACGAGTCACATGGACTAATGAACAATTACAATTGTTTAACACAACGAGTCACAAGGACAAATGAACAAGGATAAATGGTTCACACAACGAGTCACATTTACTAATAAAAAGGACAAATGGTTCACACAACGAGTCACAAGGGCTAATGAACAAGGATAAATGGTTCACACAACGAGTCACATAGACTAATGAACAAGTACAATTTTTTAGCACAACGAGTCACAAGGACTAATGAACAAGAACAAATGGTTCACCCAACGAGTCACATGGACTAATGAACAAGTACAATTGTTTAACGCAACGAGTCACAAGGACTAATGAACAAGGACAAATGGTTCACACAACGAGTCAAATGGACTAATGAACAATTACAATTGTTTAACACAACGAGTCACAAGGACAAATGAACAAGTAAAAATGGTTCACACAACGAGTCACATTTACTAATAAAAAAGGACAAATGAGTCACACAACGAGTCACAAGGGCTAATGAACAAGGACAAATTGTTCACACAACGAGCCACATAGACTAATGAACAAGTACAATTGTTTTAACACAATGAGTCATAAGGACTAATGAACAGGGACAAATGGTTTACACAACGAGTCACAAGGACTAATGAACAAGTACAATTGTTTTAACACAACGAGTCACTAGGACTAATGAACAAGGACAAATGGTTCACACAACGAGTCACATTTACTAATAATAAACAAGGGCAAATGGTTCACACAACGAGTCACAAGGACTAAAGAACAAGGAAAAATGGTTCACACAACGAGTCACATTTACTAATAAAAAAGGACAAATGGTTCACACAACGAGTCACAAGGGCTAATGAACAAGGATAAATGGTTCACACAACGAGTCACATACACTAATGAACAAGTACAATTGTTTAACACAACGAGTGACAAGGACTAATGAACAAGAACACATGGTTCACCCAACGAGTCACATGGACTAATGAACAAGTACAATTGTTTAACGTAACGAGTCACAAGGACTAATGAACAAGAATAAATGGTTCACACAACGAGTCACATGGACTAATGAACAATTACAATTGTTTAACACAACGAGTCACAAGGATAAATGAACAAGGAAAAATGGTTCACACAACGAGTCACATTTACTAATAAAAAAAGACAAATGATTCACTCAACGAGTCACAAGGGCTAATGAACAAGGACAAACGGTTCACATAACGAGTCACATGGACTAATGAACAAGAACAAATGGTTCACCCAACGAGTCACATGGACTAATGAACAAGTACAATTGTTTAACGCAACGAGTCACAAGGACTAATGAACAAGGATTAATGGTTCACACAACGAGTCACATGGACTAATGAACAATTAAAATTGTTTAACACTACGAGTCACAAGGACAAATGAACAAGGAAAAATGGTTTAAACAACGAGTCACATTTACTAATAAAAAAAGACAAATGATTCACACAACGAGTCACAAGGGCTAATGAACAAGGACAAATGGTTCACACAACAAGCCACATAGACTAATGAACAAGTACAATTGTTTTAACACAACGAGTCACAAGGACTAATGAACAAGGACAAATGGTACACACAACGAGTCACATGGACTAATGAACAAGTACAATTGTTTAACACAAGGAGTCACAAGGACTAATGAACAAGAACAAATGGTTCACCCAACGAGTCACATGGAGTAATGAACAAGTACAATTGTTTAACGCAACGAGTCACAAGGACTAATGAACAAGGACAAATGGTTCACACAACGAGTCACATGGACTAATGAACAATTACAATTGTTTAACACAACGAGTCACAAGAACAAATGAACAAGGAAAAATGGTTCACACAACGAGTCACATTTACTAATAAAAAAGGACAAATGAGTCACACAGCGAGTCACAAGGGCTAATGAACAAGAACAAATTGTTTACACAACGAGTCACATGGACTAATGAACAAGTACAATTGTTTTAACACAACGAGTCACAAGGAATAATGAACAAGGACAAATGGTTTACACAACGAGTCACAAGGACTAATGAACAAGGAAAAATGGTTTAAACAACGAGTCACATTTACTAATAAAAAAAGACAAATGATTCACACAACGAGTCACAAGGGCTAATGAACAAGGACAAATGGTTCACACAACAAGCCACATAGACTAATGAACAAGTACAATTGTTTTAACACAACGAGTCACAAAGACTAATGAACAAGGACAAATGGTTCACACAACGAGTCACATTTACTAATAATAAACAAGGACAAATGGTTTACACAACGAGTCACATTTACTAATAAACAAGGAGAAATGGTTCACACAACGAGTTACAAGGACTAATGAACAAGGACAAATGGTTTACACAACGAGTCACAAGGACTAATGAACAAGGACAAATGGTTCACACAACGAGTCACATGGACTAATGAACAAGTACAATTGTTTAACACAAGGAGTCACAAGGACTAATGAACAAGAACAAATGGTTCACCCAACGAGTCACATAGACTAATGAACAAGTACAATTGTTTAACGCAACGAGTCACAAGAACTAATGAATAAGGACAAATGGTTCACACAACGAGTCACATGGACTACTGAACAATTACAATTGTTTAACACAACGAGTCACAAGGACAAATGAACATGGATAAATGGTTCACACAACGAGTCACATTTACTAATAAAAAAAGACAAATGATTCACACAACGAGTCACAAGGGCTAATGAACAAGGACAAATGGTTCACACAACAAGCCACATAGATTAATGAACAAGTACAATTGTTTTAACACAACGAGTCACAAGGACTAATGAACAAGGACAAATGGTTTACACAACGAATCACAAGGACTAATGAACAAGGACAAATGGTTCACATAACGAGTCACATGGACTAATGAACAAGTACAATTGTTTAACACAACGAGTCGGAAGGACTAATGAACAAAGACAAATGGTTGACACAACGAGACACATGGACTAATGAACAAGTACAATTGTTTAACACAACGAGTCACAAGGACTAATGAACAAGGACAGATGGTTCACACAACGAGTCACATGGACTAATGAACAATTACAATTGTTTAACACAATGAGTCACAAGGACAAATGAACAAGGAAAAATGGTTCACACAACGAGTCACATTTACTAATAAAAAAGGACATATGGTTCACACAACGAGTCACAAGGACTAATGAACAAGAACAAAGGGTTTACCCAACGAGTCACAAGGACTAATTAACAAGTACAATTGTTTAACGCAACGAGTCACAAGGACTAATGAACAAGGACAAATGGTTCACACAACGAGTCACATGGACTAATGAACAATTACAATTGTTTAACACAACGAGTCACAAGGACAAATGAACAAGGATAAATGGTTCACACAACGAGTCACATTTACTAATAAAAAAGGACAAATGGTTCACACAACGAGTCACAAGGGCTAATGAACAAGGATAAATGGTTCACACAACGAGTCACATAGACTAATGAACAAGTACAATTGTTTAGCACAACGAGTCACAAGGACTAATGAACAAGAACAAATGGTTCACCCAACGAGTCACATGGACTAATGAACAAGTACAATTGTTTAACGCAACGAGTCACAAGGACTAATGAACAAGGACAAATGGTTCACACAACGAGTCAAATGGACTAATGAACAATTACAATTGTTTAACACAACGAGTCACAAGGACAAATGAACAAGGAAAAATGGTTCACACAACGAGTCACATTTACTAATAAAAAAGGACAAATGAGTCACACAACGAGTCACAAGGGCTAATGAACAAGGACAAATTGTTCACACAACGAGCCACATAGACTAATGAACAAGTACAATTGTTTTAACACAATGAGTCATAAGGACTAATGAACAGGGACAAATGGTTTATACAACGAGTCACAAGGACTAATGAACAAGTACAATTGTTTTAACACAACGAGTCACTAGGACTAATGAACAAGGACAAATGGTTCACACAACGAGTCACATTTACTAATAATAAACAAGGGCAAATGGTTCACACAACGAGTCACAAGGACTAAAGAACAAGGAAAAATGGTTCACACAACGAGTCACATTTACTAATAAAAAAGGACAAATGGTTCACACAACGAGTCACAAGGGCTAATGAACAAGGATAAATGGTTCACACAACGAGTCACATACACTAATGAACAAGTACAATTGTTTAACACAACGAGTCACAAGGACTAATGAACAAGAACACATGGTTCACCCAACGAGTCACATGGACTAATGAACAAGTACAATTGTTTAACGTAACGAGTCACAAGGACTAATGAACAAGAATAAATGATTCACACAACGAGTCACATGGGCTAATGAACAATTACAATTGTTTAACACAACGAGTCACAAGGATAAATGAACAAGGAAAAATGGTTCACACAACGAGTCACATTTACTAATAAAAAAAGACAAATGATTCACTCAACGAGTCACAAGGGCTAATGAACAAGGACAAACGGTTCACATAACGAGTCACATGGACTAATGAACAAGAACAAATGGTTCACCCAACGAGTCACATGGACTAATGAACAAGTACAATTGTTTAACGCAACGAGTCACAAGGACTAATGAACAAGGATAAATGGTTCACACAACGAGTCACATGGACTAATGAACAATTAAAATTGTTTAACACTACGAGTCACAAGGACAAATGAACAAGGAAAAATGGTTTAAACAACGAGTCACATTTACTAATAAAAAAAGACAAATGATTCACACAACGAGTCACAAGGGCTAATGAACAAGGACAAATGGTTCACACAACAAGCCACATAGACTAATGAACAAGTACAATTGTTTTAACACAACGAGTCACAAGGACTAATGAACAAGGACAAATGGTACACACAACGAGTCACATGGACTAATGAACAAGTACAATTGTTTAACACAAGGAGTCACAAGGACTAATGAACAAGAACAAATGGTTCACCCAACGAGTCACATGGAGTAATGAACAAGTACAATTGTTTAACGCAACGAGTCACAAGGACTAATGAACAAGGACAAATGGTTCACACAACGAGTCACATGGACTAATGAACAATTACAATTGTTTAACACAACGAGTCACAAGGACAAATGAACAAGGAAAAATGGTTCACACAACGAGTCACATTTACTAATAAAAAAGGACAAATGAGTCACACAGCGAGTCACAAGGGCTAATGAACAAGAACAAATTGTTTACACAACGAGTCACATGGACTAATGAACAAGTACAATTGTTTTAACACAACGAGTCACAAGGAATAATGAACAAGGACAAATGGTTTACACAACGAGTCACAAGGACTAATGAACAAGGAAAAATGGTTTAAACAACGAGTCACATTTACTAATAAAAAAAGACAAATGATTCACACAACGAGTCACAAGGGCTAATGAACAAGGACAAATGGTTCACACAACAAGCCACATAGACTAATGAACAAGTACAATTGTTTTAACACAACGAGTCACAAAGACTAATGAACAAGGACAAATGGTTCACACAACGAGTCACATTTACTAATAATAAACAAGGACAAATGGTTTACACAACGAGTCACATTTACTAATAAACAAGGAGAAATGGTTCACACAACGAGTTACAAGGACTAATGAACAAGGACAAATGGTTTACACAACGAGTCACAAGGACTAATGAACAAGGACAAATGGTTCACACAACGAGTCACATGGACTAATGAACAAGTACAATTGTTTAACACAAGGAGTCACAAGGACTAATGAACAAGAACAAATGGTTCACCCAACGAGTCACATGGACTAATGAACAAGTACAATTGTTTAACGCAACGAGTCACAAGGACTAATGAACAAGGACAAATGGTTCACACAACGAGTCAAATGGACTAATGAACAATTACAATTGTTTAACACAACGAGTCACAAGGACAAATGAACAAGGAAAAATGGTTCACACAACGAGTCACATTTACTAATAAAAAAGGACAAATGAGTCACACAACGAGTCACAAGGGCTAATGAACAAGGACAAATTGTTCACACAACGAGCCACATAGACTAATGAACAAGTACAATTGTTTTAACACAATGAGTCATAAGGACTAATGAACAGGGACAAATGGTTTACACAACGAGTCACAAGGACTAATGAACAAGTACAATTGTTTTAACACAACGAGTCACTAGGACTAATGAACAAGGACAAATGGTTCACACAACGAGTCACATTTACTAATAATAAACAAGGGCAAATGGTTCACACAACGAGTCACAAGGACTAAAGAACAAGGAAAAATGGTTCACACAACGAGTCACATTTACTAATAAAAAAGGACAAATGGTTCACACAACGAGTCACAAGGGCTAATGAACAAGGATATGGTTCACACAACGAGTCACATACACTAATAAACAAGTACAATTGTTTAACACAACGAGTCACAAGGACTAATGAACAAGAACACATGGTTCACCCAACGAGTCACATGGACTAATGAACAAGTACAATTGTTTAACGTAACGAGTCACAAGGACTAATGAACAAGAATAAATGGTTCACACAACGAGTCACATGGACTAATGAACAATTACAATTGTTTAACACAACGAGTCACAAGGATAAATGAACAAGGAAAAATGGTTCACACAACGAGTCACATTTACTAATAAAAAAAGACAAATGATTCACTCAACGAGTCACAAGGGCTAATGAACAAGGACAAACGGTTCACATAACGAGTCACATGGACTAATGAACAAGAACAAATGGTTCACCCAACGAGTCACATGGACTAATGAACAAGTACAATTGTTTAACGCAACGAGTCACAAGGACTAATGAACAAGGATTAATGGTTCACACAACGAGTCACATGGACTAATGAACAATTAAAATTGTTTAACACTACGAGTCACAAGGACAAATGAACAAGGAAAAATGGTTTAAACAACGAGTCACATTTACTAATAAAAAAAGACAAATGATTCACACAACGAGTCACAAAGGCTAATGAACAAGGACAAATGGTTCACACAACAAGCCACATAGACTAATGAACAAGTACAATTGTTTTAACACAACGAGTCACAAGGACTAATGAACAAGGACAAATGGTACACACAACGAGTCACATGGACTAATGAACAAGTACAATTGTTTAACACAAGGAGTCACAAGGACTAATGAACAAGAACAAATGGTTCACCCAACGAGTCACATGGAGTAATGAACAAGTACAATTGTTTAACGCAACGAGTCACAAGGACTAATGAACAAGGACAAATGGTTCACACAACGAGTCACATGGACTAATGAACAATTACAATTGTTTAACACAACGAGTCACAAGGACAAATGAACAAGGAAAAATGGTTCACACAACGAGTCACATTTACTAATAAAAAAGGACAAATGAGTCACACAGCGAGTCACAAGGGCTAATGAACAAGAACAAATTGTTTACACAACGAGTAACATGGACTAATGAACAAGTACAATTGTTTTAACACAACGAGTCACAAGGAATAATGAACAAGGACAAATGGTTTACACAACGAGTCACAAGGACTAATGAACAAGGAAAAATGGTTTAAACAACGAGTCACATTTACTAATAAAAAAAGACAAATGATTCACACAACGAGTCACAAGGGCTAATGAACAAGGACAAATGGTTCACACAACAAGCCACATAGACTAATGAACAAGTACAATTGTTTTAACACAACGAGTCACAAAGACTAATGAACAAGGACAAATGGTTCACACAACGAGTCACATTTACTAATAATAAACAAGGACAAATGGTTTACACAACGAGTCACATTTACTAATAAACAAGGAGAAATGGTTCACACAACGAGTTACAAGGACTAATGAACAAGGACAAATGGTTTACACAACGAGTCACAAGGACTAATGAACAAGGACAAATGGTTCACACAACGAGTCACATGGACTAATGAACAAGTACAATTGTTTAACACAAGGAGTCACAAGGACTAATGAACAAGAACTAATGGTTCACCCAACGAGTCACATAGACTAATGAACAAGTACAATTGTTTAACGCAACGAGTCACAAGAACTAATGAATAAGGACAAATGGTTCACACAACGAGTCACATGGACTACTGAACAATTACAATTGTTTAACACAACGAGTCACAAGGACAAATGAACATGGATAAATGGTTCACACAACGAGTCACATTTACTAATAAAAAAAGACAAATGATTCACACAACGAGTCACAAGGGCTAATGAACAAGGACAAATGGTTCACACAACAAGCCACATAGATTAATGAACAAGTACAATTGTTTTAACACAACGAGTCACAAGGACTAATGAACAAGGACAAATGGTTCACACAACGAGTCACATGGACTAATGAACAAGTACAATTGTTTAACACAAGGAGTCACAAGGACTAATGAACAAGAACAAATGGTTCACCCAACGAGTCACATGGACTAATGAACAAGTACAATTGTTTAACGCAATGAGTTACAAGGACTAATGAACAAGGACAAATGGTTCACACAATGAGTCACATGGACTAATGAACAATTACAATTGTTTAACACAACGAGTCACAAAGACAAATGAACAAGGAAAAATGGTTCACACAACGAGTCACATTTACTAATAAAAAAGGACAAATGAGTCACACAGCGAGTCACAAGGGCTAATGAACAAGAACAAATTGTTTACACAACGAGTCACATGGACTAATGAACAAGTACAATTGTTTTAACACAACGAGTCACAAGGAATAATGAACAAGGACAAATGGTTTACACAACGAGTCACATTTACTAATAAAAAAAGACAAATGATTCACACAACGAGTCACAAGGGCTAATGAACAAGGACAAATGGTTCACACAACAAGCCACATAGACTAATGAACAAGTACAATTGTTTTAACACAACGAGTCACAAAGACTAATGAACAAGGACAAATGGTTCACACAACGAGTCACATTTACTAATAATAAACAAGGACAAATGGTTTACACAACGAGTCACATTTACTAATAAACAAGGACAAATGGTTCACACAACGAGTTACAAGGACTAATGAACAAGGACAAATGGTTTACACAACGAGTCACAAGGACTAATGAACAAGGACAAATGGTTCACACAACGAGTCACATGGACTACTGAACAATTACAATTGTTTAACAGAACGAGTCACAAGGACAAATGAACATGGATAAATGGTTCACACAACGAGTCACATTTACTAATAAAAAAAGACAAATGATTCACACAACGAGTCACAAGGGCTAATGAACAAGGACAAATGGTTCACACAACAAGCCACATAGATTAATGAACAAGTACAATTGTTTTAACACAACGAGTCACAAGGACTAATGAACAAGGACAAATGGTTCACACAACGAGTCACATGGACTAATGAACAAGTACAATTGTTTAACACAAGGAGTCACAAGGACTAACGAACAAGAACAAATGGTTCACCCAACGAGTCACATGGACTAATGAACAAGTACAATTGTTTAACGCAACGAGTTACAAGGACTAATGAACAAGGACAAATGGTTCACACAACGAGTCACATGGACTAATGAACAATTACAATTGTTTAACACAACGAGTCACAAGGACAAATGAACAAGGAAAAATGGTTCACACAACGAGTAACATTTACTAATAAAAAAGGACAAATGAGTCACACAGCGAGTCACAAGGGCTAATGAACAAGAACAAATTGTTTACACAACGAGTTACATGGACTAATGAACAAGTACAATTGTTTTAACACAACGAGTCACAAGGAATAATGAACAAGGACAAATGGTTTACACAATGAGTCACATTTACTAATAAAAAAAGACAAATGATTCACACAACGAGTCACAAGGGCTAATGAACAAGGACAAATGGTTCACACAACAAGCCACATAGACTAATGAACAAGTACAATTGTTTTAACACAACGAGTCACAAAGACTAATGAACAAGGACAAATGGTTCACACAACGAGTCACATTTACTAATAATAAACAAGGACAAATGGTTTACACAACGAGTCACATTTACTAATAAACAAGGACAAATGGTTCACACAACGAGTTACAAGGACTAATGAACAAGGACAAATGGTTTACACAACGAGTCACAAGGACTAATGAACAAGGACAAATGGTTCACACAACGAGTCACATGGACTACTGAACAATTACAATTGTTTAACAGAACGAGTCACAAGGACAAATGAACATGGATAAATGGTTCACACAACGAGTCACATTTACTAATAAAAAAAGACAAATGATTCACACAACGAGTCACAAGGGCTAATGAACAAGGACAAATGGTTCACACAACAAGCCACATAGATTAATGAACAAGTACAATTGTTTTAACACAACGAGTCACAAGGACTAATGAACAAGGACAAATGGTTCACACAACGAGTCACATGGACTAATGAACAAGTACAATTGTTTAACACAAGGAGTCACAAGGACTAATGAACAAGAACAAATGGTTCACCCAACGAGTCACATGGACTAATGAACAAGTACAATTGTTTAACGCAACGAGTTACAAGGACTAATGAACAAGGACAAATGGTTCACACAACGAGTCACATGGACTAATGAACAATTACAATTGTTTAACACAACGAGTCACAAGGACAAATGAACAAGGAAAAATGGTTCACACAACGAGTAACATTTACTAATAAAAAAGGACAAATGAGTCACACAGCGAGTCACAAGGGCTAATGAACAAGAACAAATTGTTTACACAACGAGTTACATGGACTAATGAACAAGTACAATTGTTTTAACACAACGAGTCACAAGGACAAATGGTTTACACAACGAGTCACAAGGACTAATGAACAAGGGCAAATGGTTCACACAACGAGTCACATGGACTAATGAATAAGTACAATTGTTTAACACAACGAGTCGGAAGGACTAATGAACAAAGACAAATGGTTGACACAACGAGACACATGGACTAATGAACAAGTACAATTGTTTAACACAACGAGTCACAAGGACTAATGAACAAGGACAGATGGTTCACACAACGAGTCACATGGACTAATGAACAATTACAATTGTGATGCGAATTGGCGGAAGCGGATTAATAGAAAAATAAAACAAAAGGGATATTTGCCTTGAATTCATGGGTAGAATTCAAGTCAATGGGATATTTACTCGGTGCTAGACCTATAACACGAGTAATGGGTGAGAATACTCAAGATCTATTGAATATTACTTAAAAAGCTTGATCGGGTCAAACTCTAACGATTTTTGGCATGTAAACTACATACTCAAAAATAACAAAAACACAAGTGTTTTCTTTTCTTAATCTTTCATATATTTCTGGTTTTATTTTATTCATAAACTTCAAGGCTTTATATAGCCTCAAATGAGCTGAAATGAGTAGCCAATAATGTGAAGAGTTTGAGCATTCACTCTTCACTTAATTACAACACTTAAAGCAACAAGTTCAATGTACCTAGACAACTACTAATTAAGCTTAAGATTTTATTTTAACAACATAATCTGAAAAGTAAAATAAAAACGTCATATTGGACCGTCCTTCCTTGGAATGCGTGCAAATCAACTCTCATGCACCATACTTAGTAAATTCACATAGGAAGGATAATTGAAGCTCATAGGCTGAAAACCACGAGCCACAATCAGACTATCACCGTGACTGTTCAGAACCAGCTCATCAACCAACTCCGAGTTACTAACTTGGATCGCATCATCCGCCCTTTCTTGAAAAAGAATCGTCCCGATTCTTGAACCTATGATATGGGTTATCAAAAGTCGATCAACCCTCGAACTACCTCGCTCGAGTTTAACCTTTGAATTCCAATCGCAACCAGAAATTCAACCAACATCTTGACTTCGACACACCTTAAGACCGTTTGGGACCAATTTTTTTTTTTCTCACGGATGAACAAAGAATACTAACGGCGTGAACAAGAATTTTTTTTTTTTAATTTTTTTTTTTTGTCTCCGTCACGCCTTGAATAACAAATTACTAGAAACTTGTTCTCGAGATGCAAAACCGATTAACCCTCGAACTACCTGTTCAAGTTTAACCTTTGAACTCCAATCGCAATTGGAAATTCAACTAAAAATTGGCTTTGACACGTCTAGGACCGTCTCGATTATGGAAAATCAAGAGCCGAAGCTCTGATACCACTTATGATACGAATTGGCGGAAGCGGATTAACAGAAAAATAAAACAAAAGGGATATTTGCCTTGAATTCATGGGTAGATTCAAGTCAATAGGATATTTACTCGGTGCTAGACCTATAACACGAGTAATGGGTGAGAATACTCAAGACCTATTGAATATTACTCAAAAAGCTTGATCGGGTCAAACTCTAACGATTTTTGGCATGTAAACTACATACTCAAAAATAACAAAAACACAAGTGTTTTCTTTTCTTAATCTTTCATATATTTCTGGTTTTATTTTATTCATAAACTTCAAGGCTTTATATAGCCTCAAATGAGCTGAAATGAGTAGCCAATAATGTGAAGAGTTTGAGCATTCACTCTTCACTTAATTACAACACTTAAAGCAACAAGTTCAATGTACCTAGACAACTACTAATTAAGCTTAAGATTTTATTTTAACAACATAATCTGAAAAGTAAAATAAAAACGTCATATTGGACCGTCCTTCCCTTGGAATGCGTGCCACAATCAACTCTCATGCACCATACTTAGTAAATTCACATAGGAAGGATAATTGAAGCTCATAGGCTGAAAACCACGAGCCACAATCAGACTATCACCGTGATCTGTTCGTAACCACTCATCAACCAACTCCGAGTTACTAACTTGGATCGCATCATCCGCCCTTTCTTGAAAAAGAATCGTCCCGATTCTTGAACCTATGATATGGGTTATCAAAAGTCGATCAACCCTCGAACTACCTCGCTCGAGTTTAACCTTTGAATTCCAATCGCAACCAGAAATTCAACCAACATCTTGACTTCGACACACCTTAAGACCGTTTGGGACCAATTTTTTTTTTCTCACGGATGAACAGTAACACGGCTGTGAACAGTAACTTTTTTTTTTTTAATTTTTTTTGTCTCCGTCACGCCTTGAATAACAAATTACTAGAAACTTGTTCTCGAGATGCAAAACCGATTAACCCTCGAACTACCTGTTCAAGTTTAACCTTTGAACTCCAATCGCAATTGGAAATTCAACTAAAAATTGGCTTTGACACGTCTAGGACCGTCTCGATTATGGAAAATCAAGAGCCGAAGCTCTGATACCACTTATGATACGAATTGGCGGAAGCGGATTAACAGAAAAATAAAACAAAAGGGATATTTGCCTTGAATTCATGGGTAGATTCAAGTCAATGGGATATTTACTCGGTGCTAGACCTATAACACGAGTAATGGGTGAGAATACTCAAGACCTATTGAATATTACTCAAAAAGCTTGATCGGGTTAAACTCTAACGATTTTTGGCATGTAAACTACATACTCAAAAATAACAAAAACACAAGTGTTTTCTTTTCTTAATCTTTCATATATTTCTGGTTTTATTTTATTCATAAACTTCAAGGCTTTATATAGCCTCAAATGAGCTGAAATGAGTAGCCAATAATGTGAAGAGTTTGAGTATTCACTCTTCACTTAATTACAACACTTAAAGCAACAAGTTCAATGTACCTAGACAACTACTAATTAAGCTTAAGATTTTATTTTAACAACATAATCTGAAAAGTAAAATAAAAACGTCATATTGGACCGTCCTTCCCTTGGAATGCGTGCCACAATCAACTCTCATGCACCATACTTAGTAAATTCACATAGGAAGGATAATTGAAGCTCATAGGCTGAAAACCACGAGCCACAATCAGACTATCACCGTGACTGTTCAGAACCAGCTCATCAACCAACTCCGAGTTACTAACTTGGATCGCATCACGTTGTGTGAACCATTAGTCCATGTGACTCGTTGGGTGAACCATTTGTTCTTGTTCATTAGTCCTTGTGACTCCTTGTGTTAAACAATTGAACTTGTTCATTAGTCCATGTGACTCGTTGTGTGAACCATTTGTCCTTGTTCATTAGTCCTTGTGACTCGTTGTGTAAACCATTTGTCCTTGTTCATTATTCCTTGTAACTCGTTGTGTGAACCATTTGTCCTTGTTTATTAGTAAATGTGACTCGTTGTGTAAACCATTTGTCCTTGTTTATTATTAGTCTATGTGGCTTGTTGTTGGAACCATTTGTCCTTGTTCATTAGCCCTTGTGACTCATTGTGTGAATCATTTGTCTTTTTTTATTTGTAAATGTGACTTGTTGTTTGAACCATTTTTCCTTGTTCATTTGTCCTTGTGACTCATTGTGTTAAACAATTGTAATTATTCATTAGTGATAAGAGTGTCGTCGGGGCTCTCAATCAAACACATTTATAATACTCAACATACAACTAGTTAGCGGTAAGTCGAGGTCGATCCATGGGACGGTGTGCTTTGGGTTCTAAGTCTGTCTATCTCAATTTATGCTAGTGTCACAATTTGGTTGGGTTTGTAGTTGTGTCTATACTAATGCAAGCAATAAGGTAAAACAAGCAATAAAAGGAAGGATGTAAACAAATGATTAAAAGTGCTAGGATATCATGGGGTCATGGGGGATTCATGGTGTTGATCATACAAACATGTTTACAAGGTTGCAAGCAATTAATGTTGTGGAGGAACCGAGTTGGGTTATATCTTACGGTTCTTAGGAAGAGTTGGGTCCCGGAGCCGAATCGATTAGATTGTACAACACCTACAAGTCGACTTACTTTCCTCCTAATCAACTTCTATGCATGGTCTAACAAGACTCGAGTTGGTTTATATCTTACGAGTCAAGTTGAGTAGATAAGAGATGGTAAAAATGCAAAGATTCATAGGCTTAGCATTTCATCAAACATAACATGTGCATAAAGTTGACATCACAACAAGCAAGCAATTTGATCATGAAAACATATTAGATTAAGCATTAATCAATCTTATGTTGGTTTCCCCTAATTACCCATTAATCCTAGCTAAATAACTACTCACTCATTATCATGGGAAACATGTCATTAATGGTGTCAATCATCACAACAAGTATAAACATGATAATGGGATGAAGAAATGAACAATAAAGAGTAAAGAGTAAAGGAATTATACCAACTTAAGATGATCCAAACAATAAAGCAAAGAATAATAGAAGAACTTGATTGATTGATGAAGGGTTGTCAATCCTCCAATAACCCAATAATATTCAATTACCCAATAATAAACTTGAATAATAAACTTGAACAATAATTAAGGGGAGATTAATGTGTAATTTGTGGAAGGATTAAAGAGTAATCTATTCTAATCTACTCCTAATCTAATCTAAAGAAGGATTTTCTACTCTAAAAACAACATGCTTGATTAATTACAAAGATGGGGTATTTATAGTGGAAATTAGGTGGATGCATTAGGGTTAACTAAGGGCTAAACTAGTAATTACACTTTTGAGATTTGAGCAGGGAGACTCCGGTATTTCTTGAAGGAAGGGAGTCTTTCATTGAAGCTTGAAGAACGAAATTGTGCTGTAAAGGAATCCGAGCGGATTGGTGTCGGGACGGGCGGATTCAGGTAGGGGAATCCGGGCGGATTGTAGGGAATCCGGGCGGATTGTGGCAGGGGAATCCGGGCGGATTGTAGGGAATCCGGGCGGATTCGGGAGATGCAATCCGGGCGGATTTGGGAGAAGACGCTCGGATTGTGGTTCACGTAGCAAGGGAAAGTTCCCTGTCCAGGAATACGCCCGTCCCGAGCGAAATATGGGCGTCCTGGGCTTCAACCCGAGCGGGTTGAATTTGACCCGAGCGGGTTGAGCTGTATCTTGAGCTCGGTTTGTAAAACGGACGTTATTTCCTCATCCGGACACTTATTGGAGTGATTCAAAAGCCTAGATCACTTGATTTTTCGACGCCGTTCCATCTAGCATATTTTCAGAGCCAAAGGAGCAACCCTTGGTTCGTTTTTTGAGCGATTTCTTCTTGTAATGCCTTCCCTCTCGTCATTCTTACTTTTAACCCTTTGATCCTTCTACATACACTTTATTCCTACATCTTTGGTCATCATTCTTGCCTCCTCTTCATACTAGTCCATCTAATATCATCAATAAGCTTCCAAATATGCACGAAAGACGGGAATTTCCGCCTTATTATCTCCTTTTCTACAAAACATATGAAATGCGATAGAAAAGCAAATAGGAAGGTTTTGACGGATAAAATGGCCATAGAATGTTATAATAGTATGCAAAATAGGCTCAATTAGGGGACTAAATGTGCGCAAATAATGTTCACATCAAATATCCCCAAACCGAACCTTTACTCGTCCCGAGTAAAGAGGTGACTAAAACTAGACCTTTATTTAAACTATCTTACTAATATAACCGATATGAGACAATTAGCGGGTCTCACTCCGCCCCTTCAACTCACAACAAGGCAACCATGAGGTAGGATGCCTTCTTGCAAGGCAAGGTGGGTCTTGCCAAAATGGCGACACAGCCAATCATTAAGCACACAAAATCAAGTAATGGATGCATCTACAAAAGAATAGCCACTTTCCTCATCTAAGTGGCGGAAATTATCTACAAGGGAAGCAATTCAAGGGTACACAATCCTTCATAGATGCAATTTGTTCAAACTACTAAGCCTAGAAGGATACCAATAAATCACCTCCAAAATGTGTCAAGCTAGGGTACCTTTGTCCTCAATCGTTAAATGCTTTTGTCAAGAGTAGACTCCCTATGGTGTTAGAAACACTGGAGGATCGCGGAATTCCCCCTCTTGCCTAGACAAGAAGAAGGGTCGTCCCCTCTCTACCATGCACAAAAATGGATACGATGGATAAAGGGATCAATAGATATTTGAGTTACACTTTTGGGAGTTTGCTTTTGTTTTTTTTTTCCCCCAATTTCTTGTGGCATTTTGACATTTGTGAACACTTTCTTTGCCATTTCTTTTGATTTTTGGCATTTCAATACTTGACAACTTTTTGCATTTCTTTTGAACATTTTCAAAGTCACCCCAATTAGTAACGAGGGTGGCTTATATTTGAAGCTTTAGGAGTTCTATTTTTGCTCCTCTTTTCATTTGATGCATTTTTGCAAACTTTCTTTCACTTTTCATTTCATTGAACTCAAATCAATTTCTTTTTGTGCCCATTCCCTTTGATGACAAAAATGTGGTAGAACATGGATGGATGATGGTTGCATGCATGGTTTCAAGGGTCACCTTGGAATAAATGGTAGCCAAGGAGTTATCACACCACAAGGTACTCTTGACTAGGCCTTAAACCATGGGTCAAAGGATACTAGCATGACACATCCTAGGGTGTTTTACAAGTATTCTAACAAGCAAAGTCTTAAGAAGAAAAAGCATCTACTAGGGCCTATATAAACTTGTCAAGCTTCCCAAGTAGACGGTTTCGCAAAATTTTTCTAACATGCAACTACATGCCATGATGCAACTAACATATAAACATCCTAATGCATATGATTCTACCAACTAATATGCCAAATAAACTAAATGCAATCCTAAATTCACATTGTTTTTACCGCATCAATCAAAATAAAGCCACATAGTCATTAACATAAAGAGGAAAAAGGAGATTGGAAAGATCATACCATGCGGTCTTCAATATCCTCATGTCTCGGATGTGGCGTAGTCAATCAATGTGAAAAAGGATGAACAAACACAATATATACAAAACAATATATACAAGACTACACTACAAAGGAAATGAACTTGTTTTTGGATTTTTAAATTTTTCAAATTTTTATGGTTTTTGTTTTTATGAAATTAAAGAACATATTTTTGTGATTTTTTTTCGAAATTTTTCAATTTTTATGCATTTTTGGAATATAAATTCCCATCCCCCACTTTATTTTGGACATTGTCCTCAATGTACATGTAGGAGTAGGAATGAAAAAGAAATACATGTTTTTGGATTTTTGATTTTTTTGAAATAAAGTACAAATGCAATGATATGGTATGAATGAATGCATGCTCTAACTAAATGCAATTCTATATGACATATATAACACATGAATGCAATCTAAACTATACTATATGATGCATGATTTCTAGTAAACTATGGTCGCCTATGATCAAACCTCCCCAAACCGATTTAAACACTATTTCTAGTGTAGAAAAGAATAGGATTGGTCATTAGTGATTATGCATGAATTCTAGTCTATATGCAACTAACTACATGAATCATGTGAGATATAATACAATGAAAACTATACTAAATGAACTAACTAATGTAAATGCAATATGAAATATAATACAAATGCAAGCTAAATGTATATGCAAGGTCAAGGGAAAGGGTATCTTACAAATGGTGGTTTGAGGGAGGACTCCACCAAACTCATTCCTTGTTGCCATGATTATTGATGTTGTCCATGTTGCTTAATGCTCTCAACAACCGGTCAAAGGCTTTTGAATGGGCTTCATGTAAGCATAAATAGGAGATTGGTGATGTCAAAACGTAGTTTACCCATCTTTGCTTGGAATAGAACTTGCCAAACACTCTCCCATTTGCTTTGCCCTTGGCACTTGGCTTCTTACAATGCTTCAAACCAACAAGCCCATGATTCTTGTCAATACAAGGTATGAAGTATTGCCCATATTCATCCGGAGGCATCCACTCTTTGCCATCTCTTTCAAATTTTATGATGATAGAGCATTGATTCATCAATCCTTCAATAGTAGAAGGAGAGTTCTCATTTCTTTGATGAGGGGATAGTTGAAGGATAAGATGTGGAGGAGTCAACTTCTCACCATTGAGGTCATTCATGCTTTCATTGTCTTCACTTTCTTCTTGACCCTCCTTAGAACTTGAACCATTTCCAAAGAAAAGAGCTTCAATTTCTTCCAAACTATGATCAAAGATGCCAACATCATAGTTTTCCTCTTGACCTCTCAATTCCCCAAAGATTGCAAGTTCAAATTCATCAACCTCTTCTTTCAAAGTTTTACCTCCACTCCCATAAGTGTCAAGGGAACACACTTCCTCTACATGGGTCATAGAGGGAAATTGTGGTGGGAGGTCTTCCTCATCATCATCATAGGTGTCCCAAATTGGAGAAGCAAGGCTAGTGTGGGAGCTAGATACATGAGACAATTTAGACAAAGTGCTTGTCTCATAATTGGCCTTCAACTCACATTCATCATTTCTCTCCACCGCAACATCATGCTTCAATTCATCATCCACTCTTGGTCCATAATCAATCAAGCACTCCCCTTCCTCAAAAGTTACATCTTCATATTCACATCCATCATGAATGTTTGTAAAGTTGGGTACAAGTTGGAATATGGGATGTTCAATACTTATGAATTTAGGAGGTGGTGGGGTATTCACGAGAGTAGCTTCATAATGCCATCCAAATTCTTCTTCACCCTCATTATTTTCCCCTTCTTCTTCATTTAGCATTTGGGTGGCTTCCATTTGGGCAATTTGATTTGCCAACTTCTCACCATTAGTAACAATGTTTTTGAGAACATTGTCCCTAGCTTGGCTCTCTTCTAGCATTTTCATGAAGAGATTTTGTTGGCACCTTAACATTTGGAGAACCACACTTTGCATGTCAAGATTATGCTCATTCTCTTGTTGTGGGTACATGGGAATTTGGTGGTATGGGTGTTCAATGTAGGATGACATTTGGCATTGATTGTAAAGTGGGTTTTGGGAGGGTGGTTGTTGTGGATGTAGGATGTGGGGGCTTTGGTAAGAAAAGTTGGGGTAGTGGTTAGGACTTTCATTGTATGAGTTGTAAGGTAGGTTTTTTTCAACTTGCTCCAAAAACTCCCCATACCCATGGTAGTCATACTCAAAAGATTCACCACATACTCCATGTGCCAAGCCTTCGGTCATCATCATAACTAGGACAAAGATATAACTACAAACAAGCAAACTACAAGAAAACGGTAAAAACAATCCTTCAGGAACAAGTTCCTCAAGGTTAAAGCAAAATCAAAATAGACAAACAAGTAAGAACTTAATCACATAGCACCATCCCCGGCAACGGCGCCATTTTGATAAGAGTGTCGTCGGGGCTCTCAATCAAACACATTCATAATACTCAACATACAACTAGTTAGCGGTAAGTCGAGGTCGATCCATGGGACGGTGTGCTTTGGGTTCTAAGTCTATCTATCTCAATTTATGCTAGTGTCACAATTTGGTTGGGTTTGTAGTTGTGTCTATACTAATGCAAGCAATAAGGTAAAACAAGCAATAAAAGGAAGGATGTAAACAAATGATTAAAAGTGCTAGGATATCATGGGGTCATGGGGGATTCATGGTGTTGATCATACAAACATGTTTACAAGGTTGCAAGCAATTAATGTTGTGGAGGAACCGAGTTGGGTTATATCTTACGGTTCTTAGGAAGAGTTGGGTCCCGGAGCCGAATCGATTAGATTGTACAACACCTACAAGTCGACTTACTTTCCTCCTAATCAACTTCTATGCATGGTCTAACAAGACTCGAGTTGGTTTATATCTTACGAGTCAAGTTGAGTAGATAAGAGATGGTAAAAATGCAAGGATTCATAGGCTTAGCATTTCATCAAACATAACATGTGCATAAAGTTGACATCACAACAAGCAAGCAATTTGATCATGAAAACATATTAGATTAAGCATTAATCAATCCCATGTTGGTTTCCCCTAATTACCCATTAATCCTAGCTAAATAACTACTCACTCATTATCATGGGAAACATGTCATTAATGGTGTCAATCATCACAACAAGTATAAACATGATAATGGGATGAAGAAATGAACAATAAAGAGTAAAGAGTAAAGGAATTATACCAACTTAAGATGATCCAAACAATAAAGCAAAGAATAATAGAAGAACTTGATTGATTGATGAAGGGTTGTCAATCCTCCAATAACCCAATAATCTTCAATTACCCAATAATAAACTTGAATAATAAACTTGAACAATAATTAAGGGGAGATTAATGTGTAATTTGTGGAAGGATTAAAGAGTAATCTATTCTAATCTACTCCTAATCTAATCTAAAGAAGGATTTTCTACTCTAAAAACAACATGCTTGATTAATTACAAAGATGGGGTATTTATAGTGGAAATTAGGTGGATGCATTAGGGTTAACTAAGGGCTAAACTAGTAATTACACTTTTGAGATTTGAGCAGGGAGACTCCGGTATTTCTTGAAGGAAGGGAGTCTTTCATTGAAGCTTGAAGAACGAAATTGTGCTGTAAAGGAATCCGAGCGGATTGGTGTCGGGACGGGCGGATTCAGGTAGGGGAATCCGGGCGGATTGTAGGGAATCCGGGCGGATTGTGGCAGGGGAATCCGGGCGGATTGTAGGGAATCCGGGCGGATTCGGGAGATGCAATCCGGGCGGATTTGGGAGATGCAATCCGGGCGGATTTGGGAGAAGACGCTCGGATTGTGGTTCACGTAGCAAGGGAAAGTTCCCTGTCTAGGAATACGCCCGTCCCGAGCGAAATATGGGCGTCCTGGGCTTCAACCCGAGCGGGTTGAATTTGACCCGAGCGGGTTGAGCTGTATCTTGAGCTCGGTTTGTAAAACGGACGTTATTTCCTCATCCGGACACCTATTAGAGTGATTCAAAAGCCTAGATCACTTGATTTTTCGACGCCGTTCCATCTAGCATATTTTCAGAGCCAAAAGAGCAACCCTTGGTTCGTTTTTTGAGCGATTTCTTCTTGTAATGCCTTCCCTCTCGTCATTCTTACATTTAACCCTTTGATCCTTCTACATACACTTTATTCCTACATCTTTGGTCATCATTCTTGCCTCCTCTTCATACTAGTCCATCTAATATCATCAATAAGCTTCCAAATATGCACGAAAGACGGGAATTTCCGCCTTATTATCTCCTTTTCTACAAAACATATGAAATGCGATAGAAAAGCAAATAGGAAGGTTTTGACGGATAAAATGGCCATAGAATGTTATAATAGTATGCAAAATAGGCTCAATTAGGGGACTAAATGTGCGCAAATAATGTTCACATCAATTAGTCCATGTAACTCGTTGTGTGAACCATTTGTCCTTGTTCATTAGTCCTTGTGACTCGTTGCGTTAAACCATTGTACTTGTTCATTAGTCCATGTGACTCGTTGGGTGAACCATTTGTTCTTGTTCATTAGTCCTTGTGACTCGTTGTGTTAAATAATTGTACTTGTTCACTAGTCTATGTGACTCGTTGTGTGAACCATTTGTCCTTGTTCAATAGCCGTTGTGACTCGTTGTGTGAACCATTTGTCCTTTTTTATTAGTAAATGTGACTCGTTCTGTGAACCATTTTTCCTTGTTCATTTGTCCTTGTGACTCGTTGTGTTAAACAATTGTAATTGTTCATTAGTCCATGTGACTCGTTGTGTGAACCATTTGTCCTTGTTCATTAGTCCTTGTGACTCGTTGTGGTAAACAATTGTACTTGTTCATTAGTCCATGTGAATCGTTGTGTGAACCATTTGTTGTTGTTCATTAGTCCTTCCGACTCGTTGTGTTAAACAATTGTACTTGTTCATTAGTCCATGTGACTCGTTGTGTGAAGCATTTGTCCTTGTTCATTAGTCCTTGGGAATCGTTGTGTAAACCATTTGTCCTTGTTCATTAGTCCTTGTGACTCGTTGTGTTAAACAATTGTACTTGTTCATTAGTCCATGTAACTTGTGGTGTGAACCATTTGTCCTTGTTCATTAGCCCTTGTGACTCGTTGTGTGAACCATTTGTTCTTGTTTATTAGTAAATGTGACTCGTTGTGTGAACCATTTGTCCTTGTTCAAGAGTCCTTGTGACTCGTTGTGTTAAACAATTGTACTTGTTCATTAGTTCATGTGACTCGTGGTGTGAACCATTTATTCTTGTTCATTAGCCCTTGTGACTCGTTGTTTGAACCATTTGCCATTGTTTATTAGTAAATGTGACTCGTTGTGTGAATCATTTATCCTTGTTCATTAGTCCTTGTGACTCGCTGTGTTAAAATAATTGTACTTGCTCATTAGTCCATATGACTCATTGTGTGAACCATTTGTCCTTGTTCATTAGTCCTAGTGACTCGTTGTGTTAAAACAATTGTACTTGTTCATTAGTTCTTGTGACTCGTTGTGTAAACCATTTGTCCTTGTTCATTAGTCCTTGTGACTCGTTGTGTTAAAACAATTGTACTTGTTCATTAGTCTAAGTGGCTCGTTGTGTGAACAATTTGTCCTTATTCATTAGCCCTTGTGACTCGCTGTGTCACTCATTTGTCCTTTTTTATTAGTAAATGTGACTCGTTGTGTGAACCATTTTTCGTTGTTCATTTGTCCTTGTGACTCGCTGTGTTAAACAATTGTAATTGTTCATTAGTCCATGAGACTCGTTGTGTGAACCATTTGTCCTTGTGACTCGTTGTGTGAACCATTAGTCCATGTGACTCGTTGGGTGAACCATTTGTTCTTGTTCATTAGTCCTTGTGACTCCTTGTGTTAAACAATTGAACTTGTTCATTAGTCCATGTGACACGTTGTGTGAACCATTTGTCCTTGTTCATTAGTCCTTGTGACTCGTTGTGTAAACCATTTTTCCTTGTTCATTAGTCCTTGTAACTCGTTGTGTGAACCATTTGTCCTGGTTTATTAGTAAATGTGACTCGTTGTGTAAACCATTTGTCCTTGTTTATTATTAGTCTATGTGGCTTGTTGTTTGAACCATTTGTCCTTGTTCATTAGCCCTTGTGACTCATTGTGTGAATCATTTGTCTTTTTTTATTTGTAAATGTGACTTATTGTTTGAACCATTTTTCCTTGTTCATTTGTCCTTGTGACTCATTGTGTTAAACAATTGTAATTATTCATTAGTCCATGTAACTCGTTGTGTGAACCATTTGTCCTTGTTCATTAGTCCTTGTGACTCGTTGCGTTAAACAATTGTACTTGTTCACTAGTCTATGTGACTCGTTGTGTGAACCATTGGTCCTTGTTCAATAGCCGTTGTGACTCGTTGTGTGAACCATTTGTCCTTTTTTATTAGTAAATGTGACTCGTTCTGTGAACCATTTTTCATTGTTCATTTGTCCTTGTGACTCGTTGTGTTAAACAATTGTAATTGTTCATTAGTCCATGTGACTCGTTGTGTGAACCATTTGTCCTTGTTCATTAGTCCTTGTGACTCGTTGTGGTAAACAATTGTACTTGTTCATTAGTCCATGTGAATCGTTGTGTGAACCATTTGTCCTTGTTCATTAGTCCTTGGGAATCGTTGTGTAAACCATTTGTCCTTGTTCATTAGTCCTTGTGACTCGTTGTGTTAAACAATTGTACTTGTTCATTAGTCCATGTGACTTGTGGTGTGAACCATTTGTCCTTGTTCATTAGCCCTTGTGACTCGTTGTGTGAACCATTTGTTCTTGTTTATTAGTAAATGTGACTCGTTGTGTGAACTATTTATCCTTGTTCTTTAGTCCTTGTGACTCGTTGTGTGAACCATTTATCCTTGTTTATTATTAGTAAATGTGACTCGTTGTGTGAACCATTTGTCCTTGTTCAGTAGTCCTTGTGACTCGTTGTGTTAAACAATTGAACTTGTTCATTAGTTCATGTGACTCGTGGTGTGAACCATTTATCCTTGTTCATTAGCCCTTGTGACTCGTTGTTTGAACCATTTGCCATTGTTTACTAGTTAATATGACTCGTTGTGTGAATCATTTATCCTTGTTCATTAGTCCTTGTGACTCGCTGTGTTAAAACAATTGTACTTGCTCATTAGTCCATGTGACTCATTGTGTGAACCATTTGTCCTTGTTCATTAGTCCTAGTGACTCGTTGTGTTAAAACAATTGTACTTGTTCATTAGTTCTTGTGACTCGTTGTGTAAACCATTTGTCCTTGTTCATTAGTCCTTGTGACTCGTTGTGTTAAAACAATTGTACTTGTTCATTAGTCTAAGTGGCTCGTTGTGTGAACAATTTGTCCTTGTTCATTAGCCCTTGTGACTCGCTGTGTGACTCATTTGTCCTTTTTTATTAGTAAAAGTGACTCGTTGTGTGAACCATTTTTCGTTGTTCATTTGTCCTTGTGACTCGCTGTGTAAAACAATTGTAATTGTTCATTAGTCCATGTGACTCGTTGTGTGAACCATTTGTCCTTGTGACTTGTTGTGTGAACCATTAGTCCATGTGACTCGTTGGGTGAACCATTTGTTCTTGTTCATTAGTCCTTGTGACTCCTTGTGTTAAACAATTGAACTTGTTCATTAGTCCATGTGACTCGTTGTGTGAACCATTTGTCCTTGTTCATTAGTCCTTGTGACTCGTTGTGTAAACCATTTGTCCTTGTTCATTATTCCTTGTAAATCGTTGTGTGAACGATTTGTCCTTGTTTATTAGTAAATGTGACTCGTTGTGTAAACCATTTGTCCTTGTTTATTATTAGTCTATGTGGCTTGTTGTTTGAACCATTTGTCCTTGTTCATTAGCCCTTGTGACTCATTGTGTGAATCATTTGTCTTTTTTATTTGTAAATGTGACTTGTTGTTTGAACCATTTTTCCTTGTTCATTTGTCCTTGTGACTCATTGTGTTAAACAATTGTAATTATTCATTAGTCCATGTAACTCGTTGTGTGAACCATTTGTCCTTGTTCATTAGTCCTTGTGACTCGTTGCGTTAAACAATTGTACTTGTTCATTAGTCCATGTGACTCGTTGGGTGAACCATTTGTTCTTGTTCATTAGTCCTTGTGACTCGTTGTGTTAAACAATTGTACTTGTTCACTAGTCTATGTGACTCGTTGTGTGAACCATTTATCCTTGTTTATTATTAGTAAATGTGACTCGTTGTGTGAACCATTTGTCCTTGTTCAGTAGTCCTTGTGACTCGTTGTGTTAAACAATTGAACTTGTTCATTAGTTCATGTGACTCGTGGTGTGAACCATTTATCCTTGTTCATTAGCCCTTGTGACTCGTTGTTTGAACCATTTGTCATTGTTTACTAGTTAATATGACTCGTTGTGTGAATCATTTATCCTTGTTCAATAGTCCTTGTGACTCGCTGTGTTAAAACAATTGTACTTGCTCATTAGTCCATGTGACTCATTGTGTGAACCATTTGTCCTTGTTCATTAGTCCTAGTGACTCGTTGTGTTAAAACAATTGTACTTGTTCATTAGTTCTTGTGACTCGTTGTGTAAACCATTTGTCCTTGTTCATTAGTCCTTGTGACTCGTTGTGTTAAAACAATTGTACTTGTTCATTAGTCTAAGTGGCTCGTTGTGTGAACAATTTGTCCTTGTTCATTAGCCCTTGTGACTCGCTGTGTGACTCATTTGTCCTTTTTTATTAGTAAAAGTGACTCGTTGTGTGAACCATTTTTCGTTGTTCATTTGTCCTTGTGACTCGCTGTGTAAAACAATTGTAATTGTTCATTAGTCCATGTGACTCGTTGTGTGAACCATTTGTCCTTGTGACTCGTTGTGTGAACCATTAGTCCATGTGACTCGTTGTGTGAACCATTTGTCCTTGTTCATTAGTCCTTGTGACTCGTTGTGTAAACCATTTGTCCTTGTTCATTATTCCTTGTAAATCGTTGTGTGAACGATTTGTCCTTGTTTATTAGTAAATGTGACTCGTTGTGTAAACCATTTGTCCTTGTTTATTATTAGTCTATGTGGCTTGTTGTTTGAACCATTTGTCCTTGTTCATTAGCCCTTGTGACTCATTGTGTGAATCATTTGTCTTTTTTATTTGTAAATGTGACTTGTTGTTTGAACCATTTTTCCTTGTTCATTTGTCCTTGTGACTCATTGTGTTAAACAATTGTAATTATTCATTAGTCCATGTAACTCGTTGTGTGAACCATTTGTCCTTGTTCATTAGTCCTTGTGACTCGTTGCGTTAAACAATTGTACTTGTTCATTAGTCCATGTGACTCGTTGGGTGAACCATTTGTTCTTGTTCATTAGTCCTTGTGACTCGTTGTGTTAAACAATTGTACTTGTTCACTAGTCTATGTGACTCGTTGTGTGAACCATTTGTCCTTGTTCAATAGCCCTTGTGACTCGTTGTGTGAACCATTTGTCCTTTTTTATTAGTAAATGTGACTCGTTCTGTGAACCATTTTTCCTTGTTCATTTGTCCTTGTGACTCGTTGTGTTAAACAATTGTAATTGTTCATTAGTCCATGTGACTCGTTGTGTGAACCATTTGTCCTTGTTCATTAGTCCTTGTGACTCGTTGTGGTAAACAATTGTACTTGTTCATTAGTCCATGTGAATCGTTGTGTGAACCATTTGTCGTTGTTCATTAGTCCTTCCGACTCGTTGTGTTAAACAATTGTACTTGTTCATTAGTCCATGTGACTCGTTGTGTGAACCATTTGTCCTTGTTCATTAGTCCTTGGGAATCGTTGTGTAAACCATTTGTCCTTGTTCATTAGTCCTTGTGACTCGTTGTGTTAAACAATTGTACTTGTTCATTAGTCCATGTGACTTGTGGTGTGAACCATTTGTCCTTGTTCATTAGCCCTTATAACTCGTTGTGTGAACCATTTGTTCTTGTTTATTATTAAATGTGACTCGTTGTGTGAACCATTTGTCCTTGTTCAGTAGTCCTTGTGACTCGTTGTGTTAAACAATTGTACTTGTTCATTAGTTCATGTGACTCGTGGTGTGAACCATTTATCCTTGTTCATTAGCCCTTGTGACTCGTTGTTTGAACCATTTGCCATTGTTTATTAGTTAATGTGACTCGTTGTGTGAATCATTTATCCTTGTTCATTAGTCCTTGTGACTCGCTGTGTTAAAACAATTGTACTTGCTCATTAGTCCATGTGACTAATTGTGTGAACCACTTGTCCTTGTTCATTAGTCCTAGTGACTCGTTGTGTTAAAACAATTGTACTTGTTCATTAGTTCTTGTGACTCGTTGTGTAAACCATTTGTCCTTGTTCATTAGTCCTTGTGACTCGTTGTGTTAAAACAATTGTACTTGTTCATTAGTCTAAGTGGCTCGTTGTGTGAACAATTTGTCCTTGTTCATTAGCCCTTGTGACTCGCTGTGTGACTCATTTGTCCTTTTTTATTAGTAAAAGTGACTCGTTGTGTGAACCATTTTTCGTTGTTCATTTGTCCTTGTGACTCGCTGTGTAAAACAATTGTAATTGTTCATTAGTCCATGTGACTCGTTGTGTGAACCATTTGTCCTTGTGACTCGTTGTGTGAACCATTAGTCCATGTGACTCGTTGGGTGAACCATTTGTTCTTGTTCATTAGTCCTTGTGACTCGTTGTGTTAAACAATTGTACTTGTTCACTAGTCTATGTGACTCGTTGTGTGAACCATTTGTCCTTGTTCAATAGCCCTTGTGACTCGTTGTGTGAACCATTTGTCCTTTTTTATTAGTAAATGTGACTCGTTCTGTGAACCATTTTTCCTTGTTCATTTGTCCTTGTGACTCGTTGTGTTAAACAATTGTAATTGTTCATTAGTCCATGTGACTCGTTGTGTGAACCATTTGTCCTTGTTCATTAGTCCTTGTGACTCGTTGTGGTAAACAATTGTACTTGTTCATTAGTCCATGTGAATCGTTGTGTGAACCATTTGTCGTTGTTCATTAGTCCTTCCGACTCGTTGTGTTAAACAATTGTACTTGTTCATTAGTCCATGTGACTCGTTGTGTGAACCATTTGTCCTTGTTCATTAGTCCTTGGGAATCGTTGTGTAAACCATTTGTCCTTGTTCATTAGTCCTTGTGACTCGTTGTGTTAAACAATTGTACTTGTTCATTAGTCCATGTGACTTGTGGTGTGAACCATTTGTCCTTGTTCATTAGCCCTTATAACTCGTTGTGTGAACCATTTGTTCTTGTTTATTATTAAATGTGACTCGTTGTGTGAACCATTTGTCCTTGTTCGTTAGTCCTTGTGACTCGTTGTGTTAAACAATTGTACTTGTTCATTAGTTCATGTGACTCGTGGTGTGAACCATTTATCCTTGTTCATTAGCCCTTGTGACTCGTTGTTTGAACCATTTGCCATTGTTTATTAGTTAATGTGACTCGTTGTGTGAATCATTTATCCTTGTTCATTAGTCCTTGTGACTCGCTGTGTTAAAACAATTGTACTTGCTCATTAGTCCATGTGACTAATTGTGTGAACCACTTGTCCTTGTTCATTAGTCCTAGTGACTCGTTGTGTTAAAACAATTGTACTTGTTCATTAGTTCTTGTGACTCGTTGTGTAAACCATTTGTCCTTGTTCATTAGTCCTTGTGACTCGTTGTGTTAAAACAATTGTACTTGTTCATTAGTCTAAGTGGCTCGTTGTGTGAACAATTTGTCCTTGTTCATTAGCCCTTGTGACTCGCTGTGTGACTCATTTGTCCTTTTTTATTAGTAAAAGTGACTCGTTGTGTGAACCATTTTTCGTTGTTCATTTGTCCTTGTGACTCGCTGTGTAAAACAATTGTAATTGTTCATTAGTCCATGTGACTCGTTGTGTGAACCATTTGTCCTTGTGACTCGTTGTGTGAACCATTAGTCCATGTGACTCGTTGGGTGAACCATTTGTTCTTGTTCATTAGTCCTTGTGACTCCTTGTGTTAAACAATTGAACTTGTTCATTAGTCCATGTGACTCGTTGTGTGAACCATTTGTCCTTGTTCATTAGTCCTTGTGACTCGTTGTGTAAACCATTTGTCCTTGTTCATTATTCCTTGTAAATCGTTGTGTGAACGATTTGTCCTTGTTTATTAGTAAATGTGACTCGTTGTGTAAACCATTTGTCCTTGTTTATTATTAGTCTATGTGGCTTGTTGTTTGAACCATTTGTCCTTGTTCATTAGCCCTTGTGACTCATTGTGTGAATCATTTGTCTTTTTTATTTGTAAATGTGACTTGTTGTTTGAACCATTTTTCCTTGTTCATTTGTCCTTGTGACTCATTGTGTTAAACAATTGTAATTATTCATTAGTCCATGTAACTCGTTGTGTGAACCATTTGTCCTTGTTCATTAGTCCTTGTGACTCGTTGCGTTAAACAATTGTACTTGTTCATTAGTCCATGTGACTCGTTGGGTGAACCATTTGTTCTTGTTCATTAGTCCTTGTGACTCGTTGTGTTAAACAATTGTACTTGTTCACTAGTCTATGTGACTCGTTGTGTGAACCATTTGTCCTTGTTCAATAGCCCTTGTGACTCGTTGTGTGAACCATTTGTCCTTTTTATTAGTAAATGTGACTCGTTCTGTGAACCATTTTTCCTTGTTCATTTGTCCTTGTGACTCGTTGTGTTAAACAATTGTAATTGTTCATTAGTCCATGTGACTCGTTGTGTGAACCATTTGTCCTTGTTCATTAGTCCTTGTGACTCGTTGTGGTAAACAATTGTACTTGTTCATTAGTCCATGTGAATCGTTGTGTGAACCATTTGTCGTTGTTCATTAGTCCTTCCGACTCGTTGTGTTAAACAATTGTACTTGTTCATTAGTCCATGTGACTCGTTGTGTGAACCATTTGTCCTTGTTCATTAGTCCTTGGGAATCGTTGTGTAAACCATTTGTCCTTGTTCATTAGTCCTTGTGACTCGTTGTGTTAAACAATTGTACTTGTTCATTAGTCCATGTGACTTGTGGTGTGAACCATTTGTCCTTGTTCATTAGCCCTTATAACTCGTTGTGTGAACCATTTGTTCTTGTTTATTATTAAATGTGACTCGTTGTGTGAACCATTTGTCCTTGTTCGTTAGTCCTTGTGACTCGTTGTGTTAAACAATTGTACTTGTTCATTAGTTCATGTGACTCGTGGTGTGAACCATTTATCCTTGTTCATTAGCCCTTGTGACTCGTTGTTTGAACCATTTGCCATTGTTTATTAGTTAATGTGACTCGTTGTGTGAATCATTTATCCTTGTTCATTAGTCCTTGTGACTCGCTGTGTTAAAACAATTGTACTTGCTCATTAGTCCATGTGACTAATTGTGTGAACCATTTGTCCTTGTTCATTAGTCCTAGTGACTCGTTGTGTTAAAACAATTGTACTTGTTCATTAGTTCTTGTGACTCGTTGTGTAAACCATTTGTCCTTGTTCATTAGTCCTTGTGACTCGTTGTGTTAAAACAATTGTACTTGTTCATTAGTCTAAGTGGCTCGTTGTGTGAACAATTTGTCCTTGTTCATTAGCCCTTGTGACTCGCTGTGTGACTCATTTGTCCTTTTTTATTAGTAAATGTGATTCGTTGTGTGAACCATTTTTCGTTGTTCATTTGTCCTTGTGACTCGCTGTGTTAAACAATTGTAATTGTTCATTAGTACATGTGACTCGTTGTGTGAACCATTTGTCCTTGTTCATTAGTCATTGTGACTCGTTGCGTTAAACAATTGTACTTGTTCATTAGTCCATGTGACTCGTTGGGTGAACCATTTGTTCTTGTTCATTAGTCCTTGTGACTCCTTGTGTTAAACAATTGAACTTGTTCATTAGTCCATGTGACTCGTTGTGTGAACCATTTGTCCTTGTTCATTAGTCCTTGTGACTCGTTGTGTAAACCATTTGCCCTTGTTCATTAGTCCTTGTAACTCGTTTTGTGAACCATTTGTCCTTGTTTATTAGTAAATGTGACTCGTTGTGTAAACCATTTGTCCTTGTTTATTATTAGTAAATGTGACTCGTTGTGTGAACCATTTGTCCTTGTTCATTAGTCCTTGTGACTCGTTGTGTTGAAACAATTGTACTTGTTCATTAGTCTATGTGGCTTGTTGTTTGAACCATTTGTCCTTGTTCATTAGCCCTTGTGACTCATTGTGTGAATCATTTGTCTTTTTTTATTTGTAAATGTGACTTGTTGTTTGAACCATTTTTCCTTGTTCATTTGTCCTTGTGACTCGTTGTGTTAAACAATTGTAATTGTTCATTAGTCCATGTGACTCGTTGTGTGAACCATTTGTCCTTGCTCATTAGTCCTTGTGACGCGTTGTGTTAAAACAATTGTACTTGTTCATAAGTCCATGTCACTCGTTGTGTGAACCATTTGTCCTTGTTGATTAGCCCTTGTGACTTGTTGTGTGAACAATTTGTCCTTGTTTATTAGTAAATGTGTCTCGTTGTGTGAACCATTTGTCCTTGTTCATTAGTCCTTGTGACTCGTTGTGTTAAACAATTGTAATTGTTCATTAGTCCATGTGACTCGTTGTGTGAACCATATGTCCTTATTCATTAGTCCTTGTGACTCGTTGCATTAAACAATTGTACTTGTTCATTAGTCCATGTCACTCGTTGGGAGAACCATTTGTTCTTGTTCATTAGTCCATGTGACTCGTTGTGTTAAACAATTGTACTTGTTGATTAGTCTATTTGACTCTTTGTGTGAACCATTTGTTCTTGTTCATTAGTCCTTGTGACTCGTTGTGCTAAACAATTGTACTTGTTCTCTAGTCTATGTCACTCGTTGTGTGAACCATTTGTCCTTGTTCATTAGCCCTTGTGACTCGTTGTGTGAACCATTTGTCCTTTTTTATTAGTAAATGTGACTCGTTGTGTGAACCATTTTTCCTTGTTCTTAAGTCCTTGTGACTCGTTGTGTGAACCATTTGTCCTTGTTTATTATTAGTAAATGTGACTCGTTGTGTGAACCATTTGTCCTTGCTCATTAGTCCTAGTGACTCATTGTGTTAAAACAATTGTACTTGTTCATTAGTCCTTGTGACTCGTTGTGTAAACCATTTGTCCTTGTTCATTAGTCCTTCTGACTCGTACATGTTCAGTAGTCTATGTGGCTCGTTGTGCGAACAATTTGTTCTTGTTCATTAGCCCTTGTGACTCGTTGTATGACGCATTTGTCAATTTTTATTAGTAAATGTGACTCGTTGCGAGAACCATTTTTCCTTGTTCATTAGTCCTTGTGACTCGTTGTGTTAAACAATTGTACTTGTTCATTAGTCCATGTGACTTGTGGTGTGAACCATTTGTCCTTGTTCATTAGCCCTTATGACTCGTTGTGTGAACCATTTGTTCTTGTTTATTATTAAATGTGACTCGTTGTGTGAACCATTTATCCTTGTTTTTTAGTCCTTGTGACTCGTTGTGTGAACCATTTATCCTTGTTTATTATTAGTAAATGTGACTCGTTGTGTGAACCATTTGTCCTTGTTCAGTAGTCCTTGTGACTCGTTGTGTTAAACAATTGTACTTGTTCATTAGTTCATGTGACTCGTGGTGTGAACCAATTATCCTTGTTCATTAGCCCTTGTGACTCGTTGTTTGAACCATTTGCCATTGTTTATTAGTTAATGTGACTCGTTGTGTGAATCATTTATCCTTGTTCATTAGTCCTTGTGACTCGCTGTGTTAAAACAATTGTACTTGCTCATTAGTCCATGTGACTAATTGTGTGAACCATTTGTCCTTGTTCATTAGTCCTAGTGACTCGTTGTGTTAAAACAATTGTACTTGTTCATTAGTTCTTGTGACTCGTTGTGTAAACCATTTGTCCTTGTTCATTAGTCCTTGTGACTCGTTGTGTTAAAACAATTGTACTTGTTCATTAGTCTAAGTGGCTCGTTGTGTGAACAATTTGTCCTTGTTCATTAGCCCTTGTGACTCGCTGTGTGACTCATTTGTCCTTTTTTATTAGTAAATGTGATTCGTTGTGTGAACCATTTTTCGTTGTTCATTTGTCCTTGTGACTCGCTGTGTTAAACAATTGTAATTGTTCATTAGTACATGTGACTCGTTGTGTGAACCATTTGTCCTTGTTCATTAGTCCTTGTGACTCGTTGCGTTAAACAATTGTACTTGTTCATTAGTCCATGTGACTCGTTGGGTGAACCATTTGTTCTTGTTCATTAGTCCTTGTGACTCCTTGTGTTAAACAGTTGAACTTGTTCATTAGTCCATGTGACTCGTTGTGTGAACCATTTGTCCTTGTTCATTAGTCCTTGTGACTCGTTGTGTAAACCATTTGCCCTTGTTCATTAGTCCTTGTAACTCGTTGTGTGAACCATTTGTCCTTGTTTATTAGTAAATGTGACTCGTTGTGTAAACCATTTGTCCTTGTTTATTATTAGTAAATGTGACTCGTTGTGTGAACCATTTGTCCTTGTTCATTAGTCCTTGTGACTCGTTGAGTTGAAACAATTGTACTTGTTCATTAGTCTATGTGGCTTGTTGTTTGAACCATTTGTCCTTGTTCATTAGCCCTTGTGACTCATTGTGTGAATCATTTGTCTTTTTTTATTTGTAAATGTGACTTGTTGTTTGAACCATTTTTCCTTGTTCATTTGTCCTTGTGACTCGTTGTGTTAAACAATTGTAATTGTTCATTAGTCCATGTGACTAGTTGTGTGAACCATTTGTCCTTGTTCATTAGTCCTTCCGACTCGTTGTGTTAAACAATTGTAGTTCATTAGTCCATGTGACTCGTTGTGTAAACCATTTGTCCTTGTTCATTAGCCCTTGTGACTCGTTGTGTTAAAATAATTGTACTTGTTCATAAGTCAATGTCACTCGTTGTGTGAACCATTTGTCCTTGTTGATTAGCCCTTGTGACTTGTTGTGTGAACAATATGTCCTTGTTTATTAGTAAATGTGACTCGTTGTGTGAACCATTTGTCCTTGTTCATTAGCCCTTGTGACTCATTGTGTGAATCATTTGTCTTTTTTTATTTGTAAATGTGACTTGTTGTTTGAACCATTTTTCCTTGTTCATTTGTCCTTGTGACTCGTTGTGTTAAACAATTGTAATTGTTCATTAGTCCATGTGACTCGTTGTGTGAACCATTTGTCCTTGCTCATTAGTCCTTGTGACGCGTTGTGTTAAAACAATTGTACTTGTTCATAAGTCCATGTCACTCGTTGTGTGAACCATTTGTCCTTGTTGATTAGCCCTTGTGACTTGTTGTGTGAACAATTTGTCCTTGTTTATTAGTAAATGTGTCTCGTTGTGTGAACCATTTGTCCTTGTTCATTAGTCCTTGTGACTCGTTGTGTTAAACAATTGTAATTGTTCATTAGTCCATGTGACTCGTTGTGTGAACCATATGTCCTTATTCATTAGTCCTTGTGACTCGTTGCATTAAACAATTGTACTTGTTCATTAGTCCATGTCACTCGTTGGGAGAACCATTTGTTCTTGTTCATTAGTCCATGTGACTCGTTGTGTTAAACAATTGTACTTGTTGATTAGTCTATTTGACTCTTTGTGTGAACCATTTGTTCTTGTTCATTAGTCCTTGTGACTCGTTGTGCTAAACAATTGTACTTGTTCATTAGTCTATGTCACTCGTTGTGTGAACCATTTGTCCTTGTTCATTAGCCCTTGTGACTCGTTGTGTGAACCATTTGTCCTTTTTTATTAGTAAATGTGACTCGTTGTGTGAACCATTTTTCCTTGTTCTTAAGTCCTTGTGACTCGTTGTGTGAACCATTTGTCCTTGTTTATTATTAGTAAATGTGACTCGTTGTGTGAACCATTTGTCCTTGCTCATTAGTCCTAGTGACTCATTGTGTTAAAACAATTGTACTTGTTCATTAGTCCTTGTGACTCGTTGTGTAAACCATTTGTCCTTGTTCATTAGTCCTTCCGACTCGTACATGTTCGAGTCTATGTGGTTCGTTGTGCGAACAATTTGTTCTTGTTCATTAGCCCTTGTGACTCGTTGTATGACGACGATTTGTCAATTTTTATTAGTAAATGTGACTCGTTGCGAGAACCATTTTTCCTTGTTCATTAGTCCTTGTGACTCGTTGTGTTAAACAATTGTACTTGTTCATTAGTCCATGTGACTTGTGGTGTGAACCATTTGTCCTTGTTCATTAGCCCTTATGACTCGTTGTGTGAACCATTTGTTCTTGTTTATTATTAAATGTGACTCGTTGTGTGAACCATTTATCCTTGTTTTTTAGTCCTTGTGACTCGTTGTGTGAACCATTTATCCTTGTTTATTATTAGTAAATGTGACTCGTTGTGTGAACCATTTGTCCTTGTTCAGTAGTCCTTGTGACTCGTTGTGTTAAACAATTGTACTTGTTCATTAGTTCATGTGACTCGTGGTGTGAACCAATTATCCTTGTTCATTAGCCCTTGTGACTCGTTGTTTGAACCATTTGCCATTGTTTATTAGTTAATGTGACTCGTTGTGTGAATCATTTATCCTTGTTCATTAGTCCTTGTGACTCGCTGTGTTAAAACAATTGTACTTGCTCATTAGTCCATGTGACTAATTGTGTGAACCATTTGTCCTTGTTCATTAGTCCTAGTGACTCGTTGTGTTAAAACAATTGTACTTGTTCATTAGTTCTTGTGACTCGTTGTGTAAACCATTTGTCCTTGTTCATTAGTTCTTGTGACTCGTTGTGTTAAAACAATTGTACTTGTTCATTAGTCTAAGTGGCTCGTTGTGTGAACAATTTGTCCTTGTTCATTAGCCCTTGTGACTCGCTGTGTGACTCATTTGTCCTTTTTTATTAGTAAATGTGATTCGTTGTGTGAACCATTTTTCGTTGTTCATTTGTCCTTGTGACTCGCTGTGTTAAACAATTGTAATTGTTCATTAGTACATGTGACTCGTTGTGTGAACCATTTGTCCTTGTTCATTAGTCCTTGTGACTCGTTGCGTTAAACAATTGTACTTGTTCATTAGTCCATGTGACTCGTTGGGTGAACCATTTGTTCTTGTTCATTAGTCCTTGTGACTCCTTGTGTTAAACAGTTGAACTTGTTCATTAGTCCATGTGACTCGTTGTGTGAACCATTTGTCCTTGTTCATTAGTCCTTGTGACTCGTTGTGTAAACCATTTGCCCTTGTTCATTAGTCCTTGTAACTCGTTGTGTGAACCATTTGTCCTTGTTTATTAGTAAATGTGACTCGTTGTGTAAACCATTTGTCCTTGTTTATTATTAGTAAATGTGACTCGTTGTGTGAACCATTTGTCCTTGTTCATTAGTCCTTGTGACTCGTTGAGTTGAAACAATTGTACTTGTTCATTAGTCTATGTGGCTTGTTGTTTGAACCATTTGTCCTTGTTCATTAGCCCTTGTGACTCATTGTGTGAATCATTTGTCTTTTTTTATTTGTAAATGTGACTTGTTGTTTGAACCATTTTTCCTTGTTCATTTGTCCTTGTGACTCGTTGTGTTAAACAATTGTAATTGTTCATTAGTCCATGTGACTCGTTGTGTGAACCATTTGTCCTTGCTCATTAGTCCTTGTGACGCGTTGTGTTAAAACAATTGTACTTGTTCATAAGTCCATGTCACTCGTTGTGTGAACCATTTGTCCTTGTTGATTAGCCCTTGTGACTTGTTGTGTGAACAATTTGTCCTTGTTTATTAGTAAATGTGTCTCGTTGTGTGAACCATATGTCCTTGTTCATTAGTCCTTGTGACTCGTTGTGTTAAACAATTGTAATTGTTCATTAGTCCATGTGACTCGTTGTGTGAACCATATGTCCTTATTCATTAGTCCTTGTGACTCGTTGCATTAAACAATTGTACTTGTTCATTAGTCCATGTCACTCATTGGGAGAACCATTTGTTCTTGTTCATTAGTCCATGTGACTCGGTGTGTTAAACAATTGTACTTGTTGATTAGTCTATTTGACTCTTTGTGTGAACCATTTGTTCTTGTTCATTAGTCCTTGTGACTCGTTGTGTTAAACAATTGTACTTGTTCATTAGTCTATGTCACTCGTTGTGTGAACCATTTGTCCTTGTTCATTAGCCCTTGTGACTCGTTGTGTGAACCATTTGTCCTTTTTTATTAGTAAATGTGACTCGTTGTGTGAACCATTTTTCCTTGTTCTTTAGTCCTTGTGACTCGTTGTGTGAACCATTTGTCCTTGTTTATTATTAGTAAATGTGACTCGTTGTGTGAACCATTTGTCCTTGCTCATTAGTCCTAGTGACTCATTGTGTTAAAACAATTGTACTTGTTTATTAGTCCTTGTGACTCGTTGTGTAAACCATTTGTCCTTCTTCATTAGTCCTTCTGACTCGTACATGTTCAGTAGTCTATGTGGCTCGTTGTATGACTCATTTGTCAATTTTTATTAGTAAATGTGACTCGTTGCGTGAACCATTTTTCCTTGTTCATTTGTGCTTGTGACTCGTTGTGTTAAACAATTGTAATTATTCATTAGTCCATGTGACTCGTTGTGTGAACTATTAGTCCTTGTTCATTAGTCCTTGTGACTCGTTGCGTTAAAAAATTGTACTTGTACATTAGTCCATGTGACTCGTTGGGTGAACCATTTGTTCTTGTTCATTAGTCCTTGTGACTCGTTGTGTTAAACAATTGTACTTGTTCACTAGTCTATGTGACTCGTTGTGTGAACCATTTGTCCTTGTTGGTTAGCCCTTGTGACTCGTTGTGTGAACCATTTGTCCTTTTTTATTTGTAAATGTGACTCGTTGTGTGAACCATTTTTCCTTGTTCATTTGTCCTTGTGACTCGTTATGTTAAACAATTGTAATTGTTCATTAGTCCATGTGACTCATTGTGTGAACCATTTGTCCTTGTTCATTAGTCCTTGTAACTCGTTGTGTTAAACAATTGTACTTGTTCATTAGTCCATGTGACTCGTTGTGAGAACCATTTGTCCTTGTTCATTAGTCTTTCCGACTCGTTTTGTTAAACAATTGTACTTGTTCATTAGTCCATGTTACTCGTTGAGTGAACCATTTGTCCTTGTTCATTAGTCCTTGTGACTCGTTGTGTAAACCATTTGTCCTTGTTCATTAGTCCTTGTGACTCGTTGTGTTAAAACAATTGTACTTTTTCATTAGTCCTTGTGACTCGTTGTGTGAACCATTTGTCCTTGTTCATTAGCCCTTGCGACTCGTTGTGTGAACCATTTGTCCTTGTTTATTAGTAAATGTGACTCGTTGTGTGAACCATTTGTCTTTGTTCATTAGTCCTTGTGACTCGTTGTGTTAAACAATTGTACTTGTTCATTAGTCCATGTGACTCGTGGTGTGAACCATTTGTCCTTGTTCATTAGCCCTTGTGACTCGTTGTGTGAACCATTTGTCCTTGTTTATTAGTAAATGTGACTCGTTGTGTGAACCATTTATTCTTGTTCTTTAGTCCTTGTGACTCGTTGTGTGAACCATTTGTCCTTGTTTATTATTAGTAAATGTGACTCGTTATATGAACCATTTGCCCTTGTTCAGTAGTCCTTGTGACTCGTTGTGTTAAACAATTGTACTTGTTCATTAGTTCATGTGACTCGTGGTGTGAACCATTTGTCCTTGTTCATTTGCCCTTGTGACTCGTTGTTTGAACCATTTGCCATTGTTTATTAGTAAATGTGACTCGTTGTGTGAATATTTTATCCTTGTTCATTAGTCCTTGTGACTTGCTGTGTTAAAACAATTGTACTTGTTCATTAGTCTATGTGACTCATTGAGTGAACCATTTGTCCTTGTTCATTAGTCCTAGTGACTCGTTGTGTTAAAACTATTGTACTTGTTCATTAGTTCTTGTGACTCGTTGTGTAAACCATTTGTCCTTGTTCATTAGTCCTTGTGACTCGTTGTGTTAAAACAATTGTACTTGTTCATTAGTCTATGTGGCTCGTTGTGTGAACAATTTGTTCTTATTCATTAGCCCTTGTGACTCGCTATGTGACTCATTTGTCCTTTTTTATAAGTAAATGTGACTCGTTGTGTGAACCATTTTTCCTTGTTCATTTGTCCTTGTGACTCGTTGTGTTAAACAATTGTAATTGTTCATTAGTCCATGTGACACTCGTTGTGTGAACCATTTGTCCTTGTTCATTAGTCCTTGTGACTCGTTGCGTTAAACAATTGTACTTGTTCATTAGTCCATGTGACTCGTTGGGTGAACCATTTGTTCTTGTTCATTAGTCCTTGTGACTCCTTGTGTTAAACAATTGTACTTGTTCATTAGTCCATGTGACTCGTTGTGTGAACCATTTGTTCTTGGTCATTAGTCCTTGTGACTCGTTGTGTTAAAACAATTGTACTAGTTCATTAATCTTTGTGGCTTGTTGTGTGAACCATTTGTCCTTGTTGATTAGCCCTTGTTACTTGTTGTGTGAACAATTTGTCCTTGTTTATTAGTAAATGTGTCTCGTTGTGTGAACCTTTTGTCCTTGTTCATTAGTCCTTGTGACTCGTTGTGTTAAACAATTGTAATTGTTCATTAGTCCATGTGACTCGTTGTGTGAACCATAAGTCCTTGTTCATTAGTCCTTGTGACTCGTTGCATTAAACAATTGTACTTGTTCATTAGTCCATGTCTCTCGTTGGGAGAACCATTTGTTCTTGTTCATTAGTCCATGTGACTCGTTGTGTTAAACAATTGTACTTGTTGATTAGTCTATTTGACTCTTTGTGTGAACCATTTGTTCTTGTTCATTAGTCCTTGTGACTCGTTGTGTTAAACAATTGTACTTGTTCATTAGTCTATGTCACTCGTTCTGTGAACCATTTGTCCTTTTTTATTAGTAAATGTGACTCGTTGTGTGAACCATTTTTCCTTGTTCTTTAGTCCTTGTGACTCGTCGTGTGAACTATTTGTCCTTGTTTATTATTAGTAAATGTGACTCGTTGTGTGAACCATTTGTCCTTGCTCATTAGTCCTAGTGACTCATTGTGTTAAAGCAATTGTACTTGTTCATTAGTCCTTGTGACTCGTTGTGTAAACCATTTGTCCTTGTTCATTAGTCCTTCTGACTCGTACATGTTCAGTAGTCTATGTGGCTCGTTGTGTGAACAATTTGTCCTTGTTCAATAGCCCTTGTGACTCGTTGTATGACTCATTTGTCCTTTTTTATTAGTAAATGTGACTCGTTGCGTGAACCATTTTTCCTTGTTCATTTGTCCTTGTGACTCGTTGTGTTAAACAATTGTAATTATTCATTAGTCCATGTGACTCGTTGTGTGAACTATTAGTCCTTGTTCATTAGTCCTTGTGACTCATTGCGTTAAAAAATTGTACTTGTACATTAGTCCATGTGACTCGTTGGGTGAACCATTTGTTCTTGTTCATTAGTCCTTGTGACTCGTTGTGTTAAACAATTGTACTTGTTCACTAGTCTATGTGACTCGTTGTGTGAACCATTTGTCCTTATTCGTTAGCCCTTGTCACTCGTTGTGTGAACCATTTGTCCTTTTTTATTAGTAAATGTGACTCGTTGTGTGAACCATTTTTCCTTGTTCATTTGTCCTTGTGACTCGTTGTGTTAAACAATTGTAATTGTTCATTAGTCCATGTGACTCATTGTGTGAACCATTTGTCCTTGTTCATTAGTCCTTGTAACTCGTTGTGTTAAACAATTGTACTTGTTCATTAGTCCATGTGACTCGTTGTGTGAACCATTTGTCCTTGTTCATTAGTCTTTCCGACTCGTTGTGTTAAACAATTGTACTTGTTCATTAGTCCATGTTACTCGTTGAGTGAACCATTTGTCCTTGTTCATTAGTCCTTGTGACTCGTTGTGTAAACCTTTTGTCCTTGTTCATTAGTCCTTGTGACTCGTTGTGTTAAAACAATTGTACTTTTTCATTAGTCCTTGTGACTCGTTGTGTGAATCATTTGTCCTTGTTCATTAGCCCTTGCGACTCGTTGTGTGAACCATTTGTCCTTGTTTATTAGTAAATGTGACTCGTTGTGTGAACCATTTATCTTTGTTCATTAGTCCTTGTGACTCGTTGTGTTAAACAATTGTACTTGTTCATTAGTCCATGTGACTCGTGGTGTGAACCATTTGTCCTTGTTCATTAGCCCTTGTGACTCGTTGTGTGAACCTTTTTTCCTTGTTTATTAGTAAATGTGACTCGTTGTGTGAACCATTTATTCTTGTTCTTTAGTCCTTGTTACTCGTTGTGTGAACCATTTGTCCTTGTTTATTATTAGTAAATGTGACTCGTTATATGAACCATTTGTCCTTGTTCAGTAGTCCTTGTGACTCGTTGTGTTAAACAATTTTACTTGTTCAGTAGTTCATGTGACTCGTGGTGTGAACCATTTGTCCTTGTTCATTTGCCCTTGTGACTCGTTGTTTGAACCATTTGCCATTGTTTATTAGTAAATGTGACTCGTTGTGTGAATCTTTTATCCTTGTTCATAAGTTCTTGTGACTTGCTGTGTTAAAACAATTGTACTTGTTCATTAGTCTATGTGACTCATTGAGTGAACCATTTGTCCTTGTTCATTAGTCCTAGTGACTCGTTGTGTTAAAACAATTGTACTTGTTCATTAGTTCTTGTGACTCGTTGTGTAGACCATTTGTCCTTGTTCATTAGTCCTTGTGACTCGTTGTGTTAAAACAATTGTACTTGTTCATTAGTCTATGTGGCTCGTTGTGTGAACAATTTGTTCTTGTTCATTAGCCCTAGTGACTCGCTATGTGACTCATTTGTCCTTTTTTATAAGTAAATGTGACTCGTTGTGTGAACCATTTTTCCTTGTTCATTTGTCCTTGTGACTCATTGTGTTAAACAAGTGTAATTGTTCATTAGTCCATGTGACACTCGTTGTGTGAATCATTTGTCCATGTTCATTAGTCCTTGTGACTCGTTGCGTTAAACAATTGTACTTGTTCATTAGTCCATGTGACTCGTTGGGTGAACCATTTGTTCTTGTTCATTAGTCCTTTTGACTCCTTGTGTTAAACAATTGTACTTGTTCATTAGTCCATGTGACTCGTTGTGTGAACCATTTGTTCTTGTTCATTAGTCCTTGTGACTCGTTGTGTTAAAACAATTGTACTAGTTCATTAATCTATGTGGCTTGTTGTGTGAACCATTTGTCCTTGTTCATTAGCCCTTGTGACTCGTTGTGTGAATCATTTGTCTTTTTTTATTAGTAAATGTGACTCGTTGTGTGAACCATTTATCCTTGTTCATTTGTCCTTGTGACTCGTTCTGTTAAACAATTGTAATCATTCATTAGTCCATGTGACTCTTTGTGTGAACCATTTGTCCTTGTTCATTAGTCCTTGTGACTCGTTGCGTTAGACAATTGTACTTGTTCATTAGTCCATGTGACTCGTTGGGTGAACCATTTGTTCTTGTTCATTAGTCCTTGTGACTCCTTGTGTTAAACAATTGTACTTGTTCATTAGTCCATGTGACTCGTTGTGTGAACCATTTGTCTTTGTTCATTAGTCCTTGTGACTCGTTGTGTAAACCATTTGTCCTTGTTCATTAGTCCTTGTAACTCGTTGTGTGAACCATTTGTCCGTGTTTATTAGTAACTGTGACTCGTTGTGTAAACCATTTGCCCTTGTTTATTATTTGTAAATGTGACTCGTTGTGTGAACCATTTGTCCTTGTTCATTAGTCTTTGTGACTCGTTGTGTTAAAACAATTGTACTTGTTCATTAGTCTATGTGGCTTGTTCTGTGAACCATTTGTCCTTGTTCATTAGCCCTTGTGACTTGTTGTGTGAATCATTTGTCTTTTTTTTATTAGTAAATGTGACTCGTTGTTTAAACCATTTTTCTGTGTTCATTTGTCCTCGTGACTCGTTGTGTTAAACAATTTTAATTGTTCATTAGTCCATGTGACTCATTGTGTGAACCATTTGTCCTTGTTCATTAGTCCTTGTGACTCGTGTTAAACAATTGTACTTGTTCATTAGTCCATGTGACTCGTTGTGTGAACCATTTGTCATTGTTCATTAGTCCTTGTGACTCGTTGCGTTAAAAATTTGTACTTGTTCATTAGTCCATGTGACTCGTTGGGTGAACCATTTGTCCTTGTTCATTAGTCCTTGTGACTCGTTGCGTTAAAAATTTGTACTTGTTCATTAGTCCATGTGACTCGTTGTGTGAACCATTTGTCCTTGTTAATTAGTCCTTGTGACTCGTTGTATTGAAACAATTGTACTTGTTCATTAGTCTATGTGGCTTGTTGTTTGAACCATTTGTCCTTGTTCATTAGCCCTTGTGACTCATTGTGTGAATCATTTGTCTTTTTTTATTTGTAAATGTGACTTGTTGTTTGAACCATTTTTCCTTGTTCATTAGTCCTTGTGACTCGTTGTGTTAAACAATTGTACTTGTTCATTAGTCCATGTGACTCGTTGGGTGAACCATTTGTTCTTGTTCATTAGTCCTTTTGACTCCTTGTGTTAAACAATTGTACTTGTTCATTAGTCCATGTGACTCGTTGTGTGAACCATTTGTTCTTGTTCATTAGTCCTTGTGACTCGTTGTGTTAAAACAATTGTACTAGTTCATTAATCTATGTGGCTTGTTGTGTGAACCATTTGTCCTTGTTCATTAGCCCTTGTGACTCGTTGTGTGAATCATTTGTCTTTTTTTATTAGTAAATGTGACTCGTTGTGTGAACCATTTTGTTGGGAAATGTGTCCTCAACAACAGTGCGATTACATGATTTAAATATCATTATTAAATCTCATTTTAAAGAATACAATTGGGAAGTATTTATACTGTCAACTGGTCAACATATATCGGTAATGATTGGCTGACTAGAGTTTGACATTACGTCGTGCGACGGTGGTGATCGATTGACCCCTAGGTCATACCTATAGGGCAACACTCTTAATTGATTATTTAATTAATCGTATAACGTTACGAGTTAATTAAATTACTTGAAAAATTGACGGACGATTTTGGAAGTAAAATTTACGTATCAAATTGAAATGTGATTAAATGAGATACGGTCTGAGTAATTGAATTGTATCATTACTCGGATGAAATTATTGTTTAAAGAAACAATTAAAACGGAATGAATAATTTATTATAAATACAGATTGTTGTAGTTTATAATTTGGAAACATTTTTGGTACAAGTAATTACGAATTACTAGTCGATTTTGTAAAATGACATATTTTATGAGTATGTGATTTTTAATATGTTAAAAATACATTACATTGTGACATGTCATGTAACATGTCACATGTGACAAATTTGACAAATGACAAAAATAAAATGGATTCTCCATTTTATGTCTTAAAACCGAAAATGTGGGTGGACATATAGTTTATATTGTGTTATTTATTTTAAATGGAAACACAATCATAACAATGGGTAGTTGGCTTTGCATGCTTGGTCTCTTGTGAAGAGCAAAAATGAAAGCTATTGGGCAACCTACCCAATGCCATTATTTCGGCCAAATGAAGAGAAAAGAAAGAGTTTTTCTTTTCCTAATCAATTCATTCATTCAACATCTTATTTTCTAGTGTAAGAAAATTAAAAATACTCTCTATAATTTATGAGAATTCTAGAGAAATAAACTCCAAAATCCCCTTACTCTTGACCGAATATTCAAGAGCACAAACCATATTTTTGGGTCATTTTTCACAAGAATTAATATTATCTAGTACTCATAATATTAATTCTAATTAAGAGAAAGCCTTGGGTATAAAGCTTAGGGAGAGATCTTATTCTTAGATCTTTGTTCTTCCATTTGGAATAGCTCAAGAACAAGAAGAGAAAGGTGATCTCTCTTGTGCCCAATATAGCCGAAATATTGAATGTAAGGACATTATTTCTCTTCTCTTTTATTAATGTTTGCATGCATAAAATCCGTTTTAATTTTATGACAAATTAATTAGACATATATGAGTATGTTAAATATGTATATAGATCTACATTTCCTTCAATCGGTATCATGAGCCACGGTTGTTTGCATGCAAATTGGTTAAAAGTTTTTCCGAGTTATATGAATAACAAATAAAACTTGTAAAATTTGTGTTATTATGATATATCACGAAATAATTACATGCATGTTAATATTTCTGGTCCTAAAGTGTTTTAGGATATTTTGGTTAATTTTTCGGATTTTTATTGTTCATATTTAACAATAATGGCATTTAAATGTGATTTTATGAGTAAAAATGTCATTTTTGGTCGAAAATTAGCTATACTTCGAATTTTCACTTGGTTTTTGGATATGTTGTTACATATATTATTTTGAGATAACCTGTAAATTTTCATAATTTTTGGACTTGTTATGCTCGAAAAATGAATTTTTCATCATTAAATTCGGATTTAAGAGAAAAATAGGTTAATATGAGTTAAATTTCGAATCTGGTCATAGAAAATTAATATGTTGTCACATGCAATTTTACAAGATGTGTGTAAAATAATTGGCTATAAAGAAGTCTTTTAGCATGATTTATGAATTTTTTAAGAAAAATGGCATAAATAGTGATATTATTAGTTGAAAATTAATAAAACATAATCTATGACTTAGGAAAAACGTCTAATGTTGCATTTTATTATATTTTTTCAGATCTAAAGTTGAAAAGTTAATGAAAATAATTTTTCCATGTTCTTATGATTATTTTATTAAATATCGATAAACCGCAACATTGTTTTTCCGGAAAATTTTCGAAATTTTTAACCTAAGATTTTGAACATTATGAGTGTCATGGATTTTTCCAGAATGTTCATGAATTTTAAATTTCAAATTTTGAATTTATTTGAAATTTTGTGATTTATTTGAAGTTAAATAGCTTATTTTGTAATTTTGGTCCATTTATGAACAAATTTGTAAATAAAAGTTAATTATCGTCAAATTATTAGTGAAGACTATTTTTTGAGTCCTAAGTGGTTAGGGTAATTAACTAGTGCATAAATATGAGTTTGTGCATTTTTGTGATTATAAAATGTTGAAATCACGCAAATCCGTAAAAACCGTGTAATATACGATATTGGCTAATTAAAAGGCGATTTAGCATAAAATTGAGCATGTTCATACATAATATAATGCTGCATTTTTCTTTATGATTGTCATAATTTTAATTTATGTAATTTTGAATTATGTAATTTTACTTAGTATGGCCTTAGATTTTAATTGGTATTTCCCGAAATGTATGGGAATATCGATTCGGTTGTATTTTTTTTGTGATCTCGTATCACCGTTTTGTAATTTAATAGTTTTTTTTTTTTAGTTACAAATGTATAATAGGAAATTATGTAATTTATTATGTAATTTTATTCATTCCGGAGTTCCAAAAGACGGATTACTTCAAGAATGGCGATACATAAAGACGGTGTTACCTCGAGATGCGTGCTACAACCGAAGTTCAAGGGACCAATGGAGTTGGTTTCCGAATATGTAATAGATTAATAGTTTTTCTATTTTAGGAAAGGCCATACTAGGATTTATTTATTTTTATGCTTGCATTTTATTTTATGTCACATGCATCGCTAAATCGCCATAACTAAACATGCATTGTTATTTTATCGAGTTTATCGACCGTGTCAATTCGAATTATCGTAGTTCACCGCTTTAGTTCACTTAAAACGTGATAGATAATAAATTGACATGACCTCTCGCTAAAACAAAACAATTGAGACATAGCCTTACCAAATAGTAGAAACCATGAAAACCTATTTCGTGAGGGAGTGCACTCGGCCCTACCGGGGTACAAACCTTGTTACGTAGGGGAAGTGGGTGATAAATGTCAATCCACCGAATTCATGTTGATGAGGGTTTCATCGGCCATACCGTGCCCAAGTTGATGTGGATTTGGATCATGGACACATTTATTCGAAATTTGGATTGAGCTCAACGGAAGTATTCGCGACCGTAGTTGCATGTGTTCCGGGCTATAGATAAATATTAGAGTAATTTTATCGACCAAGAGTTCTAAAAGTAGAATCGATTAAAGCGTTAATCCACCGAGTTATATTGATAAGGGTTTCATCGGCCATACCGTGCCTAAGTCGATATGAATTTGGGTCTTGGAATCATTTATCATAGTTGGGTAGAGGTCACTATGTAAATGCTATACTTGTTTTTCCAAGTATTAATAAAACGATAAATGTTAAGTTTTCCACTATTCCGTTTTTATATTGTTCTATTTCTTTACCCAATTCATATACGATATCATTTCGTTTTTGATTCAAATCTCCATTAAAATATCGTAACTAAAGACAAATATGAATTTGCTTCTAAAACCTCAAATGAACCATTGATAAGGATCTCTTGTAAAGAGTATAGATTAAAGTTATTCATTATCAAACAGGTTTTTGATTATTGACTAACACATCTACTTACAATGGATTGTTATTCATATACTTAAATGAATTAAGTACCTTGAAGCGATAAATTGTTTTGGTAATTAGTTTTGTCAGAATTCGTAAATGACCAAAATAGCGCAACCACTTCAATGAAAGTTTTAAGATTAAAACGAACAAATGAAGAGTAATCTTCATGAATTCAATTTTGCTTCTCAAAGCAAAGACTCATTGAAATGAGTGGGAGCATTCTCTTAAACCGTTAAGATGAGGACGAGGTTCAAGAAGTAAAGATTATAATGGAATTGATACAAGGTAATGTTAATGGTAAAGTTGTTGAGAATAACGATACTAAACCTATCAATCCCGACCGATAAAGTTTCCATTGTCTTAAAATGTTGGACACGAGAAAGGAAACTACCCCAAATTATTGAAGAATCAACAAGTTAGTTGTGGGACATCTAATGGGACCTTCTTCTTTAAAAATGTTTATTTGATTAAACATAAAATTTTGCTAAGTACTACTTCGTCTATATTAGAAACCAATGGAGGTTTTCATCATTGTACTTGATACATAGGATGATTAGAATATGACGACTAGCAACAATGATATCGAGAGACAGAGTAATTGTGTACTCAATCTAGTTTTTGGATTTAAAGTTGTACTTAATTATGACTATTAAGTGCATAAACTCTAAATAAGAATATAAACTTGTTAAGATACAAAAGAGGTTTTCACCTTTGTGACCCTTTACACCATGATTTGATGTATGGCTAGCCCATCATCAAGGTGATTATATTCTAAACCAAACTAGAATGATATATCATGAAGATGATGTAAGACTCAAATTGGTAACCCAAGATTAAACCTTAAATTTTGGAATGATGAACGCAAAGAGTTATCGAGTACTCTTGAAACCATTAGGTTGTTAATGGTGTATGCGTATCTTGTATTCAAAGCAAGATGTCTCGTGCCTTTTGGTTGAAAAGGAGATCGAGTTTGTAAATCATCGATCCAAAATAGGTTGATCATTTTCTTTTACCAACGATTTAAGTTGACGATAATATGTTCACTTAATAAGGTAAATAGAGAAATCTTTGAAGAATTTCAAAGAGTTCAAGGAATCACGATTTAGTCGTGATGGGATTATCAAAGTGAAGACTTTGATATAAGCCAAAGGAAATGTGATATAGTATCACAAGTTAATCTCTCCTAGCACGCATTATGGAATAATGTGTGATTAGATAAGAAATCAAACGCTATTCGATATGGTTTGGATTTCAATCAAGTTACTTTGAGTTACTTGATCCTTTTGGGGATTTTATCATTTTTGTCTAAATTATTTTTCCACTAAATCGAATCATATGAGATATGAAATGGTAAGGGTACCATGGTTGTAAGTTTTCACAAAGAAACAAATGCTCATTTTTCCCTCTTTAATTAACACGAGTACGACGGGTTTACGGCTCGTGAAGCTGTCTTTCTAAAATATAAGTTTATTTCTAGAAGACAGAGTGGGAGAAAATTATTCAAGAGCCACAAAGAATGTTATGTCGCAAGAAACTGGTCTTTCTTGGCTACATGAGACGTTTTGTGTAAGATGTTGTTCCTTTAAAACCTAGGAGGTTAAATTCGTCAAATTGATAAAAATGATGGATTCATGTTACTTTTAAGAAAGTAAAGAGCTTATAACTTACAAAGAAATCGTTTGATTCAAATTGATTACTTCTAGAAAGTAATGAACATATGACTTACATAAGAGTGTTTAAGTCACAACTCAATACAAGGCTTAGAGCCATAAAAATCCGAAACAAAAGGGCTTGATTAGTGACAAAGGGTTTTGCACTAATAAAGAGATATTTCAAGCAAGATTGGTTGCAAAGGGTTTTGCACCAATTGAAATGCTTAAGCCTATTTGGATCTTCTTAGGGATTGTGTTTCGTTATTATGAAATACATAGCGAGTGAATCTAAAACCCACTTCTTCAATTAGAAGGAATGTATTCAATACATATCTTGAGTTTTGAAGATTCTTGCAATCCTAAGATAATGTGAAACTTAAGAGAGGATCTTAAGTAGGACATCAATGAGTTGGAATCAACATTTTGGATCATGTGATAAAACATTTCTCGATAAGTCGAGAAGTTGTGTTTATACATGAAGTTTAGTGGGAGTTACGGAAGTTTTAATTAGTCCGATATGTGGATGACATATTGATCATTGCGAATGATTTAAGACTTTTGGAGTATTATAATACATCTTGAATATCCGGATTTATGAAGATAAATCCACATGATATTAGCATCAGTAAGAAGTCTTATGTTGATAAGATTCATGACTAGTTCAATTAGATTGAACATATTTGATTGATTTCATTTGCTTCCTTCCGCTGCGAATCAATTAAATGAATAATGATGTATAACACTTCATATGCTTTGAGTATGATGAATTGTTTTCAAAATCGAATTTAAGTAATCTTTGCCAAGTACGCCATAAAGATTGTCCTTAAGTGCTTGCAGAAGCATTAAGGCTATAATGCAAAGTGTTTATGATGCAATTTTGTGTAAGGGTGTTACACAAGTGACAATTGACAATTGAGATTGCGCATGGTTTCCGACAAAACCATAATCAAAACACACTAGGATGGTTAAGATACCATTGTGGCAAAGTTAATTAAGAAGTAGATTTTCTAGAATCGTTCTAGGCAATAAAGAACAATGAGAGATATTTATAACGGAAATTGAGTACACTTGCGATCATGAGATGTGCAAGAAGGAAGAGTCCCGCACACTGCGAAATCAGTGGGAGCTGTTCTAAGGATAGAAGGCCTATGTCTTGATTGGATCTCGACACGTACTCAGAAAGTTTTGTGATGCAAATGTATACATTACAAAGGAAAACAAGTATGTAGTAAGGTTGAGTAAGGTACAAGAAATTGATAAAACCTACTAACCAAAGCCTTCTCAAAGGCTAAACATGATGAGTCATGTCATTTCAATTGAATTGAAATGAACAACTACGTACAAGATCAAATTAGATTATAGAATATGAAATAGTAATCTGGCATTGACTATTCATATGTGATAATCGCATTTGTCGTTCGAGTTTTTCTTTAAAAACTCCTTTTATACTTTGTTACATCCAAACGGGTTGTAGTGACAATTGAACCCCGTTAAAGTGAACACGGATTAACATTGTATTCGCCCATAGTCACTTGTATGAGGTGACGTCTCGAAGTGACTAGAGTGTGATGCGATTGATGGCAAGTTCAAATGCCATAGAGTCATGTGAGATGACTAGTCGATCACATAGGCGGTCAGTTTAGGAACTTTTTGTCGGGCCTAATGACCGCTTATAGAGTTCTCGCAAATTTATATAGCCTGGTCGTGGCGAGAGCTGCTATAGTATTCAAATGAGTCGATTCTTTTGACTAAAGACTATTCACCTAAGATGGCTCGGTTTGATTAACTTTGATTTGTGTTACTACGACCTTCGTAAATGGGGTCAAATGGGCATATTTTGGGTTATGATGGCTGTGGCTAGTCGAAGGGAATGAGTGCGATAGGAATTGTCCACCCCCTTGTCAGGGTTAAAACAATATCTCAGGGCCACTCGAGGAGTAATGAACTGGAAATGCGTGGCCACGCTCGGAAGGTATCCAGAGTGGATAAATCCGGTCAATCAGTTATTCTCCAGATCGAGGAAACCACTCTCGATATGATCACTTGCAAGTACGACCTGAAAGACACCTTGCATTGAGTGGGAGATAGTAATAGGACAAGAGAATTGGTAACGCACACTTGTCGAGGACAAGTGGGAGATTGTTGGGAAATGTGTCCTCAACAACAGTGCGATTACATGATTTAAATATCATTATTAAATCTCATTTTAAAGAATACAATTGGGAAGTATTTATACTGTCAACTGGTCAACATATATCGGTAATGATTGGCTGACTAGAGTTTGACATTACTGTCGTGCGACGGTGGTGATCAGTTGACCCCCTAGGTCATACCTATAGGGCAACACTCTTAATTGATTATTTAATTAATCGTATAACGTTACGAGTTAATTAAATTACTTGAAAAAATTGACGGACGATTTTGGAAGTAAAATTTACGTATCAAATTGAAATGTGATTAAATGAGATACGGTCTGAGTAATTGAATTGTATCATTACTCGGATGAAATTATTGTTTAAAGAAACAATTAAAACGGAATGAATAATTTATTATAAATACAGATTGTTGTAGTTTATAATTTGGAAACATTTTTGGTACAAGTAATTACGAATTACTAGTCGATTTTGTAAAATGACATATTTTATGAGTATGTGATTTTTAATATGTTAAAAATACATTACATTGTGACATGTCATGTAACATGTCACATGTGACAAATTTGACAAATGACAAAAATAAAATGGATTCTCCATTTTATGTCTTAAAACCGAAAATGTGGGTGGACATATAGTTTATATTGTGTTATTTATTTTAAATGGAAACACAATCATAACAATGGGTAGTTGGCTTTGCATGCTTGGTCTCTTGTGAAGAGCAAAAATGAAAGCTATTGGGCAACCTACCCAATGCCATTATTTCGGCCAAATGAAGAGAAAAGAAAGAGTTTTTCTTTTCCTAATCAATTCATTCATTCAACATCTTATTTTCTAGTGTAAGAAAATTAAAAATACTCTCTATAATTTATGAGAATTCTAGAGAAATAAACTCCAAAATCCCCTTACTCTTGACCGAATATTCAAGAGCACAAACCATATTTTTGGGTCATTTTTCACAAGAATTAATATTATCTAGTACTCATAATATTAATTCTAATTAAGAGAAAGCCTTGGGTATAAAGCTTAGGGAGAGATCTTATTCTTAGATCTTTGTTCTTCCATTTGGAATAGCTCAAGAACAAGAAGAGAAAGGTGATCTCTCTTGTGCCCAATATAGCCGAAATATTGAATGTAAGGACATTATTTCTCTTCTCTTTTATTAATGTTTGCATGCATAAAATCCGTTTTAATTTTATGACAAATTAATTAGACATATATGAGTATGTTAAATATGTATATAGATCTACATTTCCTTCACATTTATCCTTGTTCATTTGTCCTTGTGACTCGTTCTGTTAAACAATTGTAATCGTTCATTAGTCCATGTGATTCTTTGTGTGAACCATTTGTCCTTGTTCATTAGTCCTTGTGACTCGTTGCGTTAAACAATTGTACTTGTTCATTAGTCCATGTGACTCGTTGGGTGAACCATTTGTTCTTGTTCATTAGTCCTTGTGACTCCTTGTGTTGAACAATTGTACTTGTTCATTAGTCCATGTGACTCGTTGTGTGAACCATTTGTCCTTGTTCATTAGTCCTTGTGACTCGTTGTGTAAACCATTTGTCCTTGTTCATTAGTCCTTGTAACTCGTTGTGTGAACCATTTGTCCGTGTTTATTAGTAAATGTGACTCGTTGTGTAAACTATTTGTCCTTGTTTATTATTAGTAAATGTGACTCGTTGTGTGAACCATTTGTCCTTGTTCATTAGTCTTTGTGACTCGTTGTGTTAAAACAATTGTACTTGTTCATTAGTCTATGTGGCTTGTTGTGTGAACCATTTGTCCTTGTTCATTAGCCCTTGTGACTTGTTGTGTGAATCATTTGTCTTTTTTTTATTAGTAAATGTGACTCGTTGTTTAAACCATTTTTCCGTGTTCATTTGTCCTCGTGACTCGTTGTGTTAAACAATTTTAATTGTTCATTAGTTCATGTGACTCGTTGTGTGAACCATTTGTCCTTGTTCATTAGTCCTTTTGACTCGTGTTAAACAATTATACTTGTTCATTAGTCCATGTGACTCGTTGTGTGAACCATTTGTCCTTGTTCATTAGTCCTTGTGACTCGTTGCGTTAAAAAATTGTACTTGTTCATTAGTCCATGTGACTCGTTGGGTGAACCATTTGTTCTTGTTGATTAGTCCTTGTGACTCCTTGTGTTAAACAATTGTACTTGTTCATTAGTCCATGTGACTCGTTGTGTGAACCATTTGTCCTTGTTCATTAGTCCTTGTGACTCGTTGTGTAAACCATTTGTCCTTGTTCATTATTCCTTGTAACTCGTTGTGTGAACCATTTGTCCTTGTTTAATAGTAAATTAGACTCGTTGTGTAAACCATTTGTCCTTGTTTATTAGTAGTAAATGTGACTCGTTGTGTGAACCATTTGTCCTTGTTAATTAGTCCTTGTGACTCGTTGTATTGAAACAATTGTACTTGTTCATTAGTCTATGTGGCTTGTTGTTTGAACCATTTGTCCTTGTTCATTAGCCCTTGTGACTCATTGTGTGAATCATTTGTCTTTTTTTATTTGTAAATGTGACTTGTTGTTTGAACCATTTGTCCTTGTTCATTAGTCCTTGTGACTCGTTGTGTTAAACTATTGTAATTGTTCATTAGTCCATGTGACTCGTTGTGTGAACCATATTTCCTTGTTCATTAGTCCTTGTGACTCGTTGCATTAAACAATTGTACTTGCTCATTAGTCCATGTCACTCGTTGGGTGAACCATTTGTTCTTGTTCATTAGTCCATGTGACTCGTTGTGTTAAACAATTGTACTTGTTGATTAGTCTATGTGACTCTTTGTGTGAACCATTTGTTCTTGTTCATTAGTCCTTGTGACTCGTTGTGTTAAACAATTGTACTTGTTCATTAGTCTATGTCACTCGTTGTGTGAACCATTTGTCCTTGTTCATTAGCCCTTGTGACTCGTTGTGTGAACCATTTGTCCTTTTTTATTAGTAAATGTGACTCGTTGTGTGAACCATTTGTCCTTGTTCATTAGTCCTACTGACTCATTGTGTTAAAACAATTGTACTTGTTCATTAGTCTATGTGACTCGTTGTTTAAACCATTTGTCCTTGTTCATTAGTCCTTCTGACTCGTACTTGTTCAGTAGTCTATGTGGCTCGTTGTGTGAACAATTTGTCCTTGTTCATTAGCCCTTGTGACTCGTTGTATGACTCATTTGTCCTTTTTTATTAGTAAATGTGACTTGTTGTGTGAACCATTTTTCCTTGTTCATTTGTCCTTGTGACTCGTTGTGTTAAACAATTGTAATTGTTCATTAGTCCATGTGACTCATTGTGTGAACCATTTGTCCTTGTTCATTAGTCCTTGTATCTCGTTGTGTTAAACAATTGTACTTGTTCATTAGTCCATGTGACTCGTTGTGTGAACCATTTGTCCTTGTTCATTAGTCTTTCCGACTCGTTGTGTTAAACCATTGTACTTGTTCATTAGTCCATGTTATTCGTTGAGTGAACCATTTGTCCTTGTTCATTAGTCCTTGTGACTCGTTGTGTAAACCATTTGTCCTTGTTCATTAGTCCTTGTGACTCGTTGTGTTAAAATAATTGTACTTTTTCATTAGTCCTTGTGACTCGTTGTGTGAACCATTTATCCTTGTTCTTTCGTCCTTGTGACTCGTTGTGTGAACCATTTGTCCTTGTTTATTATTAGTAAATGTGACTCGTTATATGAACCATTTGTCCTTGTTCAGTAGTCCTTGTGACTCGTTGTGTTAAACAATTGTACTTGTTCATTAGTTCATGTGACTCATGGTGTGAACCATTTGTCCTTGTTCATTAGCCCTTGTGACTCGTTGTTTGAACCATTTGCCATTGTTTATTAGTAAATGTGACTCGTTGTGTGAATCTTTTATCCTTGTTCATTAGTCCTTGTGACTTGCTGTGTTAAAACAATTGTACTTGTTCATTAGTCTATGTGACTCATTGAGTGAACCATTTGTCCTTGTTCATTAGTCCTATTGACTCGTTGTGTAAAAACAATTGTACTTGTTCATTAGTTCTTGTGACTCGTTGTGTAAACCATTTGTCCTTGTTTATTAGTCCTTGTGACTCGTTGTGTTAAAACAATTGTACTTGTTCATTAGTCTATGTGGCTCGTTGTGTGAACAATTTGTTCTTGTTCATTAGCCCGTGTGACTCGCTGAGTGACTCATTTGTCCTTTTTTATTAGTAAATGTGACTCGTTGTGTGAACCATTTTTCCTTGTTCATTTGTCCTTGTGACTCGTTGTGTTAAACAATTGTAATTGTTTATTAGTCCATGTGACTCGTGTGAACCATTTGTCCTTGTTCATTAGTCCTTGTGACTCGTTGCGTTAAACAATTGTACTTGTTCATTAGTCCATGTGACTCGTTGGGTGAACCATTTATTCTTGTTCATTAGTCCTTGTGACTCCTTGTGTTAAACAATTGTACTTGTTCATTAGTCCATGTGACTCGTTGTGTGAACCATTTGTTCTTGTTCATTAGTCCTTGTAACTCGTTGTGTTAAAACAATTGTACTTGTTCATTAATCTATGTGGCTTGTTGTGTGAACCATTTGTCCTTGTTCATTAGCCCTTGTGACTCGTTGTGTTAAAACAATTGTACTTGTTCATTAATCTATGTGGCTTGTTGTGTGAACCATTTGTCCTTGTTCATTAGCCCTTGTGACTCGTTGTGTGAATCATTTGTCTTTTTTTATTAGTAAATGTGACTCGTTGTGTGAATCTTTTATCCTTGTTCATTAGTCCTTGTGACTTGCTGTGTTAAAACAATTGTACTTGTTCATTAGTCTATGTGACTCATTGAGTGAACCATTTGTCCTTGTTCATTAGTCCTATTGACTCGTTGTGTAAAAACAATTGTACTTGTTCATTAGTTCTTGTGACTCGTTGTGTAAACCATTTGTCCTTGTTTATTAGTCCTTGTGGCTCGTTGTGTTAAAACAATTGTACTTGTTCATTAGTCTATGTGGCTCATTGTGTGAACAATTTGTTCTTGTTCATTAGCCCTTGTGACTCGCTGAGTGACTCATTTGTCCTTTTTTATTAGTAAATGTGACTCGTTGTGTGAACCATTTTTCCTTGATCATTTGTCCTTGTGACTCGTTGTGTTAAACAATTGTAATTGTTTATTAGTCCATGTGACTCGTTGTGTGAACCATTTGTCCTTGTTCATTAGTCCTTGTGACTCGTTGCGTTAAACAATTGTACTTGTTCATTAGTCCATGTGACTCGTTGGCTGAACCATTTATTCTTGTTCATTAGTCCTTGTGACTCCTTGTGTTAAACAAATGTACTTGTTCATTAGTCCATGTGACTGGTTGTGTGAACCATTTGTTCTTGTTCATTAGTCCTTGTAACTCGTTGTGTTAAAACAATTGTACTTGTTCATTAATCTATGTGGCTTGTTGTGTGAACCATTTGTCCTTGTTCATTAGCCCTTATAACTCGTTGTGTTAAAACAATTGTACTTGTTCATTAATCTATGTGGCTTGTTGTGTGAACCATTTGTCCTTGTTCATTAGCCCTTGTGACTCGTTGTGTGAATCATTTGTCTTTTTTTATTAGTAAATGTGACTCGTTGTGTGAACCATTTATCCTTGTTCATTTGTCCTTGTGACTCGTTCTGTTAAACAATTATAATTGTTCATTAGTCCATGTGACTCGTTGTGTGAACCATTTGTCCTTGTTCATTAGTCCTTGTGACTCGTTGCGTTAAACAATTGTACTTGTTCATTAGTCCATGTGACTCGTTGGGTGAACCATTTGTTCTTGTTCATTAGTCCTTGTGACTACTTGTGTTAAACAATTGTACTTGTTCATTAGTCCATGTGACTCGTTGTGTGAACCATTTGTCCTTGTTCATTAGTCCTTGTGACTCGTTGTGTAAACCATTTGTCCTTGTTCATTAGTCCTTGTAACTCGTTGTGTGAAACATTTGTCCGTGTTTATTAGTAAATGTGACTCGTTGTGTAAACCATTTATCCTTGGTAATTATTAGTAAATGTGACTCGTTGTGTGAACCATTTGTCCTTGTTCATTAGTCTTTGTGGCTTGTTGTGCGAAACATTTGTCCTTGTTCATTAGCCCTTGTGACTCGTTGTGTGAATCATTTGTCTTTTTTTATTAGTAAATGTGACTCGTTGTTTAAACCATTTTTCCTTGTTCATTTGTCCTTGTGACTCGTTGTGTTAAACAATTTTAATTCTTCATTAGTCCATGTGACTCGTTGTGTGAACCATTTGTCCTTGTTCATTAGTCCTTGTGACTCGTGTTAAACAATTGTACTTGTTCATTAGTCCATGTGACTCGTTGTGTGAACCATTTGTCCTTGTTCATTAGTCCTTGTGACTCGTTGCGTTAAAAAATTGTACTTGTTCATTAGTCCATGTGACTCGTTGGGTGAACCATTTCTTCTCGTTCATTAGTCCTGGTGACTCCTTGTGTTAAACAATTGTACTTGTTCATTAGTCCATGTGACTCGTTGTGTGAACCATTTGTCCTTGTTCATTAGTCCTTGTGACTCGTTGTGTAAACCATTTGTCCTTGTTCATTAGTCCTTGTAACTCGTTGTGTGAACCATTTGTCCTTGTTTAATAGTAAATTAGACTCGTTGTGTAAACCATTTGTCCTTGTTTATTATTAGTAAATGTGACTCGTTGTGTGAACCATTTGTCCTTGTTCATTAGTCCTTGTGACTCGTTGTGTTGAAACAATTGTACTTGTTCATTAGTCTATGTGGCTTGTTGTTTGAACCATTTGTCCTTGTTCATTAGACCTTGTGACTTATTGTGTGAATCATTTGTCTTTTTTTATTTGTAAATGTGACTTGTTGTTTGAACCATTTTTCCTTGTTCATTTGTCCTTGTGACTCGTTGTGTTAAACAATTGTAATTGTTCATTAGTCCATGTGACTCGTTGTGTGAACCATTTGTCCTTGTTCATTAGTCCTTGTGACTCGTTGTGTTAAACAATTGTACTTGTTCATTAGTCCATGTGACTAGTTGTGTGAACCATTTGTCCTTCTTCATTTGTCCTTCCGACTCGTTGTATTAAACAATTGTAGTTCATTAGTCCATGTAACTCGTTGTGTAAACCATTTGTCCTTGTTCATTAGCTCTTGTGACTCGTTGTGTTAAAACAATTGTACTTGTTCATAAGTCAATGTCACTCGTTGTGTGAACCATTTGTCCTTGTTGATTAGCCCTTAAGACTTGTTGTGTGAACAATATGTCCTTGTTTATTAGTAAATGTGACTCGTTGTGTGAACCATTTGTCCTTGTTCATTAGTCCTTGTGACTCGTTGCGTTAAAAAATTGTACTTGTTCATTAGTCCATGTGACTCGTTGGGTGAACCATTTCTTCTCGTTCATTAGTCCTGGTGACTCCTTGTGTTAAACAATTGTACTTGTTCATTAGTCCATGTGACTCGTTGTGTGAACCATTTGTCCTTGTTCATTAGTCCTTGTGACTCGTTGTGTAAACCATTTGTCCTTGTTCATTAGTCCTTGTAACTCGTTGTGTGAACCATTTGTCCTTGTTTAATAGTAAATTAGACTCGTTGTGTAAACCATTTGTCCTTGTTTATTATTAGTAAATGTGACTCGTTGTGTGAACCATTTGTCCTTGTTCATTAGTCCTTGTGACTCGTTGTGTTGAAACAATTGTACTTGTTCATTAGTCTATGTGGCTTGTTGTTTGAACCATTTGTCCTTGTTCATTAGACCTTGTGACTCATTGTGTGAATCATTTGTCTTTTTTTATTTGTAAATGTGACTTGTTGTTTGAACCATTTTTCCTTGTTCATTTGTCCTTGTGACTCGTTGTGTTAAACAATTGTAATTGTTCATTAGTCCATGTGACTCGTTGTGTGAACCATTTGTCCTTGTTCATTAGTCCTTGTGACTCGTTGTGTTAAACAATTGTACTTGTTCATTAGTCCATGTGACTAGTTGTGTGAACCATTTGTCCTTCTTCATTTGTCCTTCCGACTCGTTGTATTAAACAATTGTAGTTCATTAGTCCATGTAACTCGTTGTGTAAACCATTTGTCCTTGTTCATTAGCTCTTGTGACTCGTTGTGTTAAAACAATTGTACTTGTTCATAAGTCAATGTCACTCGTTGTGTGAACCATTTGTCCTTGTTGATTAGCCCTTAAGACTTGTTGTGTGAACAATATGTCCTTGTTTATTAGTAAATGTGACTCGTTGTGTGAACCATTTGTCCTTGTTCATTAGTCCTTGTGACTCGTTGCGTTAAAAAATTGTACTTGTTCATTAGTCCATGTGACTCGTTGGGTGAACCATTTCTTCTCGTTCATTAGTCCTGGTGACTCTTTGTGTTAAACAATTGTACTTGTTCATTAGTCCATGTGACTCGTTGTGTGAACCATTTGTCCTTGTTCATTAGTCCTTGTGACTCGTTGTGTAAACCATTTGTCCTTGTTCATTAGTCCTTGTAACTCGTTGTGTGAACCATTTGTCCTTGTTTAATAGTAAATTAGACTCGTTGTGTAAACCATTTGTCCTTGTTTATTATTAGTAAATGTGACTCGTTGTGTGAACCATTTGTCCTTGTTCATTAGTCCTTGTGACTCGTTGTGTTGAAACAATTGTACTTGTTCATTAGTCTATGTGGCTTGTTGTTTGAACCATTTGTCCTTGTTCATTAGACCTTGTGACTCATTGTGTGAATCATTTGTCTTTTTTTATTTGTAAATGTGACTTGTTGTTTGAACCATTTTTCCTTGTTCATTTGTCCTTGTGACTCGTTGTGTTAAACAATTGTAATTGTTCATTAGTCCATGTGACTCGTTGTGTGAACCATTTGTCCTTGTTCATTAGTCCTTGTGACTCGTTGTGTTAAACAATTGTACTTGTTCATTAGTCCATGTGACTAGTTGTGTGAACCATTTGTCCTTCTTCATTTGTCCTTCCGACTCGTTGTATTAAACAATTGTAGTTCATTAGTCCATGTAACTCGTTGTGTAAACCATTTGTCCTTGTTCATTAGCTCTTGTGACTCGTTGTGTTAAAACAATTGTACTTGTTCATAAGTCAATGTCACTCGTTGTGTGAACCATTTGTCCTTGTTGATTAGCCCTTAAGACTTGTTGTGTGAACAATATGTCCTTGTTTATTAGTAAATGTGACTCGTTGTGTGAACCATTTGTCCTTGTTCATTAGTCCTTGTGACTCGTTGTGTTGAACAATTGTAATTGTTCATTAGTCCATGTGACTCGTTGTGTGAACCATATGTCCTTGTTCATTAGTCCTTGTGACTCGTTGCATTAAACAATTGTACTTGTTCATTAGTCCATGTCACTCATTGGGTGAACCATTTGTTCTTGTTCATTAGTCCATGTGACTCGTTGTGTTAAACAATTGTACTTGTTGATTAGTCTATGTGACTCTTTGTGTGAACCATTTGTTCTAGTTCATTAGTCTTTGTGACTCGTTGTGTTAAACAATTGTACTTGTTCATTAGTCTATGTCACTCGTTGTGTGAACCATTTGTCCTTGTTCATTAGCCCTTGTGACTCGTTGTGTGAACCATTTGTCCCTTTTTATTAGTAAATGTCACTCGTTGTGTGAACCATTTTTCCTTGTTCTTTAGTCCTTGTGACTCGTTGTGTGAACCATTTGTCCTTGTTTATTATTAGTAAATGTGACTCGTTGTGTGAACCATTTGTCCTTGTTCATTGGTCCTAGTGACTCATTGTGTTAAAACAATTGTACTTGTTCATTAGTCCTTGTGACTCATTGTGTAAACCATTTGTCCTTGTTCATTAGTCCTTATGACTCGTACTTGTTCATTAGTCTATGTGGCTCGTTGTGTGAACAATTTGTCCTTGTTCATTAGCCCTTGTGACTCGTTGTATAACTCATTTGTCCTTTTTTATTAGTAAATGTGACTCGTTGTGTGAACCATTTTTCCTTGTTCATTTGTCCTTGTGACTCGTTGTGTTAAAACAATTATAATTATTCATTAGTCCATGTGACTCGTTGTGTGAACCATTTGTCCTTGTTCATTAGTCCTTGTAACTCGTTGTGTTAAACAATTGTACTTGTTCATTAGTCCATGTGACTCGTTGTGTGAACCATTTGTCCTTGTTCATTAGTCCTTCCGACTCGTTGTGTTAAACAATTGTACTTGTTCATTAGTCCATATTACTCGTTGAGTGAACCATTTGTCCTTGTTCATTAGTCCTTGTGACTCGTTGTGTAAACCATTTGTCCTTGTTCATTAGTCCTTGTGACTCGTTGTGTTAAAACAATTTTACTTTTTCATTAGTCCTTGTGACTCGTTGTGTGAACCATTTGTCCTTGTTCATTAGCCCTTGCGACTCGTTGTGTGAACCATTTGTCCATGTTTATTAGTAAATGTGACTCGTTGTGTGAACCATTTGTCCTTGTTCATTAGTCCTTGTGACTCGTTGTGTTAAACAATTGTACTTGTTCATTAGTCCATGTGACTCGTGGTGTGAACCATTTGTCCTTGTTCATTAGCCCTTGTGACTCGTTGTGTGAACCATTTGTCCTTGTTTATTAGTAAATGTGACTCGTTGTGTGAACCATTTATCCTTGTTCTTTAGTCCTTGTGACTCGTTGTGTGAACAATTTGTCCTTGTTTATTATTAGTAAATTTGACTCGTTATATGAACCATTTGTCCTTGTTCAGTAGTCCTTGTGACTCGTTGTGTTAAACAATTGTACTTGTTCATTAGTTCATGTGACTCGTGGTGTGAAGCATTTGTCCTTATTCATTAGCCCTTGTGACTCGTTGTTTGAACCATTTGCCATTGTTTATTAGTAAATGTGACTCGTTGTGTGAATCTTTTATCCTTGTTCATTAGTCCTTGTGACTTGCTGTGTTAAAACAATTGTACTTGTTCATTAGTCTATGTGACTCATTGAGTGAACCATTTGTCCATGTTCATTAGTCCTTGTGACTCGTTGTGTTAAACAATTGTAATTGTTCATTAGTCCATGTGACTCGTTGTGTGAACCATTTGTCCTTGTTCATTAGTCCTTGTGACTCGTTGCGTTAAACAATTGTACTTGCTCATTAGTCCATGTGACTAGTTGGGTGAACCATTTGTTCTTGTTCATTAGTCCTTGTGACTCCTTGTGTTAAACAATTGTACTTGTTCATTAGTCCATGTGACTCGTTGTGTGAACCATTTGTCCTTGTTCATTAGTCCTTGTGACTCGTTGTGTTAAAACAATTGTACTTGTTCATTAATCTATGTGGCTTGTTGTGTGAACCATTTGTCCTTGTTCATTAGCCCTTGTGACTCGTTGTGTGAATCATTTGTCTTTTTTTTTTTTTTTTTTTTTTTTTGCAAAAGATTATCATTTCATTTCATTAAGAAAGAAATTACAATGAGTTTTGCAAAGCTATCCACTAGAGGAAAACTCCTATACAAAATTAATTACACAAGCTCTCCTCTATGAGACTATACTGGGGATGATCTTTCCACATAAGCAGCCTTACAATAACAAAAAACTTGATTCTCTTTACAAGCCCAAGGACAGTATGAGAGTGGCCCTGAAAGATTCTGGAATTTCGTTCTGTCCAAATCTAATGAACTGAGGTAGTGAGAGACACAGCAAACCAAGCAATCTGCCAGTCCCTTGCACCTTTAAGAGGAAAGATCAGTTCATCATGAAGGGAGAGACCCAACCTCAGGTGACCCATCCATGCTAGAACCGATGCCGGATCAAAGCGAGAATAAGAACATCTGAAAAACAGATGATCATGAGACTCCTCAGCATGTTCACAAAGGGAGCATCTGTTGATAAACTGCATACCCCTAATCTTGAGGTTATCAATAGTAGCTAGTTGATTATGAACAGCCATAGAACAAACAATTCTGTGGCCAGGAATAATTTGAGAGTGCAAGAGACCTTTGGTCCAAGAACCAGCAAGGGGAGCATTCCTGAAGAACCCATAAACCTGCTGTAATTTTAACTTTGAACCAGGCATCCAACTGTGAAGGAGATTCTGAGCAGCAGAGATAGAACCAGAAAGCTCCACCAGTCTGTCTCTAGAGGCTACAATGCTTTTGAAACTGGAAGGAAAATGAGCTTTGGAAGTAATATGCCAAATATCCTCATGCTTAAGAATATAAGACTGAACCCATCTACTCCATAAGCCCTGATCAGAAGCAGAAATAGAAAGCCATTTGATCAAGAGAGAATAATTCCATGCTTCCAAGTCTTTGATGTTAAAGCCTCCAGAAGACCAAGGAGAAGAAATATGGCGCCAACTTTTAAAGACCATTCTTCTGGATCCCACAGGTATACCCCAGAAGAAATCCTTACAAAGCTTATTAATATGGGAAATCACAGTTTTAGGTAAAAGAACAGTGGAACACCAAAAGTTCTCGAGCCCAAAAACTATAGAATTGATGAGTTGCAATTTACCAGCATAGGATAAGAAACAGTTTGACCAGTGAGCCACAGCTTGCTGGATTTTGATGATGATAGTATCAAACATGTCACTGGTAAGTCTAGAAGTGTGCAAGGGGAGCCCTAAATATCCGAAAGGAAATCTCCCTCGGAAAAACCAGTAGAATTAAGAATAGTCTCTTTGATCTGTTCGAAAACCCCTCCAAAATATATGCTAGTCTTCTCATTGCTAGCATGTAAGCCAGAAAGAAGAGCAAACTTTTGAAGAGAATCAGTGACAGCAGAGACAGAAGGAACATCTCCTCTAATGAAAATCATTAGATCATCAGCAAAGATAAGATGGGTAAGCTTGATCTTGCTGCACTTAGGATGATAAGAAACCTGAGGTTGGTCACAAACTCTTCTGAGATAACGAGAGAGAATTTCCATACCAAGGACAAAAATATAAGGAGACAAGGGATCACCTTGCCTAATCCCACTCCTACCTTGGAAGAAACCAGTGAGCTCACCATTGATCTTCAGAGAAAACCAAGGACTAGAAATACACCCCATGATCCAACCTCTAAACTTTAGAGGAAAGCCCAGGAGCAGCAAAGTATTAGAGATAAAGGACCATTGCAGAGAATCAAAAGCTTTTCTAATATCAACTTTAATCAAACAACGAGGAGAAACATTTTTCCTGCTGTAACCTTTGACTAAAGCCTGGGAAAGCATTATATTTTCAAAGATGTTCCTGTTAGTAACAAAAGCAGCTTGCTCATTTCCAACAAGAGAGGGGAGGACCTTCTGAATCCTGTTGGCAAGGATCTTGCTGATGACTTTATAAAATACAGTACAACAAGAAATGGGCATGTAATCCATAACAGTACTAGGAACATCCTTCTTAGGGATAAGAGAAAGGATAGTAGAATTGGCTTGCTTGGGCATAATGCTAGATTTGAAGAAGCTATGAACTGCTTTACACAAATCTGTTGGAATATGTGTCCTCCGACAATAATGCGATCACGACTGTTGATCATGATGATCACATGTTTAAGTCTCATTAAAATGAATACAATTGGGAAGTAATATTGTTACTGTCAACTGGTCAACATATATCGGTAATGATTGGTGACTAGAGTTTGACATTACTTTCGTGACGGTGGTGATCGATTGACCCCTAGGTCATACCTAAAGGGCAATACTCTTAATTGATTATTTAATTAATCGTATAATGTTGCGAGTTAATTAAATTACTTGAAAATTGACGGACGATTTTGGAAGTAAAATTTACGTATCATATTGAAATGTGATTAAATAAGATACGGTCTGAGTAATTGAATTGTATCATTACTCGGATGAAATAATTGATTAATGTAACAATTAAATTGAATGAATTGTTATAAATACAATCAGTTGTAATTTATAAATGGTAAAATATTTTGGCACAAGTAATTATAAAATTACTAAGTCGATTTTTGTATGTGACGTATTTTTATTAATACGTTGATTTTTAATATGTTAAAAATACATAACAAATTTATATCACATATGACATGTGACATATTGACAATTGACAAAAATAATATGGAATCCATATTATTAAGTGGGCCGAAAATTAGAGGGTTGTTGAGCTAATTATATGTTGATTGTAATTAGTGGAAGGCATGATGATTGCACTAGTCACTAGCCATGCAAGCCTATTGTTCATTGTGAAGAACAATTTTTCCATGCATTGGCTCCCCTAAAGCTCTCCTCTTACACGGTTTTGGGGAAGAAAAACTGTAATACCCCGTAATTTAATAATAATTAATGATAATAATTTATGTAATTTAAATAAATAATTAATGGGATTTCTAATAATAGTTGCGAGAAAGACGTTAATTAAATAATAAAATAAGTAGCAAGTCGGGAATTGGGTTTAGCTAGTAACTAAGCCTTGAGCCGTGTGTTGTGAATAAATATGGGCTGATTATATTAGGCCTAGTATGAGTGGTAGTCGGGATATGAGACGGGATTTAATAATAAAATAAGAAATATTATAATAATTTGGTAATTCCTAATAATAATTAGAAAAGGCAATAATTTCCTAATTGGCCTCATATAATCCCCAAACCTAGACTATAAATACTTAATAAATCTGAAAAGTAAGTCATAAAAGAAGAGAAAGGAGATTTGGAAGACGAAGAGGCAATTAGCGATAAAGAGGTAAAACCGTCTTAAACTTAATTTATTCCGTTTTAAAGCTTGTAGACCTAATAATATGCAACCAACGTTTACCACCTTAGGAGCAACCATAGGACTTGTAATTTGGACCTAGAGCGACCCTAGACTAGTGACTACGACGACCTGACCTTCGTCGACCGTCGTTGGCCGTCTTTGGGGTGGTGTTTGGGGCGGTTAAAGGTGGCGGGTTTAAGGCTATGCGGGTTAGGTCGTGGATGATTGTGGTGGGTAATTGAACCCGTGTTCGGCCAAGACTTGACCTGGGTAAGGTGGGGTTGTGTTAGGGTGGCCTAGTCGACCACAGTGGAGGTGTCGGGGTGGTGTCAGTTGGTGGTTTGTGGCGGTGGTGGCGGTGAAACAGGGGAAACAGAGGAGTTGTCGAGGCTGTTTTAAGACGAATTTCGTGGCGCGTTAGTGACTGTCTGGGACGGGATACCACCCCTGGAGTCACCGTGGGACAGAGGTTTCAATGGTGGTGGCCAGAGGTGGTAGTGGTGGCGGTAGTGATGTTGGTGAGGTGCTTTATAGGCGGTGGTGGTTGATATCGGGTTTTCGGTAGTTTGTATAGGTTGTGGTTGTCGTGGCTAGGGCGTGTATTTGGAAGCTTTAGGGGACGGTTGGGATAGTGGTTGGAAGTTGTCGGGGGTCGTGGTGTTGCGGGGCTTTGTTGTAACGGACTTGGGTGGTGTGAGTGGTGGTCTAGTGGTGTGGGAATGGTCGGGCTTAAGGAGGGTGGTTGAGCACGGTTTTAATCGTGTATGGGGGCTTTGTTAGTATAGGTTTCTCTTGTGAAAATTATAACACGTGACCATATTATATTATAGTGCATGAGTTGTCGAGACGTTTGGTTATCGTCGGGTTTGGTTTGATTTAAGACGGGTTTACAATTATTAAATTACGTAATAATAATATAATTAATGTAACTAGTTTATAATTAGTTTAATTATTTTATAATTAGTTTAGTTAGTAATTGTGAATTATTATTTATGTTTAGGTGACGGTTTTATTGAGGAATTTTATTTGTTGATTGGATTGCATTATTGGAGTGCGTAATTGGAGTATTTGCTTGCCAGGTAGGAATTTCCTACTCAACTCGGTTTTTATTGTTAAGTGAATGGATGTTTAAATGTGACGGTTGATGAGACTAAAATTAACAATTATGATGTATTAATTATTGGAATAAAGTATTTGAGTATGATAAATTGTTGGTTGAACAGTAAGGCCGGATTGTCATTGAGTATTGGATTGTTGGAGAGTTGATTATTCAGTTGAGCATAACACGGAGGGTGTTACTGCCAGTTGTGCATAGCGAGCAATCGTTACTGCCAGATGAGCATAGTAAGTAATTACTACTGCCAGAGATAGTTGTGCATAGTAAGTAATTACTACGCCAGTGAGCATGGTACGCAAGTACTACTCTTTTGCGATTGAGCATAGCACGGTGTTAAGGGAGTTGTGCTACTGCCAGTGATGTAAGTAAGTTGTACGGATGAAGTGATGAGAATTTGAAGGATATTTATTTTGGTTGGATTATTATTGTCGTTGTTTAGTTTATTCCTACTCAACCTCGCGGTTGATTGTGTATTCGTGAACACCTGCGGTGAACCGTTTTATGGGGAGCAGATTTGACAGGTACTAAAGATTAGCTGACTTGGGAGCTATGGGATGCATGAGGACTTGGCCAATCTACCTAGAAGTCTAGACCACATAGAAGATTTTATCACTTTATTTATTTTCCGCTGCGAGTTGTATTTGTTTTATATTAAGTTTAGTTGAATAATTTGTAATAAAAATGTAATCGTTAAAGTTTTAATTAAAATACTTTGGTTTGTTGTACTTTGTTATTCACTACCTCGGGAAACCGAGATGGTAACAGTCCTATTTATTTGGGAATGTCTAGCTAAAGGCTCTTAAATAAATGGGGGTGTTACAAAGTGGTATCAGAGCAAAACGATCCTCAGGCCTAACCAATGAACATAATAATGAACATAGGATGTGTCTAATAAAATGAACCCGGATAGAAACTGTTAGGAGCCCACTTAAGGCTTGGGATGAGTTAGGGGCCCCCTCACACCAAACTTCTGGCCCTTTCAGTTTGAACCGGTTTCCTTGAGAGATATTACAGAGTGGGGTAATTTAAAATGAATATTGTTTATTTTGTCGTAGGAGTTTTGGTTGCTTTGTTTGAATATTGTTTTCATTGATGACTGAGTTTACGGGACGTAACCTCGATTTTAAGGGATGTGGAATGGATGAAATGAGGAGTTGATGTTGAATTGTTTTGATCATGAGCATGAAAGTAATTATAAATTGATATTGATTATGTAGTTGAACGTTGTGTGATAGTAGAATCATGTCTAGTGATATGCGGTTGTGTGAATCCCAAAGCCATGTTAATTATAATATATTATGAAATGATTAAGCTTGTGATATGAATGCTTTAGAGTATATACTAGTCGTGTGTGAAAGTTTATTGACCAAGTTGTGTTGATATAGGAGTAGGAGGGTGTTAATAAGAGCTTGTGACCTAGTAAAAAGGAACCTAGAGCTGAACTTTAGTCCGTCAGATTTTACCTCTATTTGATTTAGTTGTTATTTGACCTCCGTTCATCATACATGGTTGAAATATTTATGAGTGATAACCCACTGAGTTAGCTTACCAATGCCGTTGGTCTTAGGTTTAAAATTTTTACGGTTTGGGAGAAATAAATAATTTAGTGGACAATGGTCGGAACATTCCTGTACAGTTAAGTTTTCGACAAACGATTTTGTAAAAATTCTCATTTTATTTGTACTTAAGATTTTTGCGTAATTCCAACTCCACTGTTTAAAAGACTCAAATATGTTTCTAAATTGATAAGTCACGTTCCAAGGTAAAATTTTGACAATTAATAGTGATTTTTACAAGTTGACCCAAGATTTTGACAAATTGCTGATCAGTTTTGTTTCGACCCACTGAATTGTAAAAATCTTTATAAAATGATTATTCGAAATTTGGGCTTAATTCTTTTTCTCATGATTTGAAAACTCTTTATATTTTCTGGAAAGTATAAAAACTCAATGTAGAATATAACGGTTATTTAATGGTGATTTTTGAAAGTTACAGCTTGACTTTGATTCCGAAAAACGCGAGTTCACCAAAAGTTTAATATAAATGTTTTGTGGATTCCTAACCTATGATAATTGGGAGGTAGGAGTGATGATAGGAGGACCTAAAGAGGGGTGAGAAAGGATGGAATTAACCAAACCTTGTTTTGTAAGTATAGAATATTTAAAAATGTTGAGCCATCTTTTCCTCGGGTAGAAACTTATGTTGTCTTGTTTTGCTTTTATAGAACCATGCCTCCAAAGAGATCTACACCTACACCCTCTACCATGTCCCAAGAGGAGATTGACCGTTTGATATCCATGAATGACGCTTTGACTGCGGCACTGAAAGCTAAGGGGTCGGTTCGGGATCCAAAGAAAGATGAGTGCTAGTATCGCAAGGCACAACCCGACGAAGTATGACGGATTAGGGGAACCATCTTTACTTGGGGATTGGCATAGAGAGTTTGATAACCTTTTTGAGTTGCTAGGATGTCCTGCGGAGTTGCAAGTGGATCAAGCTGCTTACTATTTGAGGGGAAAAGCGGGTTTGTGGTGGAATCGTAGTAAGGAAGTCTTAAGGGAAGCTTGGAGGGAGAGTGATGAACCTTTTATCACTTGGAAGGGTTTCAAGGAGAGTATGAGAGCTGTATTTGTGCCAGAACATATTAGGAGTAAGATGAGAGCTGAATTTGATTCTTTCAAGATGACTGAGGAGATGACAGTAGAGACTTATTATAACAGGTTTATGGAATTGTCAGAATATGTAGCTGATTTGAATTTTAGTGATGAGATGTTGGCACTCAGATTTGAAAAGGGATTAACAACCACTATTAAGAAGAGGCTTGCCGCTGGTCAACCAAGTACCATGGATGATGTTTATCAACGAACTGGCCACGCAGAGAGGATTGCAGATATGTTAAAGGAAGAGAGGACGGAGAAGGAGGAGAAGAAGGAAAAGAGTGAGAAGAGAAAGGCTGAGTCATCAAGTGAGGTAGTTGGGGGTAGTAAGAAAAACAATACTCAATCTAAATATTTTTCACCCAGAGGGTTTAGTTATAGTGGAAGTGCAACACGAAGTGGAGAAGGAGGCTCAGGTCAGATTCCAGTTCGAGGATGGAGATGTTTTAACTGTAATAAAATGGGGCATAGAGCTTTTGAATGCAGGAGTGCACCTAGGGGAAGTAATGAAAATAGGAACCAAGAGAGTTATCGAACTCCCGCACCAAGTAAAGGGGGAAATAGGAATGCAGGGCAATGGAGTACCCAGAGGAGCTACAACAATAGGCAAGGCAATGGGGGCGATCAGAGTAATGGTGGAAAGACTTTTGGTACAGCTAGTACGGTACAAGGGAATGGGGAGAAGGGTAACTAGTTTCCTTAGTGGATTAGAGTCTTAAAATTTATATAAGTATTTAAGTTGTCAATAGTTTAATAAGTAATAGTAGTTCAAAACTTGGACGAAGTTTATTTTTAGGGGGGTAGAATGTGACACCTCATGTTTTAAGTTTATTTTGTGATACATTTTCATGTTTTGAATTAGTTTTGTGATACGATTTGATAAAGTATGATATGGTTTGATAATGATTAAGTAAGTTAATTATGTTAGAATGATCATTAGTTGGAATGAGGCTTAGTTGTGCGGATATTTATAAATGTTGTTGTAGTAGTTATGGGCGAACTTCGGGACGAAGTTCATTTTAAGGGGGGAAGACTGTAATACCCCGTAATTTAATAATAATTAATGATAATAATTTATGTAATTTAAATAAATAATTAATGGGATTTCTAATAATAGTTGCGAGAAAGACGTTAATTAAATAATAAAATAAGTAGCAAGTCGGGAATTGGGTTTAGCTAGTAACTAAGCCTTGAGCCGTGTGTTGTGAATAAATATGGGCTGATTATATTAGGCCTAGTATGAGTGGTAGTCGGGATATGAGACGGGATTTAATAATAAAATAAGAAATATTATAATAATTTGGTAATTCCTAATAATAATTAGAAAAGGCAATAATTTCCTAATTGGCCTCATATACTCCCCAAACCTAGACTATAAATACTTAATAAATCTGAAAAGTAAGTCATAAAAGAAGAGAAAGGAGATTTGGAAGACGAAGAGGCAATTAGCGATAAAGAGGTAAAACCGTCTTAAACTTAATTTATTCCGTTTTAAAGCTTGTAGACCTAATAATATGCAACCAACGTTTACCACCTTAGGAGCAACCATAGGACTTGTAATTTGGACCTAGAGCGACCCTAGACTGCCGTGACTCTGACCTGACCTTCGTCGACCGTCGTTGACCGTGCTGGGGTGGTGTTTGGGGCGGTTAAAGGTGGCGGGTTTAAGGCTATGCGGGTTAGGTCGTGGATGATTGTGGTGGGTAATTGAACCCGTGTTCGGCCAAGACTTGACCTGGGTAAGGTGGGGTTGTGTTAGGGTGGCCTAGTCGACCACGGTGGAGGTGTCGGGGTGGTGTCGGTTGGTGGTTTGTGGCGGTGGTGGCGGTGAAACAGGGAAACAGAGGGAGTTGTCGAGGCTGTTTTAAGACGAATTTCGTGGCCGCGTTAGTGACCGTACCGGGACGGGATACCACCCCTGGAGTCACCGTGGGACGAGGGTTTCAATGGTGGTGGCCAGAGGTGGTAGTGGTGGCGGTAGTGATGTTGGTGAGGTGCTTTATAGGCGGTGGTGGTTGATATCGGGTTTTCGGTAGTTTGTATAGGTTGTGGTTGTCGTGGCTAGGGCGTGTATTTGGAAGCTTTAGGGGACGGTTGGGATAGTGGTTGGAAGTTGTCAGGGGTCGTGGTGTTGCGGGCTGTTGGTAACGGACTTGGGTGGTGTGAGTGGTGGTCTAGTGGTGTGGGAATGGTCGGGCTTAAGGAGGGTGGTTGAGCACGGTTTTAATCGTGTATGGGGGCTTTGTTAGTATAGGTTTCTCTTGTGAAAATTATAACACGTGACCATATTATATTATAGTGCATGAGTTGTCAGACAGGTTTGGTTATCGTCGGGTTTGGTTTGATTTAAGACGGGTTTACAATTATTAAATTACGTAATAATAATATAATTAATGTAACTAGTTTATAATTAGTTTAATTATTTTATAATTAGTTTAGTTAGTAATTGTGAATTATTATTTATGTTTAGGTGACGGTTTTATTGAGGAATTTTATTTGTTGATTGGATTGCATTATTGGAGTGCGTAATTGGAGTATTTGCTTGCCAGGTAGGAATTTCCTACTCAACTCGGTTTTTATTGTTAAGTGAATGGATGTTTAAATGTGACGGTTGATGAGACTAAAATTAACAATTATGATGTATTAATTATTGGAATAAAGTATTTGAGTATGATAAATTGTTGGTTGAACAGTAAGGCCGGATTGTCATTGAGTATTGGATTGTTGGAGAGTTGATTATTCGATTGAGCATAACACGGAGGGTGTTACGCGATTGTGCATAGCGAGCAATCGTTACTGCCAGATGAGCATAGTAAGTAATTACTACTGCCAGAGTAGTTGTGCATAGTAAGTAATTACTACTGCCAGGGGGGCATGGTACCCAAGTACTACTTGCCGGTTGAGCATAGCACGGTGTTAAGGGAGTTGTGCTACGCCAGTGATGTAAGTAAGTTGTACGGATGAAGTGATGAGAATTTGAAGGATATTTATTTTGGTTGGATTATTATTGTCGTTGTTTAGTTTATTCCTACTCAACCTCGCGGTTGACTTGTGTATTCGTGAACACTGCGGTGAACCGTTTTATGGGGAGCAGATTTGACAGTACTAAAGATTAGGCGACTTGGGAGCTATGGGATGCATGAGGACTTGGCCAATCTACCTAGAAGTCTAGACCACATAGAAGATTTTATCACTTTATTTATTTTCCGCTGCGAGTTGTATTTGTTTTATATTAAGTTTAGTTGAATAATTTGTAATAAAAATGTAATCGTTAAAGTTTTAATTAAAATACTTTGGTTTGTTGTACTTTGTTATTCACTACCTCGGGAAACCGAGATGGTAACAGTCCTATTTATTTGGGAATGTCTAGCTAAAGGCTCTTAAATAAATGGGGGTGTTACAAAAACCATCATTGTTTTTCTATAATTTTTACCTAATAATATACCAAGTGTAGTGTATTATTCATTCATTCTATCTATCATCCAAAATACAATTTTAGAGAGAATAAAAATCCTCCTCTCTTTCTCTCTAAAAACCGAAATATTCAAAGTGTTAAAAATATTTTGGTTCAATTTTCTACTTGATTAATATTATACTAGTATTTGTAATATTAATTAAATTAAGAAGAAAGCCTTGGGTATAAAGCTTAGGGAGAGATCTTATACTTAGATCTTGTTCATCCATAAGGGAAAGCTCAAGATCAAAAGAGAAAGGTGATCTCTTTTGTGCCCTAATAACCGAAAATCACCATTGTAAGGACATGATTTCTCCTCTATTTTATTATTGTTTGCATGCATAAAATCCGTTTTAATTTTATGACAAATTATTTTAGACATATATGAGTATGTTAGTATATATATGAATCTACATGTCCTTCAATCGGTATCAAGAGCCACGGTTGTTTGCATGCAAATTGGTTAAAAGTTTTTCCGAGTTATAAGAATAACAAATAAAACTTGTAAAATTTGTGTTATTATGATATATCACGAAATTATTACATGCATGTTAATATTTCTGGTCCTAAAATGTTTTAGGATATTTTGGTTAATTTTTCGGAATTTTATTGTTCATAATTTACAATAATGGCATTTAAATATGATTTTATGAGTAAAAATGTCATTTTTGGTCTAAAATTAGCTATACTTCGAATTTTCACTTGGTTTTTGGATATGTTGTCACATATATTATTTTGAGATAACCTGTACATTTTCATAATTTTTGGACTTGTTATGCTCGAAAAATGAATTTTTCATTATTAAATTCGGATTTAGGTGAAAAAATAGGTTAATATGAGTTAAATTTCGAATCTGGTCATAGAAAATTAATATGTTGTCACATGCAATTTTACAAGATGTGTGCAAAATAATTGGCTATAAAGAAGTCTTTTTGCATGATTTATGAATTTTTGAAGAAAAATAGCATAAATAGTGACATTATTAGTGGAAAATTAATAAAACATAATCTATGACTTAGGAAAAATGTCTAATGTTGCATTTTATTATATTTTTCAGATCTAAAATTGAAAAGTTAATGAAAATAATTTTTCCATGTTTTTATGATTATTTTATTAAAATCGATAAACCGCAACATTGTTTTTCCGGAAAATTTTCGAAATTTTTAACCTAAGATTTTGAACATTATGAGTGTCATGGAATTTTTTCAGAATGTTCTTGAGTTTAAATTTCAAATTTTGAATTTATTTGTAATTTTGTGATTTATTTGAAGTTTAATAGCTTATTTTTGTAATTTTTGGTCCATTTATGAACAATTTTATAAAATATGGGTTAATTATGGTCAAATTATTAGTGAAGACTAAATTTTGAGTCCTAAGAGGTTAGGGTAATTAACTTATGCATAAATATGAGTTTATGTATTTTTGTGATTATAAAATGTTGAAATCACGCAAATCCGTAAAAACCGAGTAATATACGATATTGGCTAATTAAAAGGCGATTTAGCATAAAAAATTGAGCATGTTCATACATATTATAATGCTGCATTTTATTTATGATTGTCATAATTTTAATTTATGTAATTTTTGAATTATGTAATTTTACTTAGTATGGCCTTAGATTTTAATTGGTATTTCCCGAAATGTATGGGAATATCGATTCGGTTGTAATTTTATTGTGATCTCGTATCACCGTTTTGTAATTTAATAGATTTATTTTATTTTAGTTACAAATGTATAATAGGAAATTATGTAATTTATTATGTTATTTTATTCATTCCGGAGTTCCCAAAGACGGATTTCTTCAAGAATGGCGATACATAAAGACGGTGTTACCTCGAGATGCGTGCCACAACCGAAGTTCAAGGGACCAATGGAGTTGGTTTCCGAATATGTAATAGTTAAATAGTTTTTCTATTTTAGGAAAGGCCATACTAGGATTTATTTATCTTTATGCTTGCATTTTATTTTATGTCACATGCATCGCTAAATCGCCATAACTAAACATGCATTGTCTTATCGAGTTTATCGACCGTGTCAATTAGAATTATCGTAGTTCACCGCTTTAGTTCACTTAAAACGTGATAGATAATAAATTGACATGACCTCTCGCTAAAACAATTAATTGAGACATAGCCTTACCAAATAGTAGAAACCATGAAAACCTATTTCGCGAGGGAGTGCACTCGGCTACCCCGGGGTACAAACCTTGTTACGTAGGGGAAGTGGGTGATAAATGTCTAATCCACCGAATTCATGTTGATGAGGGTTTCATCGGCTACCCCGTGCCTAAGTTAATGTGGGTTTGGATAATGGACACATTTATTCGAAATTTGGATTGAACTCAACAAAAGTAATCGATGAGGGTTTCATCGGCTACCCCGTGCCCTTGTTGATGTGTTTTGGGCTATAGATAAATATTAGAGTAATTTTATCGACCAAGAGTTCTAAAAGTAGAATCGATTAAAAGTTAATCCACCGAGTTGTATTGATAAAGGTTTCCTCGGCTACCCCGTGCCTAAGTCGATATGAATTTGGGTCTTGGAATCATTTATCTAGTTGGGTAGAGGTCACTAGAAAAATGCATAAAACTTGTTTAAATCATACATTTTTACGAGTATTATTAAAACGACAATTGTTTTACTCCTTATATTTTGTTTTGTAGACCACTTCTTTTTCATAACAAATGGCAACATCAACACCAACTCCTAATGCTACACCACTCGCTAGTTCGTCTTGGCTCCGATCCTTTATGGATCGATGTAAACTTGAAAAGAATGGGTCAAATTTCTCCGAATGGGATGCCCAACTCAAATTAGCCGCCGAAGGTGACGACAAGCTTCGTTACCTTACCGAGGCCTCTCCACCCGAACCCTCCACTAGGTCCACCGCGGCCACTAGGGAAGCCTATGAGACTTACCAAAAGGAGTCCGCCGCAATGAAAAATGTCTTGATATTTGCGATGGAGGCGGACCTCCAAAGGAGAGCCTTCAAAATGGGCAATGCTAATGAGATTTACTCCAAACTTGTGACCATGTTTTCACAAACTCCGCGGATCGTCCAATATGAGGCGGCGCGGCATTCTTTGATCTCGACTTCAAAGAGGGCCAAAAGGTTAGCCCTCATGTGCTCAAACTCATGGAGCTTGTCGAGACCTTGAAAATTCAAAAGGTTGAAATCCCCAAAGAACTCATCGTAGATAGGATTCTACACTCCTTGTCCAAAGTCAAGGCATATGTGCAATTCCGGGTGAATTTCAACATGCAAGACAAGGATGTGTCTCTTGAGGAGTTGCACAAGTTACTTGTGCAAGCCGAGAGGGACATGGGGTTAAATGTGAACCCTCCCAAGGATGTGCTTAACATAAGCACAAAGAGTAAGGGGAAGTTCAAGAAGAGTGGAAGAAAGGGTAAAAAGCAAGCTCCCACATTCACCAAAGCTAAGTCTTGTGAAGCTAGCCCCTCCAAAGTCAAGAAGGGTCCTCTTGATAAATGCCATTATTGTAATGGCATGGGACATTGGAAAAGAAATTGTTCCAAATACCTTGGTGATATCAAAGCTGGAAAGATCACTCCAGTAGGTAAATGACTAACCTTCTTTTATGTTTCTAATACAACTATGGTATTATGATGCAAAGTTGTGATAATGTATCTCCCTTTTTATTGTAAATAGGGCCTCCACCAAGCAAAGACAAAGGAAAAGAAAAGCAAGCATAAGAAACCATGGAGAAGCTAAGGATAGCTTTTATGGAGCTTTGTTTTTCATTGTCTTATTTTAAGTAATGTTTTGGATTTTTAGAACTTTAAGTTTCCATGTTTGACATGGAAAGGTATTTTGGATAATGGGTTGTATTTTGGATAAAAGTGACTTGGTTTGCAACCCAAGTCACCCGTTTTATCATTTATCCTTTTAATGTTCTAAAATTCATCTTTAAATGCTTGCGTTTTGAAACATAAGATCATTCACTTAAAGTGATCTAATAGACAAATATAATGACGGGATTCATTATATGTCCACATGCTTAAGGCATGTGTATGATCATTTATAAAGTGATTTTGAGTCTATGAACTCTCTTAAAGGAATGTCAATCACCAAGAACTCATATGAAATCAATAACTATTAGTCAACCTATGAGGTAGTTCTCCTTATACTTCAACATCATTAATTTGTGTCTCATATGCTATCTTTGAATCTATAGTGTATTTATTCTAAAGATAGAGTGGGAGAAAAATGAGGACACAACACACAAGGCAAGACAAAATTGTGTACTTGTGTATAAGAAGATCTACGCAAGAGAGAATGATTTGAGTGAAGGTATATTTATTTACATAGTATGCCAAATAGATGAGATCTATGGTCTCAAGTAAGTTCTATATGACTAATGAGACCACTTGAAGTACTCGAAAGAAATACTCTTAAGAATACTACGTGAGGACACCAAAAGTAAGTTTTGAAAGAAATGACTAATGTAAAGTCTTAACAAGTTTTTGACTAAGTTTATGAATATTTGACCAATAGTTTCAACCATGAGATTTACTTAAGAGCCTAAATGAATCATAGTAACATACTAGTTATGATCGAGTTGCAAGGATTGATATACCAATATCTTCAATAGCCAAAGTTTTAACCACGTAGATGTCATGCTTAACCTCACTATGAAATGGTTAAACCTCCTTCCAAAAGGGTATTTGCGAAGGATGTATTCTAAATATTGTTTATATTTAAAAATGACATTACTACACATCATTATGACATGAGTGTGTTGGAGATTTAAAATCTCTTTCCGTAAGGTTAAGATGAGACCACTTCAAAATAGGCATTTTGAAGGGATATGATGGGAACATATATGGTTTTATCCTAATAACTTGGCAATGCAATTCATATTTCAATTCTTGATAAATTTCGATTGAGAAGTCAATTTCGAAATGTGTAGAATTGAGTGGGAGTTAAGCATATCTCATGTGAAGACATGGAATTTAGTGGGAGCTATCATCCTTTAAATGTTTACAAACTCATCACTCATTAAAGAATGACGAGCTAATACTTTCTTTCATAAAGAAACCTTTGAGTTTTCAATTCTGGATGAAAATGGACTATGATGAATCCAATTACATCAGGGATGTTGGATTAGTATTAAGAGATACACATCACATCAACATACACATAGGTTATTCATATGAATGAAAATGGAATTGCCATTAGCAAACATGGTCATGGTCGTCCATAGAACCCACGAACGGTTGATCTCATGATCATTAGTAACTAATGTTTCCGCCATTAGAATGATCATGTACATGTCCAATTATGAATCATATGCATAAGAGCATGATGATTGATTGGTGAGCCATAATGGAAACGTCATGAATTCTCAAGAAGAATCCGATGAGCGATTTCGGTGTTTAACGGAATACTCCATTATGTGATAAGAGGTTGCACATATTGTAGAAAATCCGAGCACATATGAGGATTTATGAGAATCCCAAATCTTTCAAGCCTAGAAATAGAAATGAGAAGTTTTGGAAAGATGCTTGGTTGAATAAGAGGTTATTCAAAACAATCTTTCCTAGTAAAAGCTAGGACTTGTGAGAAGTGCTAAGCTAAATAATCTTGTCAATTGTTACAAGATTCTACAAAACATATACCTAGTGTATTGTGTGTGGATGGAATACTTGATCAGTACAAGTTGTATTATTCATCGCAAATTCGTTCGTTATGACATGATCGATAAGAAAGTTCTTTTCAAGTTAAAGAACCAAAACCAAGGTCGAGAACCTTGATGTGTACTTGGTAAGATTCATGCTATGAGAGAGAACATGAATGTGAAGGAAAATGCAAGTGTAAGAAGTTTGAACACATGGACACATGGGATGTTAAACTTCTATTGCAGTCTATGAGTGTTTACAATTATGATATACATCACAAGGTTGTAATATGATATTGACTACCCGAGTGTGATGTCAACATTTGTCGTTTGAGTTATTATTAACTCACTTTGTACATTGTTATATCCAAATGGGTTGTAGAGACAATTGAACCCCGTTAAAGTGAACATGGATTAACATTGTTTTTGCCCATAGTTACTTATATGAGGTGACGTCTCGAAGTGACTAGAGTGTGATGCGATTGATGGCAAGTTCAAGTGCCATAGAGTCATGTGAGATGACTAGTCGATCACATAGGCAGATTGTTAGGAACTTTTTGTCGGGCCTAATGACCGCTTATAGAGTTCTGGCAAATTTATATAGCCTGGTCGTGGCGAGAGCTACTATAGTATTCAAAATGAGTCGATTCTTTTGACTAAAGGCTATTCACCTAAGATGGCACAGTTTCAGATTAACTTTGATTTGTGTTACTACGACCTTCGTAAATGGGGTCAAATGGGCATATTTTGGGTTATGATGGCTGTGGCTAGTCGAAGGGAATGAGTGCAATAGGAATTGTCCACCCCTAGTCGGGGTTATAACAATATCTCGGGGCCACTCGAGGAGTAATGAACTCGAAATGCGTGGCCACGCTCGGAAGGTATCCAGAGTGGATAAATCCGGTCAATCGATTATTCTCCGATCGAGAAAACCACTCTCGATATGATCACTTGCAAGTACGACCTGAAAGACACCTTGCATTGAGTGGGAGATAGTAATAGGACAAGAGAATTGGTGACGCACACTTGTCGAGGACAAGTGGGAGATTGTTGGAATATGTGTCCTCCGACAATAATGCGATCACGATCGTGATCATGATGATCACATGTTTAAGTCTCATTAAAATGAATACAATTGGGAAGTAATATTGTTATCACAACTCGTCAACATATATCGGTAATGATTGGCTGACTAGAGTTTGACATTACTGTCGTGTGACGGTGGTGATCAGTTGACCCCCTAGGTCATACCTAAAGGGCAATACTCTTAATTGATTATTTAATTAATCGTATAATGTTGCGAGTTAATTAAATTACTTGAAAATTGACGGACGATTTTGGAAGTAAAATTTACTTATCATATTGAAATGTGATTAAATAAGATACTGTCGAGTAATTGAATTGTATCATTACTCGGATGAAATAATTGATTAATGTAACAATTAAATTGAATGAATTGTTATAAATACAATCAGTTGTAATTTATAAATGGTAAAATATTTTGGCACAAGTAATTATAAAATTACTAAGTCGATTTTTGTATGTGACGTATTTTTATTAATACGTTGATTTTTAATATGTTAAAAATACATAACAAATTTATATCACATATGACATGTGACATATTGACAATTGACAAAAATAATATGGAATCCATATTATTAAGTGGGCCGAAAATTAGAGGGTTGTTGAGCTAATTATATGTTGATTGTAATTAGTGGAAGGCATGATGATTGCACTAGTCACTAGCCATGCAAGCCTATTGTTCATTGTGAAGAACAATTTTTCCATGCATTGGCTCCCCTAAAGCTCTCCTCTTACACGGTTTTGGGGAAGAAAAACCATCATTGTTTTTCTATAATTTTTACCTAATAATATACCAAGTGTAGTGTATTATTCATTCATTCTATCTATCATCCAAAATACAATTTTAGAGAGAATAAAAATCCTCCTCTCTTTCTCTCTAAAAACCGAAATATTCAAAGTGTTAAAAATATTTTGGTTCAATTTTCTACTTGATTAATATTATACTAGTATTTGTAATATTAATTAAATTAAGAAGAAAGCCTTGGGTATAAAGCTTAGGGAGAGATCTTATACTTAGATCTTGTTCATCCATAAGGGAAAGCTCAAGATCAAAAGAGAAAGGTGATCTCTTTTGTGCCCTAATAACCGAAAATCACCATTGTAAGGACATGATTTCTCCTCTATTTTATTATTGTTTGCATGCATAAAATCCGTTTTAATTTTATGACAAATTATTTTAGACATATATGAGTATGTTAGTATGTATATGAATCTACATTTCCTTCAAAATCCAATCCCACAATGGCCCAAGCAGATTTGAAAAAACCAGCAGAAAAGCCATCCATACCTGGACTGCTATTGCTATCCATACTAAAGACTGCATCCTTAACCTCCTTTAAAGAAATGGGAGCATCAAGGGCAGTGCTATCAGTGGGGGAAATTGAAGGACCATCAGCTAAGACAGCATCAGTAAGAGGTTGAACTGATGAAGCATGACCCAATAAGCTCAAATAGTAGTCCTGGAAAGCTTTATTGATAGAATTAGGCTCAAAATGAAGCTGACCAGTCATATCTTTGATAGCTCCAAGCTGTTGCTGATGCTTTCTAGCAGAGATTCTAGCAAAGAAATATTTAGTACTATGGATGCGATTTTTATCATGAGACAGTTGATGGAATACCATCGGGACAAGAAGAAGGATTTGCATATGGTTTTTATTGACTTGGAAAAGGCATATGATAGGGTACCAAGAGAAGTACTTTGGTGGGCTTTGGCGAGAAAGGGTGTGTCGCGAAAATATATTGACCTCATAAAGGACATGTATGAGGGGGCTAGTGCAAGTGTTCGCACTAATGTTGGGAGAACGGAAGAATTTCCTATTACCATCGGGGTGCATCAAGGTTCCGCACTTAGTCCTTTTCTCTTTGCTATAGTTATGGATGAGTTGACAAGGGATATTCAGGACGACATCCCTTGGTGTATGATGTTTGCTGATGATATTGTGTTGATTGATGAGACAAAAGAGGGGGTGGAGAGAAAGTTGGAATTGTGGAGGCGGACTTTAGAGACTCGTGGGTTCAGGCTGAGCAGGAGTAAGACTGAGTATTTGAGGTGTCAGTTCACTAAGGTGGCGGGGTTGAGATCGACAGAGGCGGGGAGTATTATTTTCGATGGGAATGTTGTTGAGGGTTCGGATTTCTTCAGATATCTAGGATCTATTATTCAAAAAGATGGGGAGTTAGACGGAGATGTGGCTCACAGAATTAAAGCGGGATGGTTGAAATGGAAGAGTGCTTCAGGGTTTCTATGCGATAAAGATATGCCCCAAAGATTAAAGGGAAAATTTTATCGCACGGCAATTAGGCTCCTTACCCTACTTTACGGCTCCGAGTGTTGGGCCGTGAAACATTGTCACATTCAAAAGATGAGTGTGGCGGAGATGCGCATGTTGAGGTGGATGTGCGGACATACAAGGAAAGATCGGTTAAGGAATGAGGTGATTAGGGAAAAGGTTAAAGTGGCGCCAATAGAGGACAAGATGATGGAAAACCGACTAAGATGGTTTGGCCATGTGAGAAGGAGACCTATGGACGCACTTTTGATTAGGAGGAGGCCGGAGACTTGGAGAACAGAAAAGGTCCCTAGAGGCAGAGGAAGACCGAGACAGACATGGTTGAGAGTGATAGAGCACGATATGAGAGTTCTGGGGCTTGAGGAGAGTATGGTGACGGAGAGGGCACAATGGAGGGAAATGATACATGTGGATTTTTAGTATTTGATGTTTTTCGACAGATTTAGTGTTTTTATTTATTTATTTAATTTAAAGAAATTAATTTATTTATTTTTCTCTCCTTTATTACACACTTTTTCAACAACCACTTTCTTATAGATTTTACCTGGTTCATTCCGGATCCTTAACTCTATTTCGGTTTTTAAAAATCGTTTTAATCTTTTCTCTTGATTTAAATTTTAAGTTTTTATAAAAGAAAGACGGAATTCGATTTTAAAACCCCTAAGTTCACCTTGACTTTCCATTACATTTTCGTTCTCCCTTTTGTTTTTTATCTTCCCCTTTTTTATTCGCATTTTGAGGCATGCGTTCACCCATGGACGGTTCGAAAGGATGATTCATGTCAGCCGACCCCAAATCATTTTGGGATTAAGGCTCTGATGTTGTTGTTGTTGTTGTTGTATGATCATCCTCCTGAATGTGTTTAATTTTTGCTCTTTGAGCCAGAATGCTAAGTTCAGCAGCCTTGAGTTTACTATACTCCTGGATTTTAACTTTCTCCTCATGAATAAGATCAGCAGAGAAAGGATCATTGGCCAAATTAGCTTGACAGGCAGTCAAGCTTTTCTTAGCCTTCTTAACTCTAGCAGAAATGCTAGTGAAGTCAGAATTGTGGAGCAGGGAGAGAGCATGCTTTACAGATTTAAGTTTTTCAAAGAAACAAAATATAGGGCTTCCTTTTTTACCAATCTTCCAAGCCTCAGCAACAGTACGAATATAATCAGGATGATTAATCCAGCCATTCAAAAAACTAAACCTCCTCTTGATCTTCCTATCATCAGAAACATAGACAATGACAGGGGAGTGATCAGAGAGACCAGATTCAGAAAAATGAGCAAAAGAATTAGGTAGAGAAGAAATCCATCCAGGATTAACTAAAACCCTGTCAAGCTTGGACCAAACTCTAGAAGAGGGCTCTTGCTTGTTAGTCCAGGTTAAATCACAACCAGTACTAGCAATATCCTCAAGATGGCAAGAATAAAGACAGTGATTAAAAGAAGTCATATCAGACAAAATAGGAGGATTGTTGCTAATCTTTTCAGAAGGGACCCTGACCACATTAAAGTCACCAAGCACAATCCAAGGGTCATCAGTAGAGATACTTTGTAAGCCATCCCAAAGCTGCTCCCTAACAGTAGCACTATTACTACCATAGACCATACTGATAAAAAAGACCAGATTAGATTCAAAGTGATGAACCTTGAAATGAATAAACTGAGCTTCTACAACTTTATGCAGAATAGTAGTTGTCTTAGGGTTAAAAAACACCCAAATTCTCCCATTATAATGTTTGCTATAGTTGCAAACAATAATCCAATCCTTGAATTTAGCCTGAATAATTCTGGAGGCATTGTTGTGCTTAACTCTAGTTTCAAGAAGAGCTAGAATATCCAGTCTATTGGTCCCAAGAAAATCCTTGACCTCACTATGTTTAACAGGACAATTGAAACCTCTTATATTCCAAGAAGCAATCTTTATAGAGAAAGAGAAGTGGAAGGAACACTAGAGACTTTGGAACCACTGTTAGAACATCCTGAGTGCATATCAGACCTGATATCAGGAGGAATTGACTCAGTAGGAGAGATCTTTTGGCCTAGTGTAAAACATCCTGAGCCTAGAGTCTCACCCTGAGTATTAACCCCTTCCTGAGGCAAGTCAGAAGTACCACCTAGTTCAGCAGGTAAGAAAGGGAGCACAATGTCATTAATCTCACCAGGCTCCAGAACCTGATAAGCATTGGAAACAGGAACTATATTGATTTCCTGGAAATGGACCTTCAGAGAAGAATCCAATTTAGCAGAATCAACATTATCAGCAGCAGGTTGCAATTCAAAAGATTCAGAACATACTGAGTGAGGAACAGGCTCCTCAGAATGTGGAGCCCTGGTAGGAGAGGAAATCAGACCTAGCTCATGGCATTCTGAGTCATGAGACCCCTCCCCTTGGACATCCTTCTTCTGAGAATCAAGCCCTACACCTAGTTCAGATTCAGGACTAGAAGCTGGCTGGTCTTTCTTGAGCCATTTACAAGTACTACTTTTATGCCCCAGCTTACCACAACCAGAACAATAAAAGGGAACCCATTCATACACAATTTTTTGAGAAATTTGCCCTAAAAAAGGAGTATTGATCACAACCTGGTCAACAAAATCCTTAGAGACATCAATTTCCACCATGACTCGAGCAAATGAAAGTTTGTCCTTGTTAGTAGTAGCAAGGTCAGCAAAAAGAGGCTTACCAAGCTTACTAGCTATCTTGCTTAAAACCACATCAGACCAAAGATAAGGGCCAAGTCCAGGAAATAAAATCCAAACAGGAACCTTAGCCAAAGTTTCCATTTCAGAGGAGAAAGTAGGAGACCAAGGCTTCAAAATAAGGGAATTACCTCCTATCATCCAAGGACCTTGCCTAAGCACATTAGTCATGGATTCCTGAGAATCAAACCGAAAAGCAAACCACCCTTTCTTATAGTATTGAACTATAGGAAGAGTAATAGATCCCCAAGACTTAGTAACAAACTCCTGAACCACAGTTAGAGAAGGCTTGGCACCAATAACATGCCCCATAAGGGTAAATTCCCAAATTTTCATTTCCTTAACAAAGTCAGATTGTTCAATCTCAATTTCATCGAAACAAAGACACTTTATTAGGGCGTGTAATACAAACTCATACCAAAGATTAATCGGGGCTTAACCACATGTGACCATTTTTTCCCCAATTTTGCAGAATTTGGAGAAGATTGTGCCGGAATTGAAGGAGAAACATTATGAATCACAGCATTACTAGTCGTATAAACAGATTGAACATTATGAGGAGCAGAATACACAATGGGAATTGAAGAAATAGGGGTATGAACAGCAGAAACAGAAGCATTTGATCGAGCTAATTGAGGATCACCAATTGGAGTAGAAATCATAGAGAAACGAGAAGAAGAAGGTTTACCAGCCGAAAGACGAGCATCAATGGCGGAAACAATCAAATCGTTCACCGTTCCCGATTTCGCACCCAAATTAGCAGAATTAGTCCCCAAAGATCCATCCACATCACCATGAGAGCCATCAATAGGAAGCTTAGAAGCTGGAGTAGCTAGGGTTGTCTGAAGTTTAGCAATGCGTCCTCTAGTTCTCGCCATTAATGGCTAAGAAATCATCGAAAAAAAACAGAGTAGAAAAAGTTGTTAAATAAAGAGTAAATTTTTTAGAGAAAACGGTTTTAGAGAGAGAAAACGGTTTTAGAGAGAGAAATCATTAGCCCATGTGACTCGTTCTGTTAAACAATTGTAATTGTTCATTAGTCCATGTGACTCGTTGGGTGAACCATTTGTTCTTGTTCATTAGTCCTTGTGACTCCTTGTGTTAAACAATTGTACTTGTTCATTAGTCCATGTGACTCGTTGTGTGAACCATTTGTCCTTGTTCATTAGTCCTTGTGACTCTTTGTGTAAACCATTTGTCCTTGTTCATTAGTCCTTGTAACTCGTTGTGTGAACCATTTGTCCGTGTTTATTAGTAAATGTGACTCGTTGTGTAAACCATTTGTCCTTGTTTATTATTAGTCCATGTGACTCGTTGTGTGAACCATTTGTCCTTGTTCATTAGTCCTTGTGACTCGTTGCGTTAAACAATTGTACTTGTTCATTAGTCTATGTGGCTTGTTGTGTGAACCATTTGTCCTTGTTCATTAGCCCTTGTGACTCGTTGTGTGAATCATTTGTCTTCTTTTATTAGTAAATGTGACTCGTTGTTTAAACCATTTTTCCTTGTTCATTTGTCCTTGTGACTCGTTGTGTTAAACAATTTTAATTGTTCATTAGTCCATGTGACTCGTTGTGTGAACCATTTGTCCTTGTTCATTAGTCCTTGTGAGTCATGTTAAACAATTGTTCTTGTTCATTAGTCCATGTGACTCGTTGTGTGAACCATTTGTCCTTATTCATTAGTCCTTCCGACTCGTTGTGTTAAACAATTGTACTTGTTCATTAGTGCATGTGACTCGTTGTGTTAAACAATTGTACTTGTTCATAAGTCCATGTCACTCGTTGTGTGAACCATTTGTCCTTGTTCATTAGCCCTTGTGACTCGTTGTGTGAACAATTTGTCCTTGTTTATTAGTAAATGTGACTCGTTGTGTGAACCATTTGTCCTTGTTCATTAGTCCTTGTGACTCGTTGTGTTAAACAATTGTAATTGTTCATTAGTCCATGTGACTCGTTGTGTGAACCATAGTCCTTGTTCATTAGTCCTTGTGACTCGTTGCATTAAACAATTGTACTTGTTCATTAGTCCATGTGACTCGTTGGGTGAACCATTTGTTCTTGTTCATTAGTCCTTGTGACTCGTTGTGTTAAACAATTGTACTTGTTCATTAGTCCATGTGACTCGTTGTGTGAACCATTAGTCCTTGTTCATTAGTCCTTGTGACTCGTTGTGTGAACGATTTGTCCTTGTTTATTGGTAAATGTGACTCGTTGTGTAAATCATTTGTCCTTGTTTATTAGTCCTTGTGACTCGTTGTGTGAACCATTTGTCCTTGTTCATTAGCGCTTGAGACTCGTTGTGTGAACCATTTGTCCTTGTTTATTAGTAAATGTGACTCGTTGTGTGAACCATTTGTCCTTGTTCATTAGTCCTTGTGACTCGTTGTGTTAAACGTACTTGTTCATTAGTCCATGTGACTCGTGGTGTGAACCATTTGTCCTTGTTCATTAGCCCTTGTGACTCGTTGTGTGAACCATTTGTCCTTGTTTATTAGTAAATGTGACTCGTTGTGTGAACCATTTATCCTTGTTCTTTAGTCCTTGTGACTCGTTGTGTGAACCATTTGTCCTTGTTTATTATTAGTAAATGTGACTCGTTATATGAACCATTTGTCCTTGTTCAGTAGTCCTTGTGACTCGTTGTGTTAAACAATTGTACTTGTTCATTAGTTCATGTGACTCGTGGTGTGAAGCATTTGTCCTTATTCATTAGCCCTTGTGACTCGTTGTTTGAACCATTTGCCATTGTTTATTAGTAAATGTGACTCGTTGTGTGAATATTTTATCCTTGTTCATTAGTCCTTGTGACTTGCTGTGTTAAAACAATTGTACTTGTTCATTAGTCTATGTGACTCATTGAGTGAACCATTTGTCCATGTTCATTAGTCCTTGTGACTCGTTGTGTTAAACAATTGTAATTGTTCATTAGTCCATGTGACTCGTTGTGTGAACCATTTGTCCTTGTTCATTAGTCCTTGTGACTCGTTGCGTTAAACAATTGTACTTGCTCATTAGTCCATGTGACTAGTTGGGTGAACCATTTGTTCTTGTTCATTAGTCCTTGTGACTCCTTGTGTTAAACAATTGTACTTGTTCATTAGTCCATGTGACTCGTTGTGTGAACCATTTGTCCTTGTTCATTAGTCCTTGTGACACGTTGTGTTAAAACAATTGTACTTGTTCATTAATCTATGTGGCTTTTTGTGTGAACCATTTGTCCTTGTTCATTAGCCCTTGTGACTCGTTGTGTGAATCATTTGTCTTTTTTTATTAGTAAATGTGACTCGTTGTGTGAACCATTTATCCTTGTTCATTTGTCCTTGTGACTCGTTCTGTTAAACAATTGTAATTGTTCATTAGTCCATGTGACTCGTTGGGTGAACCATTTGTTCTTGTTCATTAGTCCTTGTGACTCCTTGTGTTAAACAATTGTACTTGTTCATTAGTCCATGTGACTCGTTGTGTGAACCATTTGTCCTTGTTCATTAGTCCTTGTGACTCGTTGTGTAAACCATTTGTCCTTGTTCATTAGTCCTTGTAACTCGTTGTGTGAACCATTTGTCCGTGTTTATTAGTAAATGTGACTAGTTGTGTAAACCATTTGTCCTTGTTTATTATTAGTCCATGTGACTCGTTGTGTGAACCATTTGTCCTTGTTCATTAGTCCTTGTGACTAATTGCGTTAAACAATTGTACTTGTTCATTAGTCTATGTGGCTTGTTGTGTGAACCATTTGTCCTTGTTCATTAGCCCTTGTGACTCGTTGTGTGAATCATTTGTCTTCTTTTATTAGTAAATGTGACTCGTTGTTTAAACCATTTTTCCTTGTTCATTTGTCCTTGTGACTCGTTGTGTTAAACAATTTTAATTGTTCATTAGTCCATGTGACTCGTTGTGTGAACCATTTGTCCTTGTTCATTAGTCCTTGTGAGTCATGTTAAACAATTGTTCTTGTTCATTAGTCCATGTGACTCGTTGTGTGAACCATTTGTCCTTATTCATTAGTCCTTCCGACTCGTTGTGTTAAACAATTGTACTTGTTCATTAGTGCATGTGACTCGTTGTGTTAAAACAATTGTACTTGTTCATAAGTCCATGTCACTCGTTGTGTGAACCATTTGTCCTTGTTCATTAGCCCTTGTGACTCGTTGTGTGAACAATTTGTCCTTGTTTATTAGTAAATGTGACTCGTTGTGTGAACCATTTGTCCTTGTTCATTAGTCCTTGTGACTCGTGTTAAACAATTGTAATTGTTCATTAGTCCATGTGACTCGTTGTGTGAACCATAGTCCTTGTTCATTAGTCCTTGTGACTCGTTGCATTAAACAATTGTACTTGTTCATAAGTCCATGTGACTCGTTGGGTGAACCATTTGTTCTTGTTCATTAGTCCTTGTGACTCGTTGTGTTAAACAATTGTACTTGTTCATTAGTCCATGTGACTCGTTGTGTGAACCATTTGTCCTTGTTCATTAGTCCTTGTGACTCGTTGTGTGAACGATTTGTCCTTGTTTATTGGTAAATGTGACTCGTTGTGTAAATCATTTGTCCTTGTTTATTAGTCCTTGTGACTCGTTGTGTGAACCATTTGTCCTTGTTCATTAGCGCTTGCGACTCGTTGTGTGAACCATTTATCCTTGTTTATTAGTAAATGTGACTCGTTGTGTGAACCATTTGTCCTTGTTCATTAGTCCTTGTGACTCGTTGTGTTAAACAATTGTACTTGTTCATTAGTCCATGTGACTCGTGGTGTGAACCATTTGTCCTTGTTCATTAGCCCTTGTGACGCGCTGTGTGAACCATTTGTCCTTGTTTATTAGTAAATGTGACTTGTTGTGTCAACCATTTATTCTTTTTCTTTAGTCCTTGTGACTCGTTGTGTGAACCATTTGTCCTTATTTATTATTAGTAAATGTGACTCGCTAAATGAACCATTTGTCTTAATTCAGTAGTCCTTGTGACTCGTTGTGTTAAACAATTGTACTTGTTCATTAGTTCATGTGACTCGTGGTGTGAACCGTTTGTCCTTGTTCATTAGTCCTTGTGACTCGTGTTAAACAATTGTACTTGTTCATTAGTCCATGTGACTCGTTGTGTGAACCATTTGTCCTTGTTCATTAGTCCTTCCGACTCGTTGTGTTAAACAATTGTACTTGTTCATTAGTGCATGTGACTCGTTGTGTGAACCATTTGTCCTTGTTCATTAGCCCTTGTGACTCGTTGTGTAAACCATTTGTCCTTGTTCATTAGTCCTTGTAACTCGTTGTGTTAAAACAATTGTACTTGTTCATAAGTCCATGTCACTCGTTGTGTGAACCATTTGTCCTTGTTCATTAGCCCTTGTGACTCGTTGTGTGAACAATTTGTCCTTGTTTCTTAGTAAATGTGACTCGTTGTGTGAACCATTTGTCCTTGTTCATTAGTCCTTCTGACTCGTTGTGTTAAACAATTGTAATTGTTCATTAGTCCGTGTGACTTGTTGTGTGAACCATATGTCCTTGTTCATTAGTCCTTGTGAATCGTTGCATTAAACAATTGTACTTGTTCATTAGTCCATGTGACTCGTTGGGTGAACCATTTGTTCTTGTTCATTAGTCCTTCTGACTCGTTGTGTTAAACAATTGTACTTGTTCATTAGTCCATGTGACTCGTTGTGTGAACCATTTGTCCTTGTTCATTAGTCCTAGTGACTCGTTGTGTGAACGATTTGTCCTTGTTTATTGGTAAATGTGACTCGTTGTGTAAATCATTTGTCCTTGTTTATTAGTAAATGTGACTTGTTGTGTTAAACAATTGTAATTGTTCATTAGTCCGTGTGACTTGTTGTGTGAACCATATGTCCTTGTTCATTAGTCCTTGTGAATCGTTGCATTAAACAATTGTACTTGTTCATTAGTCCATGTGACTCGTTGGGTGAACCATTTGTTCTTGTTCATTAGTCCTTCTGACTCGTTGTGTTAAACAATTGTACTTGTTCATTAGTCCATGTGACTCGTTGTGTGAACCATTTGTCCTTGTTCATTAGTCCTAGTGACTCGTTGTGTGAACGATTTGTCCTTGTTTATTAGTAAATGTGACTTGTTGCGTGCTTGTGCCCTTGATTTTCATTCTAGTTGGGAGAAGAGTCTACCTTTGGTGGAATTTTCTTACAACAATAGTTATCATGCTTCTATCAAGATGGCCCCTTATGAAGCCCTTTATGGAAGGAAATGCCGTAGTCCAATTTGTTGGGACCAAGCAAGTGACGTTCGTGACCTAGGACCCGACAAGTTAGCCGAGACGATTGATCAAGTGAAGCTCATCCGTGAAAGAATGAAAGCCGCCCAAGATCGTCAAAAATCCTATGCCGATGTTCGACGTCGACCCTTGGAATTTGAAGTTGGAGATAAAGTGTTCTTGAAAGTTTCCCCGATGAAAGGAGTAAAGAGATTTGGAGTCAAAGGGAAGTTGAGTCCGAAGTACATTGGACCTTATGAAGTGATAAAGAGGATTGGTGCCGTGGCTTATAAGTTGGATTTGCCCCCGAGTTTGGGTAAAGTTCATGATGTCTTTCATGTTTCTCAGCTTAGGAAATACATTAGCGACCCTAGTCATGTGTTGCAAAATGAGATTCCCGAGCTTGAGCCTAGTCTTTCCTTCGAGGAGAGACCGATTAAGATTTTGGACAAGAAGGAGAAGAAGCTAAGGAACAAAGTGGTGCCCTTGGTGAAGGTTTTGTGGAAGTGTGGTGATGTAGAAGAAGAGACTTGGGAGCCGGAGGCTTCCATGCGTGTCAAGTACCCTAGTTTGTTTTCTTAAGGTAATGCCTTTTCGTTTCAAGTTTCGAGGGCGAAACCTTTTAAAAGGTGGGATGATTGTAACACCCCGCCCTTTCCTTATATTTTAAATAAACTTTTAAGTAATTTTTTATTAAATAATTATTATTTAAAGCTTATTTTCATAAAATATCGTAACGGTAATAATAGTGTAGATTTTTAATAATATTATTCTCCGTCTCGAGTTATAGTAGACTTGGGACGAAAATTCTAGTGGATACCGACTCATTTTGAGTTATTGGGCTTAACTTGACTCATGGGCCTTTTTCCCCCTCTTTTCTCTACACAAAACCTCAACTAAACCCTCACAACTTCATCTCCCTCACTTGTAATTTCTGAAATTTCCCAACAACCACCCCACCATTGTTGAACCTTCCCTTACTAACCCTAAAACCACCATATCTCACTCAATTCTTCACCAATCTCGTTCCTTTTCGCGCCATTCTCTTCCTTTTCTCATTTCCCTTCTTTCTAAGTAAGAAAGTCACCATCTTTTCCTCTATTTCCAAATTCTCATCTTACAAGGATGTGGATTCTTGACTTAATACCTTTATTTTTGTGCTTAGGGGAGAACTTGGACAACCGGGAGGAGGATAGCTACATCATTGACGAGTCTTTAGAAGATTGAAGTGCAAAAAGGTAACGGTGATGGGTTACTCGACTTTTATGTTAAAATTGTGTGGTTTTATGTAGTTATAATCTCATATGAATGTTAAAAGTTGTATCTTTCATGATTGGTGCTAATTTGGATGTTGAATATCATGCTTGTTTGCAATTCTCACATGTTTGGATGAAAATCTCATGCTACATCTCTTGAATCCGAAATTATCCATTCACATGCTCAAATATGTTGTTTTTCCGAGTTAGAATCATGCTAGGATACGTAAACAATTGATGGGAAACGATTTTTGTTGGTTTCAAATGGTTTGGAAGTGTTTTGCATGGAATCCGCGTGTTTGTAGTCCCAGTAGGGTGATGGCAAATGAAGTCTTTGACCATTGGGAGATCCTCGTAAATTTTGAGCATATTTTAGCAAGGTCAGTAGTCCCAGTAGGGTGACGTGGCCGGTCTCTTGACCGGTGGGAGTTTCTGTAAGTTTTGGACAAATTTTAGTATGTCTCGTAGTCCCAGTAGGGTGATGTGGCCGGGTCTCTTGACCTTTTGGGAGTACACTGAGGATTTTAGGTGATTTTGAGTTTTGGGCGTATTCCCAGCCGGGTGACCGGCTGGGAGTACACTGAAGGTTTTATGAGTTTTTTTGAAATTTGGCTGTAGTCCCAGTAGGGTGATCGCGGCGGTCTCTTGGCCACCTTGGGAGTGCACTTTGTAAGTTTTATTAAATTTCTGATTTTGGCATGTTGTCCCAGCCGGTGGCCCGGCGGCCGGTGCACCACCCGGCTGGGAGTCCCCTGTTTGTTCTATTTCACTTGCGACTTCTAATAATGATTGAGCTATGCATGCATCTTCTTTCCTATCGATAATTGGTTACTTTAAGACTCATTAATGTTATGATCATGCATAATGGTTATGGCTCTTGTTCGGACCCGAGTGTGACGTTTTACATTGTGAGACTACTCGACATTCCCTATTTATTTGCCCTCGGACATTGGGTCACGGTTAGGTGCCATTGTTTCCGAGTTGGGCTACTTTTCCTTCCGCCTTTTTCGGACCGGGGGTCACGGTTAGGTGACAAGGTTCCGCTTGAGGTTACTCGATTTTCGGGCACGGTTAGGTGTACCATTTTTCGAGTCTTGGATACGATTTGGTATCGTTTGTCGAATCGGGTGTCGTCCATCCCGAGAGTCTGGCCAGGTTTAGACTAGGACCGTATTATGATCGTCGTCCTACCAAGAGGTTGGAGTCTAGAGGGTTGTCTTGTTTGAGTCTATACTTTGTAATTGTCTTACATTTGAGTTGGGTTGATATGTGACAGTTTGACCTAATAATTCTTCTCTCATTGTGCTTTACCATTCCTATTTTCTTGTGCCCACTAACCATGATTTTCTTAATACCGTAAGTATTTACTCTTACGCTTGTTTGCTTAATTAAATTCTTAATTACTTGCATTTTGACATATTGTGGCTGGGAGAACCCTGAGTTACTCCCCACTGACTGTGGCTTTCATATTTATTATGAATGACAGGTTTGTGATGAAGCTTAAGTGGGGAAGACCGTGTGAGCTAGCGAGTTCTTACCTCGGACCTTATTTAGTTATCACTTGATAGACTCACCTACTTTTGAACTTATGTTAATTCGTGGGATATCTTTTCCCCAATAAATAGACTTGTGTTGTAAACTTAAATTTAACTAACTAAACTTATTTATCGTGTTGGTGATGCCTCGCGTTGGACTTCATTAGAAGCCTTAAAAGTTTTAAAAATCTCGTGTTTCCGCCACGATTTACTAGTTACTTTTAGTTACCTCAACGAGGGGTGTCACAGTTGGTATCAGAGCATATATTGCTCCCGACGCACACACGTGTACCCCAACTTAAAATTCTTACTTGACCTTGAATAATGAATGAGAGATGGGTAGAATTAAGGACCTGAGTTGGTAGCCTTTTTGTGTATGTTTTGTGATAGGTTCTAACTTGTTTGCTCTTGTGCGAAAAGATGGTACGAGCGACCAATGTGGAAAATGCTATCATGCAAGCCCTCACTCAAGTACTTGCTAATCAACAAAATGCTCAACCCGCTCCCCCTACACATGAAGCCAACCGTCAAGGAAGTTATGCTTGGATTGCAAGTCAACTAGCAAGGAACAAGGCTAAGACCTATGGTGGTGAAGTGGATCCCGTTGCTCTCTCGGAATGGTTTCGTGATATGGAGAAGAACTTCTCTCTCTTTGATGCCCGAGAGGAGGACAAGGTGAGGTTAGCCTCTCACTTTCTTGTGAAGGAAGCCGATAGGTGGTGGACTTTGACCGGTCCTACCGCTACTCAAGACCCCAACTTTGATTGGAACCGCTTCAAGTCACTTGTGGAAACCCGCTTCTACCCTAAGGAGCTCAAGCAACAAAGATTGAAGGAATTCATGGAATTCAAGCAAGGGAAGCTATCAATTCAAGCCTACACCGACAAGTTTAATGAACTTGCTCATTATGCCTCCAAGTTCGTGAAAGATGAAGAGGATCGTGTCTACTTCTACAAGAACAAGTTGAATCCTAAGGTGGAAAGCATGGTGAGAAGAAGCTCAACTACCTTTGTGGAAGTCTATGATGATGCTATTTGGGCCGAAAGCTCTTTGAAGGCCATTGAAGAAGATTCCAAAACCCACTCCTCTTCTCATTCTTATCGTTCTAACTTTCATGGCAAGAGACCATTTGTGCCCTCTACTTCCAACTATGCCAACAAGAGAAGGTTTGTGCCAAGGATGCAAGACCATGGAGGACAAGGACCAAGAGTTCAAGAACCTCGAGGACAAGTTCCCACACCAACTAATGAACTTGAGAAGGACCGTAAGTGCTACCATTGTAGACAAGCTCTACACCCCGGAGTTGGATGCTATGGCAAGCCCTTGACTTGCTTTCATTGTAAGAAGCCCGGACATCGTGTTGCCGATTGCCCCGAGAAGAAGAATGCTCCTACTCCAAATGCTAGGCCAAGAGGAACCATCTTTGTCATGAGTCGAGCCGAAGCCGCCGCTCATCCCGATATCATTACGAATATGTTCTCGATTTTTGATCAACCTTGCCTTATTCTATTTGATACCGGCGCATCTTTATCTTTTATATCTTCCAAATTCTCCGAAAAGCTAGCCATTGAACCAATTCATAGTGAGGAAACTTCTATATCCTTACCTTCCGGAGAAATGTTCTCTTGTTCCCTCACTTTCTCCGACATTCCTATCTCTATTTCGGGAACCTTATTCCCCGCTAACCTACTTCGTTTTCCCCTTGAGGAATTCGATGTAATTTTGGGTATGGATTGGTTGTCAAAGTATGATGCAAGATTCGAGTGTAGAGACCAAAAGATTCGCCTCAAGAGTCCGCTAGGCACTCGTGTGTCATATAGAGGAGTCCGTTCCCAAGAAGGTGTGAAGTTGATCTCCGCTTTGAAGTTGATGAGTATGAGGAGGAAAGGTTACCAAATCTTTCTTTGTGTGGTGACTTCTACCTCCCCTCCCTTACCAAAGATCGATGAAGTGCCCGTGGTTTGTGAGTTCGCCGATGTCTTTCCCGAAGAATTGCCCGGAATTCCTCCCGAGCGTGATGTTGAGTTCTCTATCGACCTTGTACCCGGAACCGGACCGATTGCTAAAGCCCCGTACCGTATGGCGCCAACCGAGTTGAAGGAGTTGAGAAAGCAACTTGATGAGATGATTGAGAAAGGATTCATTAGACCTAGTGCCTCGCCTTGGGGTGCTCCCGTTCTCTTTGTGAAGAAGAAAGATGGATCCATGAGACTTTGCATTGACTACCGTGAGCTTAACCGTGTTACCATCAAGAACAAGTATCCTCTACCAAGGATTGAAGATTTGTTTGATCAACTCAAAGGTGCTTCTACTTTCTCCAAGATTGATTTGAGATCCGGTTATCACCAAATTCCCGTTCGTGAGTCCGATATCCCTAAGACCGCCTTTAGCACGAGATATGGACATTTCGAGTTTAAGGTGATGCCCTTTGGTTTAACCAATGCCCCTTCTATCTTCATGGACCAAATGAACCGGACCTTTAGAGAGTTCTTAGACAAGTGTGTTGTGGTCTTCATTGACGATATCCTCATCTTTTCCAAGTCCGAAGAAGAGCATGCCAATCACCTCCGTATCATTTTGGAAATCCTCCGTCGACAAAAGTGGTTTGCCAAATTCTCCAAATGTGAATTTTGGTTGTCTAAGGTGTCTTTCCTAGGCCACGTGATATCTAAGGATGGTGTCATGGTAGATCCTTCAAAGATTGAAGCCGTGATCGAGTGGAAGAGTCCAACCGATGTTGGTGAAATCCGTAGTTTCTTGGGTTTGGCGGGTTACTACCGTCGCTTTGTGAAAGATTTTTCCAAGCTTGCTAGACCGATGACTCAACTTTTGAAGAAGGAGACCAAGTTTGTGTGGACCGAAGCTTGTGAAAGTGCATTCCAAGAGTTGAAGAAGAGGTTGACTACCGCCCCCGTGTTGACCTTGCCCGAGGATGGAGTTGATTTTGATGTGTTTTGTGATGCTTCTAAGATGGGTTTGGGTTGTGTTCTTATGCAAAATAGGAAGGTTGTTGCCTATGCTTCGCGACAATTGAGAGTTCATGAGGTGAACTATCCCACTCATGATTTGGAATTAGCCGCCATCGTTCATGCTTTGAAGATGTGGAGACACTACCTCATTGGAGTCCATTGCCGTATCTACACTGACCATAAGAGTTTGAGGTACATCTTCACCCAAAAGGATTTGAATATGAGACAACGACGATGGTTGGAATTGGTGAATGATTACGACATGGAGTTGTTGTATCATGAAGGAAAGGCAAATGTGGTTGCCGATGCCCTTAGTAGGAAGTCTACTCATTCCTTGAGTGCTATTCGTGTGCTCCCCGATGACCTTTGTGCCGAGTTTCGTAAGTTAGGTTTGCAACTTGTGGAGAGTGGTTTTGATTATCTTGGTGCTATGGTTGCCGAGCCCGTTCTTCACCGTGAGATTCTAGATAGCCTTGTGGACGACGCTACATTTAAAAGTTTTCAAGCCAAGCTTCTTGAAGGGAAAGCAAAGGATTGTGAGATTGATGCTAGAGGTTACCTCCGTTACCAAGGACGCATGTATGTGCCCGATGCCGTTGACTTGAGGAAGAGAGTTCTAGATGAAGCTCATCTATCACCTTATTCGATTCACCCCGGAGGAGACAAGATGTATAAAGATTTGAAGCTTCAGTTTTGGTGGCCTAACATGAAGAATGACATTGTGTCATATGTTGGAAGGTGTCTTACTTGTCAACAAGTGAAGATTGAGCATAAGAGACCCGGTGGTTTGCTACAACCATTGGATGTTCCTTTATGGAAGTGGGAGTCCATTTCCATGGATTTTGTGATGGCTTTGCCTAAGACCGTTGGTGGAAAGGACGCCGTATGGGTTGTTGTGGATAGGTTGACCAAGTGTGCTAGGTTCATTCCTATCAAAGAGACTTGGAGTCTAGACCGTCTTGCTAGTGCTTATGTTGAAGAGATCGTTCGTTACCATGGTGTTCCTAAGGAGATCGTTTCGGATCGTGACCCGAGGTTTTGTTCAAGATTTTGGAAAGCTTTGCAAGATGCTATGGGTAGTAAGTTGTTGATGAGTACCGCTTTTCATGCCGCTACCGATGGACAATCCGAGAGGACGATTCAAACTTTAGAAGACTTGTTGCGTGCTTGTGCCCTTGATTTTCATTCTAGTTGGGAGAAGAGTCTACCTTTGGTGGAATTTTCTTACAACAATAGTTATCATGCTTCTATCAAGATGGCCCCTTATGAAGCCCTTTATGGAAGGAAATGCCGTAGTCCAATTTGTTGGGACCAAGCAAGTGACGTTCGTGACCTAGGACCCGACAAGTTAGCCGAGACGATTGATCAAGTGAAGCTCATCCGTGAAAGAATGAAAGCCGCCCAAGATCGTCAAAAATCCTATGCCGATGTTCGACGTCGACCCTTGGAATTTGAAGTTGGAGATAAAGTGTTCTTGAAAGTTTCCCCGATGAAAGGAGTAAAGAGATTTGGAGTCAAAGGGAAGTTGAGTCCGAAGTACATTGGACCTTATGAAGTGATAAAGAGGATTGGTGCCGTGGCTTATAAGTTGGATTTGCCCCCGAGTTTGGGTAAAGTTCATGATGTCTTTCATGTTTCTCAGCTTAGGAAATACATTAGCGACCCTAGTCATGTGTTGCAAAATGAGATTCCCGAGCTTGAGCCTAGTCTTTCCTTCGAGGAGAGACCGATTAAGATTTTGGACAAGAAGGAGAAGAAGCTAAGGAACAAAGTGGTGCCCTTGGTGAAGGTTTTGTGGAAGTGTGGTGATGTAGAAGAAGAGACTTGGGAGCCGGAGGCTTCCATGCGTGTCAAGTACCCTAGTTTGTTTTCTTAAGGTAATGCCTTTTCGTTTCAAGTTTCGAGGGCGAAACTTTTTAAAAGGTGGGATGATTGTAACACCCCGCCCTTTCCTTATATTTTAAATAAACTTTTAAGTAATTTTTTATTAAATAATTATTATTTAAAGCTTATTTTCATAAAATATCGTAACGGTAATAATAGTGTAGATTTTTAATAATATTATTCTCCGTCTCGAGTTATAGTAGACTTGGGACGAAAATTCTAGTGGATACCGACTCATTTTGAGTTATTGGGCTTAACTTGACTCATGGGCCTTTTTCCCCCTCTTTTCTATACACAAAACCTCAACTAAACCCTCACAACTTCATCTCCCTCACTTGTAATTTCTGAAATTTCCCAACAACCACCCCACCATTGTTGAACCTTCCCTTACTAACCCTAAAACCACCATATCTCACTCAATTCTTCACCAATCTCGTTCCTTTTCGCGCCATTCTCTTCCTTTTCTCATTTCCCTTCTTTCTAAGTAAGAAAGTCACCATCTTTTCCTCTATTTCCAAATTCTCATCTTACAAGGATGTGGATTCTTGACTTAATACCTTTATTTTTGTGTTTAGGGAGAACTTGGACAACCCGGAGGAGGATAGCTACATCATTGACGAGTCTTTAGAAGATTGAAGTGCAAAAAGGTAACGGTGATGGGTTACTCGACTTTTATGTTAAAATTGTGTGGTTTTATGTAGTTATAATCTCATATGAATGTTAAAAGTTGTATCTTTCATGATTGGTGCTAATTTGGATGTTGAATATCATGCTTGTTTGCAATTCTCACATGTTTGGATGAAAATCTCATGCTACATCTCTTGAATCCGAAATTATCCATTCACATGCTCAAATATGTTGTTTTTCCGAGTTAGAATCATGCTAGGATACGTAAACAATTGATGGGAAACGATTTTTGTTGGTTTCAAATGGTTTGGAAGTGTTTTGCATGGAATCCGCGTGTTTGTAGTCCCAGTAGGGTGACCGGGATGGTCTCTTGACCGGGCCGGGAGATCCTCCGTAAATTTTGAGCATATTTTAGCAAGGTCAGAGTCCCAGTAGGGTGATCCGTGTGGTCTCTTGACCGGCCGGGAGTTTCTGTAAGTTTTGGACAAATTTTAGTATGTCTCAGTAGTCCCAGTAGGGTGGTGATCGGCTCTTGACCGACCGGGGAGTACACCGAGGATTTTAGGTGATTTTGAGTTTTGGGCGTATTCAGTAGGGTGACCTACTGGGAGAGTACACTGAAGGTTTTATGAGTTTTTTTTGAAATTTGGCTGTAGTCCCAGCCGGGTGACCGGCGGCCGGTCTACTGACCGGCTGGGAGTGCACTGTAAGTTTTATTAAATTTCTGATTTTGGCATGTTGTCCCAGCCGGTGGCCCGGCGTACACCACCCGGCTGGGAGTCCCCTGTTTGTTCTATTTCACTTGCGACTTCTAATAATGATTGAGCTATGCATGCATCTTCTTTCCTATCGATAATTGGTTACTTTAAGACTCATTAATGTTATGATCATGAGTAATGGTTATGGCTCTTGTTCGGACCCGAGTGTGACGTTTTACATTGTGAGACTACTCGACATTCCCTATTTATTTTCCCTCGGACATTGGGTCACGGTTAGGTGCCATTGTTTCCGAGTTGGGCTACTTTTCCTTCCGCCTTTTTCGGACCGGGGGTCACGGTTAGGTGACAAGGTTCCGCTTGAGGTTACTCGATTTTCGGGCACGGTTAGGTGTACCATTTTTCGAGTCTTGGATACGATTTGGTATCGTTTGTCGAATCGGGTGTCGTCCATCCCGAGAGTCTGGCCAGGTTTAGACTAGGACCGTATTATGATCGTCGTCCTACCAAGAGGTTGGAGTCTAGAGGGTTGTCTTGTTTGAGTCTATACTTTGTAATTGTCTTACATTTGAGTCGGGTTGATATGTGACAGTTTGACCTAATAATTCTTCTCTCATTGTGCTTTACCATTCCTATTTTCTTGTGCCCACTAACCATGATTTTCTTAATACCGTAAGTATTTACTCTTATGCTTGTTTGCTTAATTAAATTCTTAATTACTTGCATTTTGACATATTGTGGGTGGGAGAACCCCCGAGTTACTCCCCACTGACTGTGGCTTTCATATTTATTATGAATGACAGGTTTGTGATGAAGCTTAAGTGGGGAAGACCGTGTGAGCTAGCGAGTTCTTACCTCGGACCTTATTTAGTTATCACTTGATAGACTCACCTACTTTTGAACTTATGTTAATTCGTGGGATATCTTTTCCCCAATAAATAGACTTGTGTTGTAAACTTAAATTTAACTAACTAAACTTATTTATCGTGTTGGTGATGCCTCGCGTTGGACTTCATTCGAAGCCTTAAAAGTTTTAAAAATCTCGTGTTTCCGCCACGATTTACTAGTTACTTTTAGTTACCTCAACGAGGGGTGTCACATTTGTCCTTGTTCATTAGTCCTTGTGACTCGTACTTGTTCATTAGTCTATGTGGCTCGTTGTGTGAACAATTTGTCCTTGTTCATTAGCCCTTGTGACTCGTTGTATAACTCATTTGTCCTTTTTTATTAGTAAATGTGACTCGTTGTGTGAACCATTTTTCCTTGTTCATTTGTCCTTGTGACTCGTTGTGTTAAACAATTGTAATTATTCGTTAGTCCATGTGACTCGTTGTGTGAACCATTTGTCCTTGTTCATTAGTCCTTGTAACTCGTTGTGTTAAACAATTGTACTTGTTCATTAGTCCATGTGACTCGTTGTGTGAACCATTTGTCCTTGTTCATTAGTCCTTCCGACTCGTTGTGTTAAACAATTGTACTTGTTCATTAGTCCATGTTACTCGTTGAGTGAACCATTTGTCCTTGTTCATTAGTCCTTGTGACTCGTTGTGTAAACCATTTGTCCTTGTTCATTAGTCCTTGTGACTCGTTGTGTTAAAACAATTGTACTTTTTCATTAGTCCTTGTGACTCGTTGTGTGAACCATTTGTCCTTGTTCATTAGCCATTGCGACTCATTGTGTGAACCATTTGTCCATGTTTATTAGTAAATGTGGCTCGTTGTGTGAACCATTTGTCCTTGTTCATTAGTCCTTGTGACTCGTTGTGTTAAACAATTGTACTTGTTCATTAGTCAATGTGACTCGTGGTGTGAACCATTTGTCCTTGTTCATTAGCCCTTGTAACTCGTTGTGTGAACCATTTGTCCTTTTTTATTAGTAAATGTGACTTGTTGTGTGAACCATTTATCCTTGTTCTTTAGTCCTTGTGACTCGTTGTGTGAACCATTTGTCCTTGTTTATTATTAGTAAATGTGACTCGTTATATGAACCATTTGTCCTTGTTCAGTAGTACTTGTGACTCGTTGTGTTAAACAATTGTACTTGTTCATTAGTTCATGTGACTCGTGGTGTCAGCATTTGTCCTTATTCATTAGCCCTTGTGATTCGTTGTTTGAACCATTTACCATTGTTTATTAGTAAATGTGACTCGTTGTGTGAATCTTTTATCCTTGTTCATTAGTCCTTGTGACTTGCTGTGTTAAAACAATTGTACTTGTTCATTAGTCTATGTGACTCATTGAGTGAACCATTTGTCCTTGTTCATTAGTCCTTGTGACTCGTTGTGTTAAACAATTGTAATTGTTCATTAGTCCCTGTGACTCGTTGTGTGAACCATTTGTCCTTGTTCATAAGTCCTTGTGTCTCGTTGCGTTAAACAATTGTACTTGCTCATTAGTCCATGTGACTAGTTGGGTGAACCATTTGTTCTTGTTCATTAGTCCTTGTGACTCCTTGTGTTAAACAATTGTACTTGTTCATTAGTCCATGTGACTCGTTGTGTGAACCATTTGTCCTTGTTCATTAGTCATTGTGACTCGTTGTGTTAAAACAATTGTACTTGTTCATTAATCTATGTGGCTTGTTGTGTGAACCATTTGTCCTTGTTCATTAGCCCTTGTGACTCGTTGTATAACTCATTTGTCCTTTTTTATTAGTAAATGTGACTCGTTGTGTGAACCATTTTTCCTTGTTCATTTGTCCTTGTGAGTCGTTGTGTTAAACAATTGTAATTATTCATTAGTCCAGGTGACTCGTTGTGTGAACCATTTGTCCTTGTTCATTAGTCCTTGTAACTCGTTGTGTTAAACAATTGTACTTGTTCATTAGTCCACGTGACTCGTTGTGTGAACCATTTGTCCTTGTTCATTAGTCCTTCCGACTCGTTGTGTTAAACAATTGTACTTGTTCATTAGTCCATGTTACTCGTTGAGTGAACCATTTGTCCTTGTTCATTAGTCCTTGTGACTCGTTGTGTAAACCATTTGTCCTTGTTCATTAGTCCTTGTGACTCGTTGTGTTAAAACAATTGTACTTTTTCATTAGTCCTTGTGACTCGTTGTGTGAACCATTTGTCCTTGTTCATTAGCCATTGCGACTCGTTGTGTGAACCATTTGTCCATGTATATTAGTAAATGTGGCTCGTTGTGTGAACCATTTGTCCTTGTTCATTAGTCCTTGTGACTCGTTGTGTTAAACAATTGTACTTGTTCATTAGTCCATGTGACTCGTGGTGTGAACCATTTGTCCTTGTTCATTATCCCTTGTAACTCGTTGTGTGAACCATTTGTCCTTGTTTATTAGTAAATGTGACTTGTTGTGTGACCCATTTATCCTTGTTCTTTAGTCCTTGTGACTCGTTGTGTGAACCATTTGTCCTTGTTTATTATTAGTAAATGTGACTCGTTATATGAACCATTTGTCCTTGTTCAGTGTGACTCGTTGTGTTAAACAATTGTACTTGTTCATTAGTTCATGTGACTCGTGGTGTCAGCATTTGTCCTTATTCATTAGCCCTTGTGACTCGTTGTTTGAACCATTTACCATTGTTTATTAGTAAATTTGACTCGTTGTGTGAATCTTTTATCCTTGTTCATTAGTCCTTGTGACTTGCTGTGTTAAAACAATTGTACTTGTTCATTAGTCTATGTGACTCATTGAATGAACCATTTGTCCTTGTTCATTAGTCCTTATGACTCGTTGTGTTAAACAATTGTAATTGTTCATTAGTCCATGTGACTCGTTGTGTGAACCATTTGTCCTTCTTCATAAGTCCTTGTGTCTCGTTGCGTTAAACAATTGTACTTGCTCATTAGTCCATGTGACTAGTTGGGTGAACCATTTGTTCTTGTTCATTAGTCCTTGTGACTCCTTGTGTTAAACAATTGTACTTGTTCATTAGTCCATGTGACTCGTTGTGTGAACCATTTGTCCTTGTTCATTAGTCATTGTGACTCGTTGTGTTAAAACAATTGTACTTGTTCATTAATCTATGTGGCTTGTTGTGTGAACCATTTGTCCTTGTTCATTAGCCCTTGTGACTCGTTGTGTGAATCATTTGTCTTTTTTTATTAGTAAATGTGACTCGTTGTGTGAACCATTTATCCTTCTTCATTTGTCCTTGTGACTCGTTCTGTTAAACAATTGTAATTGTTCATTAGTCCATGTGACTCGTTTGGTGAACCATTTGTTCTTGTTCATTAGTCCTTGTGACTCCTTCTGTTAAACAATTGTACTTGTTCATTAGTCCATGTGACTCGTCGTGTGAACCATTTGTCCTTGTTCATTAGTCCTTGTGACTCGTTGTGTAAACCATTTGTCCTGGTTCATTAGTCCTTGTAATTCGTTGTGTGAACCATTTGTCCGTGTTTATTAGTAAATGTGACTCGTTGTGTAAACCATTTGTCCTTGTTTATTATTAGTCCATGTGACTCGTTGTGTGAACAATTTGTCCTTGTTCATTAGTCCTTGTGACTCGTTGTGTAAACCATTTGTCCTTGTTCATTAGTCCTTGTAACTCGTTGTGTGAACCATTTGTCTTTGTTTAATAGTAAATTAGACTCGTTGTGTAAACCATTTGTCCTTGTTTATTATTACTAAATGTGACTCGTTATGTGAACCATTTGTCCTTGTTCATTAGTCCTTGTGACTCGTTGTGTTGAAACAATTGTACTTGTTCATTAGTCTATGTGGCTTGTTGTTTGAACCATTTGTCCTTGTTCATTAGCCCTTGTGACTCATTGTGTGAATCATTTATCTTTTTTTATTTGTAAATGTGACTTGTTGTTTGAACCATTTTTCCTTTTTCATTTGTCCTTGTGACTCGTTGTGTTAAACAATTGTAATTGTTAGTCCATGTGACTCGTTGTGTGAACCATTTGTCCTTGTTCATTAGTCCTTGTGACTTGCTGTGTTAAACAATTGTACTTGTTCATTAGTCCATGTGACTAGTTGTGTGAACCATTTGTCCTTGTTCATTAGTCCTTCCGACTCGTTGTGTTAAACAATTGTAGTTCATTAGTCCATGTGACTCGTTGTGTAAACCATTTGTCCTTGTTCATTAGCCCTTGTGACTCGTTGTGTTAAAATAATTGTACTTGTTCATAAGTCAATGTCACTCGTTGTGTGAACCATTTGTCCTTGTTGATTAGCCCTAGTGACTTGTTGTGTGAACAATATGTCCTTGTTTATTAGTAAATGTGACTCGTTGTGTGAACCATTTGTTCTTGTTCATTAGTCCTTGTGACTCGTTGTGTTAAACAATTGTAATTGTTCATTAGTCCATGTGACTCGTTGTGTGAACCATATGTCCTTGTTCATTAGTCCTTATGACTCATTGCATTAAACAATTGTACTTGTTCATTAGTCCATGTCACTCATTGGGTGAACCATTTGTTCTTGTTCATTAGTCCATGTGACTCGTTGTGTTAAACAATTGTACTTGTTGATTAGTCTATGTGACTCTTTGTGTGAACCATTTGTTCTTGTTCATTAGTCCTTGTGACTCGTTGTGTTAAACAATTGTACTTGTTCATTAGTCTATGTCACTCGTTGTGTGAACCATTTGTCCTTGTTCATTAGCCCTTGTGACTCGTTGTGTGAACCATTTGTCCTTTTTTATTAGTAAATGTGACTCGTTGTGTGAACCATTTTTCCTTGTTCTTTAATCCTTGTGACTCGTTGTGTGAACCATTTGTCCTTGTTTATTAGTAAATGTGACTCGTTGTGTGAACCATTTGTCCTTGTTCATTAGTCCTAGTGACTCATTGTGTAAAAACAATTGTACTTGTTCATTAGTCCTTGTGACTCATTGTGTAAACCATTTGTCCTTGTTCATTAGTCCTTGTGACTCGTACTTGTTCATTAGTCTATGTGGCTCGTTGTGTGAACAATTTGTCCTTGTTCATTAGCCCTTGTGACTCGTTGTATAACTCATTTGTCCTTTTTTATTAGTAAATGTGACTCGTTGTGTGAACCATTTCTCCTTGTTCATTTGTCCTTGTGACTCGTTGTGTTAAACAATTGTAATTATTCATTAGTCCATGTGACTCGTTGTGTGAACCATTTGTCCTTGTTCATTAGTCCTTGTAACTCGTTGTGTTAAACAATTGTACTTGTTCATTAGTCCATGTGACTCGTTGTGTGAACCATTTGTCTTTATTCATTAGTACTTCCGACTCGTTGTGTTAAACAATTGTACTTGTTCATTAGTCCATGTTACTCGTTGAGTGAACCATTTGTCCTTGTTCATTAGTCCTTGTGACTCGTTGTGTAAACCATTTGTCCTTGTTCATTAGTCCTTGTGACTCGTTGTGTTAAAACAATTGTACTTTTTCATTAGTCCTTGTGACTCGTTGTGTGAACCATTTGTCCTTGTTCATTAGCCATTGCGACTCGTTGTGTGAAACATTTGTCCATGTTTATTAGTAAATGTGGCTCGTTGTGTGAACCATTTGTCCTTGTTCATTAGTCCTTGTGACTCGTTGTGTTAAACAATTGTACTTGTTCATTAGTCCATGTGACTCGTGGTGTGAGCCATTTGTCCTTGTTCATTAGTCCTTGTGACTCGTTGTGTGAACCATTTGTCCTTGTTTATTATTAGTAAATGTGACTCGTTATATGAACCATTTGTCCTTGTTCAGTAGTACTTGTGACTCGTTGTGTTAAACAATTGTACTTGTTCATTAGTTCATGTGACTCGTGGTGTCAGCATTTGTCCTTATTCATTAGCCCTTGTGACTCGTTGTTTGAACCATTTGCCATTGTTTATTAGTAAATGTGACTCGTTGTGTGAATCTTTTATCCTTGTTCATTAGTCTATGTGACTCATTGAGTGAACCATTTGTCCTTGTTCATTAGTCCTTGTGACTCGTTGTGTTAAACAATTGTAATTGTTCATTAGTCCATGTGACTCGTTGTGTGAACCATTTGTCCTTGTTCATAAGTCCTTGTGACTCGTTGCGTTAAACAATTGTACTTGCTCATTAGTCCATGTGACTAGTTGGGTGAACCATTTGTTCTTGTTCATTAGTCCTTGTGACTCCTTGTGTTAAACAATTGTACTTGTTCATTAGTCTATGTGACTCGTTGTGTGAACCATTTGTCCTTGTTCATTAGTCATTGTGACTCGTTGTGTTAAAACAATTGTACTAGTTCATTAATCTATGTGGCTTGTTGTGTGAACCATTTGTCCTTGTTCATTAGTCCTTCCGACTCGTTGTGTTAAACAATTGTAGTTCATTAGTCCATGTGACTCGTTGTGTAAACCATTTGTCCTTGTTCATTAGCCCTTGTGACTCGTTGTGTTAAAATAATTGTACTTGTTCATAAGTCAATGTCACTCGTTGTGTGAACCATTTGTCCTTGTTGATTAGCCCTTGTGACTTGTTGTGTGAACAATATGTCCTTGTTTATTAGTAAATGTGACTCGTTGTGTGAACCATTTGTCCTTGTTCATTAGTCCTTGTGACTCGTTGTGTTAAACAATTGTAATTGTTCATTAGTCCATGTGACTCGTTGTGTGAACCATATGTCCTTGTTCATTAGTCCTTGTGACTCATTGCATTAAACAATTGTACTTGTTCATTAGTCCATGTCACTCATTGGGTGAACCATTTGTTCTTGTTCATTAGTCCATGTGACTCGTTGTGTTAAACAATTGTACTTGTTGATTAGTCTATGTGACTCTTTGTGTGAACCATTTGTTCTTGTTCATTAGTCCTTGTGACTCGTTGTGTTAAACAATTGTACTTGTTCATTAGTCTATGTCACTCGTTGTGTGAACCATTTGTCCATGTTCATTAGCCCTTGTGACTCGTTGTGTGAACCATTTGTCCTTTTTTATTAGTAAATGTGACTCGTTGTGTGAACCATTTTTCCTTGTTCATTTGTCCTTGTGACTCGTTGTGTTAAAACAATTGTACTAGTTCATTAATCTATGTGGCTTGTTGTGTGAACCATTTGTCCTTGTTCATTAGTCCTTCCGACTCGTTGTGTTAAACAATTGTAGTTCATTAGTCCATGTGACTCGTTGTGTAAACCATTTGTCCTTGTTCATTAGCCCTTGTGACTCGTTGTGTTAAAATAATTGTACTTGTTCATAAGTCAATGTCACTCGTTGTGTGAACCATTTGTCCTTGTTGATTAGCCCTTGTGACTTGTTGTGTGAACAATATGTCCTTGTTTATTAGTAAATGTGACTCGTTGTGTGAACCATTTGTCCTTGTTCATTAGTCCTTGTGACTCGTTGTGTTAAACAATTGTAATTGTTCATTAGTCCATGTGACTCGTTGTGTGAACCATATGTCCTTGTTCATTAGTCCTTGTGACTCATTGCATTAAACAATTGTACTTGTTCATTAGTCCATGTCACTCATTGGGTGAACCATTTGTTCTTGTTCATTAGTCCATGTGACTCGTTGTGTTAAACAATTGTACTTGTTGATTAGTCTATGTGACTCTTTGTGTGAACCATTTGTTCTTGTTCATTAGTCCTTGTGACTCGTTGTGTTAAACAATTGTACTTGTTCATTAGTCTATGTCACTCGTTGTGTGAACCATTTGTCCTTGTTCATTAGCCCTTGTGACTCGTTGTGTGAACCATTTGTCCTTTTTTATTAGTAAATGTGACTCGTTGTGTGAACCATTTTTCCTTGTTCTTTAATCCTTGTGACTCGTTGTGTGAACCATTTGTCCTTGTTTATTAGTAAATGTGACTCGTTGTGTGAACCATTTGTCCTTGTTCATTAGTCCTAGTGACTCATTGTGTAAAAACAATTATACTTGTTCATTAGTCCTTGTGACTCATTGGGTAAACCATTTGTCCTTGTTCATTAGTCCTTGTGACTCGTACTTGTTCATTAGTCTATGTGGCTCGTTGTGTGAACAATTTGTCCTTGTTCATTAGCCCTTGTGACTCGTTGTATAACTCATTTGTCCTTTTTTATTAGTAAATGTGACTCGATGTGTGAACCATTTTTCCTTGTTCATTTGTCCTTGTGACTCGTTGTGTTAAACAATTGTAATTATTCATTAGTCCATGTGACTCGTTGTGTGAACCATTTGTCCTTGTTCATTAGTCCTTGTAACTCGTTGTGTTAAACAATTGTACTTGTTCATTAGTCCATGTGACTCGTTGTGTGAACCATTTGTCCTTATTCATTAGTACTTCCGACTCGTTGTGTTAAACAATTGTACTTGTTCATTAGTCCATGTTACTCGTTGAGTGAACCATTTGTCCTTGTTCATTAGTCCTTGTGACTCGTTGTGTAAACCATTTGTCCTTGTTCATTAGTCCTTGTGACTCGTTGTGTTAAAACAATTGTACTTTTTCATTAGTCCTTGTGACTCGTTGTGTGAACCATTTGTCCTTGTTCATTAGCCATTGCGACTCGTTGTGTGAAACATTTGTCCATGTTTATTAGTAAATGTGGCTCGTTGTGTGAACCATTTGTCCTTGTTCATTAGTCCTTGTGACTCGTTGTGTTAAACAATTGTACTTGTTCATTAGTCCATGTGACTCGTGGTGTGAACCATTTGTCCTTGTTCATTAGCCCTTGTGACTCGTTGTGTGAACCATTTGTCCTTGTTTATTAGTAAATGTGACTCGTTGTGTGAACCATTTATCCTTGTTCTTTAGTCCTTGTGACTCGTTGTGTGAACCATTTGTCCTTGTTTATTATTAGTAAATGTGACTCGTTATATGAACCATTTGTCCTTGTTCAGTAGTACTTGTGACTCGTTGTGTTAAACAATTGTACTTGTTCATTAGTTCATGTGACTCGTGGTGTCGATTTGTCCTTATTCATTAGCCCTTGTGACTCGTTGTTTGAACCATTTGCCATTGTTTATTAGTAAATGTGACTCGTTGTGTGAATCTTTTATCCTTGTTCATTAGTCCTTGTGACTTGCTGGGTTAAAACAATTGTACTTGTTCATTAGTCTATGTGACTCATTGAGTGAACCTTTTGTCCTTGTTCATTAGTCCTTGTGACTCGTTGTGTTAAACAATTGTAATTGTTCATTAGTCCATGTGACTCGTTGTGTGAACCATTTGTCCTTGTTCATAAGTCCTTGTGACTCGTTGCATTAAACAATTGTACTTGCTCATTAGTCCATGTGACTAGTTGGGTGAACCATTTGTTCTTGTTCATTAGTCCTTGTGACTCCTTGTGTTAAACAATTGTACTTGTTCATTAGTCCATGTGACTCGTTGTGTGAACCATTTGTCCTTGTTCATTAGTCATTGTGACTCGTTGTGTTAAAACAATTGTACTAGTTCATTAATCTATGTGGCTTGTTGTGTGAACCATTTGTCCTTGTTTATTAGTAAATGTGACTCGTTGTGTGAACCATTTGTCCTTGTTCATTAGTCCTAGTGACTTATTGTGTAAAAACAATTGTACTTGTTCATTAGTCCTTGTGACTCATTGTGTAAACCATTTGTCCTTGTTCATTAGTCCTTGTGACTCATTGTGTAAACCATTTGTCCTTGTTCATTAGCCCTTGTGACTCGTTGTGTTAAAATAATTGTACTTGTTCATAAGTCAATGTCACTCGTTGTGTGAACCATTTGTCCTTGTTGATTAGCCCTTGTGACTTGTTGTGTGAACAATATGTCCTTGTTTATTAGTAAATGTGACTCGTTGTGTGAACCATTTGTCCTTGTTCATTAGTCCTTGTGACTCGTTGTGTTAAACAATTGTAATTGTTCATTAGTCCATGTGACTCGTTGTGTGAACCATATGTCCTTGTTCATTAGTCCTTGTGACTCATTGCATTAAACAATTGTACTTGTTCATTAGTCCATGTCACTCATTGGGTGAACCATTTGTTCTTGTTCATTAGTCCATGTGACTCGTTGTGTTAAACAATTGTACTTGTTGATTAGTCTATGTGACTCTTTGTGTGAACCATTTGTTCTTGTTCATTAGTCCTTGTGACTCGTTGTGTTAAACAATTGTACTTGTTCATTAGTCTATGTCACTCGTTGTGTGAACCATTTGTCCTTGTTCATTAGCCCTTGTGACTCGTTGTGTGAACCATTTGTCCTTTTTTATTAGTAAATGTGACTCGTTGTGTGAACCATTTTTCCTTGTTCTTTAATCCTTGTGACTCGTTGTGTGAACCATTTGTCCTTGTTTATTAGTAAATGTGACTCGTTGTGTGAACCATTTGTCCTTGTTCATTAGTCCTAGTGACTCATTGTGTAAAAACAATTATACTTGTTCATTAGTCGTTGTGACTCATTGGGTAAACCATTTGTCCTTGTTCATTAGTCCTTGTGACTCGTACTTGTTCATTAGTCTATGTGGCTCGTTGTGTGAACAATTTGTCCTTGTTCATTAGCCCTTGTGACTCGTTGTATAACTCATTTGTCCTTTTTTATTAGTAAATGTGACTCGTTGTGTGAACCATTTTTCCTTGTTCATTTGTCCTTGTGACTCGTTGTGTTAAACAATTGTAATTATTCATTAGTCCATGTGACTCGTTGTGTGAACCATTTGTCCTTGTTCATTAGTCCTTGTAACTCGTTGTGTTAAACAATTGTACTTGTTCATTAGTCCATGTGACTCGTTGTGTGAACCATTTGTCCTTATTCATTAGTACTTCCGACTCGTTGTGTTAAACAATTGTACTTGTTCATTAGTCCATGTTACTCGTTGAGTGAAGCATTTGTCCTTGTTCATTAGTCCTTGTGACTCGTTGTGTAAACCATTTGTCCTTGTTCATTAGTCCTTGTGACTCGTTGTGTTAAAACAATTGTACTTTTTCATTAGTCCTTGTGACTCGTTGTGTGAACCATTTGTCCTTGTTCATTAGCCATTGCGACTCGTTGTGTGAAACATTTGTCCATGTTTATTAGTAAATGTGGCTCGTTGTGTGAACCATTTGTCCTTGTTCATTAGTCCTTGTGACTCGTTGTGTTAAACAATTGTACTTGTTCATTAGTCCATGTGACTCGTGGTGTGAACCATTTGTCCTTGTTCATTAGCCCTTGTGACTCGTTGTGTGAACCATTTGTCCTTGTTTATTAGTAAATGTGACTCGTTGTGTGAACCATTTATCCTTGTTCTTTAGTCCTTGTGACTCGTTGTGTGAACCATTTGTCCTTGTTTATTATTAGTAAATGTGACTCGTTATATGAACCATTTGTCCTTGTTCAGTAGTACTTGTGACTCGTTGTGTTAAACAATTGTACTTGTTCATTAGTTCATGTGACTCGTGGTGTCAGCATTTGTCCTTATTCATTAGCCCTTGTGACTCGTTGTTTGAACCATTTGCCATTGTTTATTAGTAAATGTGACTCGTTGTGTGAATCTTTTATCCTTGTTCATTAGTCCTTGTGACTTGCTGGGTTAAAACAATTGTACTTGTTCATTAGTCTATGTGACTCATTGAGTGAACCATTTGTCCTTGTTCATTAGTCCTTGTGACTCGTTGTGTTAAACAATTGTAATTGTTCATTAGTCCATGTGACTCGTTGTGTGAACCATTTGTCCTTGTTCATAAGTCCTTGTGACTCGTTGCGTTAAACAATTGTACTTGATCATTAGTCCATGTGACTAGTTGGGTGAACCATTTGTTCTTGTTCATTAGTCCTTGTGACTCCTTTTGTTAAACAATTGTACTTGTTCATTAGTCCATGTGACTCGTTGTGTGAACCATTTGTCCTTGTTCATTAGTCATTGTGACTCGTTGTGTTAAAACAATTGTACTAGTTCATTAATCTATGTGGCTTGTTGTGTGAACCATTTGTCCTTGTTTATTAGTAAATGTGACTCGTTGTGTGAACCATTTGTCCTTGTTCATTAGTCCTAGTGACTTATTGTGTAAAAACAATTGTACTTGTTCATTAGTCCTTGTGACTCATTGTGTAAACCATTTGTCCTTGTTCATTAGTCCTTGTGACTCGTACTTGTTCATTAGTCTATGTGGCTCGTTGTGTGAACAATTTGTCCTTGTTCATTAGCCCTTGTGACTCGTTGTATAACTCATTTGTCCTTTTTTATTAGTAAATGTGACTCGTTGTGTGAACCATTTTTCCTTGTTCATTTGTCCTTGTGACTCGTTGTGTTAAACAATTGTAATTATTCATTAGTCCATGTGACTCGTTGTGTGAACCATTTGTCCTTGTTCATTAGTCCTTGTAACTCGTTGTGTTAAACAATTGTACTTGTTCATTAGTCCATGTGACTTGTTGTGTGAACCATTTGTCCTTGTTCATTAGTACTTCCGACTCGTTGTGTTAAACAATTGTACTTGTTCATTAGTCCATGTTACTCGTTGAGTGAACCATTTGTCCTTGTTCATTAGTCCTTGTGACTCGTTGTGTAAACCATTTGTCCTTGTTCATTAGTCCTTGTGACTCGTTGTGTTAAAACAATTGTACTTTTTCATTAGTCCTTGTGACTTGTTGTGTGAACCATTTGTCCTTGTTCATTAGCCATTGCGACTCGTTGTGTGAACCCTTTGTCCATGTTTATTAGCAAATGTGGCTCGTTGTGTGAAACATTTGTCCTTGTTCATTAGTCCTTGTGACTCGTTGTGTTAAACAATTGTACTTGTTCATTAGTCCATGTGACTCGTGGTGTGAACCATTTGTCCTTGTTCATTAGCCCTTGTGACTCGTTGTGTGAACCATTTGTCCTTGTTTATTAGTAAATGTGACTCGTTGTGTGAACCATTTATCCTTGTTCTTTAGTCTTTGTGACTCGTTGTGTGAACCATTTGTCCTTGTTTATTATTAGTAAATGTGACTCGTTATATGAACCATTTGTCCTTGTTCAGTAGTACTTGTGACTCGTTGTGTTAAACAATTGTACTTGTTCATTAGTTCATGTGACTCGTGGTGTCAGCATTTGTCCTTATTCATTAGCCCTTGTGACTCGTTGTTTGAACCATTTGCCATTGTTTATTAGTAAATGTGACTCGTTGTGTGAATCTTTTATCCTTGTTCATTAGTCCTTGTGACTTGCTGTGTTAAAACAATTGTACTTGTTCATTAGTCTATGTGACTCATTGAGTGAACCATTTGTCCTTGTTCATTAGTCCTTGTGACTCGTTGTGTTAAACAATTGTAATTGTTCATTAGTCCATGTGACTCGTTGTGTGAACCATTTGTCCTTGTTCATAAGTCCTTGTGACTCGTTGCGTTAAACAATTGTACTTGCTCATTAGTCCATGTGACTAGTTGGGTGAACCATTTGTTCTTGTTCATTAGTCCTTGTGACTCCTTGTGTTAAACAATTGTACTTGTTCATTAGTCCATGTGACTCGTTGTGTGAACCATTTGTCCTTGTTCATTAGTCATTGTGACTCGTTGTGTTAAAACAATTGTACTTGTTCATTAATCTATGTGGCTTGTTGTGTGAACCATTTGTCCTTATTCATTAGCCCTTGTGACTCGTTGTGTGAATCATTTGTCTTTTTTTATTAGTAAATGTGACTCGTTGTGTGAACCATTTATCCTTGTTCATTTGTCCTTGTGACTCGTTTTGTTAAACAATTGTAATTGTTCATTAGTCCATGTGACTCGTTGGGTGAACCATTTGTTCTTGTTCATTAGTCCTTGTGTCTCCTTCTGTTAAACAATTGTACTTGTTCATTAGTCCATGTGACTCGTCGTGTGAACCATTTGTCCTTGTTCATTAGTCATTGTGACTCGTTGTGTAAACCATTTGTCCTTGTTCATTAGTCCTTGTAACTCGTTGTGTGAACCATTTGTCCGTGTTTATTAGTAAATGTGACTCGTTGTGTAAACCATTTGTCCTTGTTTATTATTAGTCCATGTGACTCGTTGTGTGAACCATTTGTCCTTGTTCATTAGTCCTTGTGACTCGTTGCGTTAAACAATTGTACTTGTTCATTAGTCTATGTGGCATGTTGTGTGAACCATTTGTCCTTGTTCATTAGCCCTTGTGACTCGTTGTGTGAATCAATTGTCTTTTTTTATTAGTAAATGTGACTCATTGTTTAAACCATTTGTCCTTGTTCATTAGCCCTTGTGACTCGTTGTGTGAACCATTTGTCCTTGTTTATTAGTAAATGTGACTCGTTGTGTGAACCATTTATCCTTGTTCTTTAGTCCTTGTGACTCGTTGTGTGAACCATTTGTCCTTGTTTATTATTAGTAAATGTGACTCGTTATATGAACCATTTGTCCTTGTTCGAAGAGTACTTGTGACTCGTTGTGTTAAACAATTGTACTTGTTCATTAGTTCATGTGACTCGTGGTGTCGATTTGTCCTTATTCATTAGCCCTTGTGACTCGTTGTTTGAACCATTTGCCATTGTTTATTAGTAAATGTGACTCGTTGTGTGAATCTTTTATCCTTGTTCATTAGTCCTTGTGACTTGTCAAGTTAAAACAATTGTACTTGTTCATTAGTCTATGTGACTCATTGAGTGAACCATTTGTCCTTGTTCATTAGTCCTTGTGACTCGTTGTGTTAAACAATTGTAATTGTTCATTAGTCCATGTGACTCGTTGTGTGAACCATTTGTCCTTGTTCATAAGTCCTTGTGACTCGTTGCGTTAAACAATTGTACTTGATCATTAGTCCATGTGACAAGTTGGGTGAACCATTTGTTCTTGTTCATTAGTCCTTGTGACTCCTTGTGTTAAACAATTGTACTTGTTCATTAGTCCATGTGACTCGTTGTGTGAACCATTTGTCCTTGTTCATTAGTCATTGTGACTCGTTGTGTTAAAACAATTGTACTAGTTCATTAATCTATGTGGCTTGTTGTGTGAACCATTTGTCCTTGTTTATTAGTAAATGTGACTCGTTGTGTGAACCATTTGTCCTTGTTCATTAGTCCTAGTGACTTATTGTGTAAAAACAATTGTACTTGTTCATTAGTCCTTGTGACTCATTGTGTAAACCATTTGTCCTTGTTCATTAGTCCTTGTGACTCGTACTTGTTCATTAGTCTATGTGGCTCGTTGTGTGAACAATTTGTCCTTGTTCATTAGCCCTTGTGACTCGTTGTATAACTCATTTGTCCTTTTTTATTAGTAAATGTGACTCGTTGTGTGAACCATTTTTCCTTGTTCATTTGTCCTTGTGACTCGTTGTGTTAAACAATTGTAATTATTCATTAGTCCATGTGACTCGTTGTGTGAACCATTTGTCCTTGTTCATTAGTCCTTGTAACTCGTTGTGTTAAACAATTGTACTTGTTCATTAGTCCATGTGACTCGTTGTGTGAACCATTTGTCCTTGTTCATTAGTACTTCCGACTCGTTGTGTTAAACAATTGTACTTGTTCATTAGTCCATGTTACTCGTTGAGTGAACCATTTGTCCTTGTTCATTAGTCCTTGTGACTCGTTGTGTAAACCATTTGTCCTTGTTCATTAGTCCTTGTGACTCGTTGTGTTAAAACAATTGTACTTTTTCATTAGTCCTTGTGACTTGTTGTGTGAACCATTTGTCCTTGTTCATTAGCCATTGCGACTCGTTGTGTGAACCCTTTGTCCATGTTTATTAGCAAATGTGGCTCGTTGTGTGAAACATTTGTCCTTGTTCATTAGTCCTTGTGACTCGTTGTGTTAAACAATTGTACTTGTTCATTAGTCCATGTGACTCGTGGTGTGAACCATTTGTCCTTGTTCATTAGCCCTTGTGACTCGTTGTGTGAACCATTTGTCCTTGTTTATTAGTAAATGTGACTCGTTGTGTGAACCATTTATCCTTGTTCTTTAGTCTTTGTGACTCGTTGTGTGAACCATTTGTCCTTGTTTATTATTAGTAAATGTGACTCGTTATATGAACCATTTGTCCTTGTTCATTAGTACTTGTGACTCGTTGTGTTAAACAATTGTACTTGTTCATTAGTTCATGTGACTCGTGGTGTCAGCATTTGTCCTTATTCATTAGCCCTTGTGACTCGTTGTTTGAACCATTTGCCATTGTTTATTAGTAAATGTGACTCGTTGTGTGAATCTTTTATCCTTGTTCATTAGTCCTTGTGACTTGCTGTGTTAAAACAATTGTACTTGTTCATTAGTCTATGTGACTCATTGAGTGAACCATTTGTCCTTGTTCATTAGTCCTTGTGACTCGTTGTGTTAAACAATTGTAATTGTTCATTAGTCCATGTGACTCGTTGTGTGAACCATTTGTCCTTGTTCATAAGTCCTTGTGACTCGTTGCGTTAAACAATTGTACTTGCTCATTAGTCCATGTGACTAGTTGGGTGAACCATTTGTTCTTGTTCATTAGTCCTTGTGACTCCTTGTGTTAAACAATTGTACTTGTTCATTAGTCCATGTGACTCGTTGTGTGAACCATTTGTCCTTGTTCATTAGTCATTGTGACTCGTTGTGTTAAAACAATTGTACTTGTTCATTAATCTATGTGGCTTGTTGTGTGAACCATTTGTCCTTATTCATTAGCCCTTGTGACTCGTTGTGTGAATCATTTGTCTTTTTTTATTAGTAAATGTGACTCGTTGTGTGAACCATTTATCCTTGTTCATTTGTCCTTGTGACTCGTTTTGTTAAACAATTGTAATTGTTCATTAGTCCATGTGACTCGTTGGGTGAACCATTTGTTCTTGTTCATTAGTCCTTGTGTCTCCTTCTCATTAAACAATTGTACTTGTTCATTAGTCCATGTGACTCGTCGTGTGAACCATTTGTCCTTGTTCATTAGTCATTGTGACTCGTTGTGTAAACCATTTGTCCTTGTTCATTAGTCCTTGTAACTCGTTGTGTGAACCATTTGTCCGTGTTTATTAGTAAATGTGACTCGTTGTGTAAACCATTTGTCCTTGTTTATTATTAGTCCATGTGACTCGTTGTGTGAACCATTTGTCCTTGTTCATTAGTCCTTGTGACTCGTTGCGTTAAACAATTGTACTTGTTCATTAGTCTATGTGGCATGTTGTGTGAACCATTTGTCCTTGTTCATTAGCCCTTGTGACTCGTTGTGTGAATCAATTGTCTTTTTTTATTAGTAAATGTGACTCATTGTTTAAACCATTTGTCCTTGTTCATTAGCCCTTGTGACTCGTTGTGTGAACCATTTGTCCTTGTTTATTAGTAAATGTGACTCGTTGTGTGAACCATTTATCCTTGTTCTTTAGTCCTTGTGACTCGTTGTGTGAACCATTTGTCCTTGTTTATTATTAGTAAATGTGACTCGTTATATGAACCATTTGTCCTTGTTCAGTAGTACTTGTGACTCGTTGTGTTAAACAATTGTACTTGTTCATTAGTTCATGTGACTCGTGGTGTCAGCATTTGTCCTTATTCATTAGCCCTTGTGACTCGTTGTTTGAACCATTTGCCATTGTTTATTAGTAAATGTGACTCGTTGTGTGAATCTTTTATCCTTGTTCATTAGTCCTTGTGACTTGCTGGGTTAAAACAATTGTACTTGTTCATTAGTCTATGTGACTCATTGAGTGAACCATTTGTCCTTGTTCATTAGTCCTTGTGACTCGTTGTGTTAAACAATTGTAATTGTTCATTAGTCCATGTGACTCGTTGTGTGAACCATTTGTCCTTGTTCATAAGTCCTTGTGACTCGTTGCGTTAAACAATTGTACTTGATCATTAGTCCATGTGACAAGTTGGGTGAACCATTTGTTCTTGTTCATTAGTCCTTGTGACTCCTTGTGTTAAACAATTGTACTTGTTCATTAGTCCATGTGACTCGTTGTGTGAACCATTTGTCCTTGTTCATTAGTCATTGTGACTCGTTGTGTTAAAACAATTGTACTAGTTCATTAATCTATGTGGCTTGTTGTGTGAACCATTTGTCCTTGTTTATTAGTAAATGTGACTCGTTGTGTGAACCATTTGTCCTTGTTCATTAGTCCTAGTGACTTATTGTGTAAAAACAATTGTACTTGTTCATTAGTCCTTGTGACTCATTGTGTAAACCATTTGTCCTTGTTCATTAGTCCTTGTGACTCGTACTTGTTCATTAGTCTATGTGGCTCGTTGTGTGAACAATTTGTCCTTGTTCATTAGCCCTTGTGACTCGTTGTATAACTCATTTGTCCTTTTTTATTAGTAAATGTGACTCGTTGTGTGAACCATTTTTCCTTGTTCATTTGTCCTTGTGACTCGTTGTGTTAAACAATTGTAATTATTCATTAGTCCATGTGACTCGTTGTGTGAACCATTTGTCCTTGTTCATTAGTCCTTGTAACTCGTTGTGTTAAACAATTGTACTTGTTCATTAGTCCATGTGACTCGTTGTGTGAACCATTTGTCCTTGTTCATTAGTACTTCCGACTCGTTGTGTTAAACAATTGTACTTGTTCATTAGTCCATGTTACTCGTTGAGTGAACCATTTGTCCTTGTTCATTAGTCCTTGTGACTCGTTGTGTAAACCATTTGTCCTTGTTCATTAGTCCTTGTGACTCGTTGTGTTAAAACAATTGTACTTTTTCATTAGTCCTTGTGACTTGTTGTGTGAACCATTTGTCCTTGTTCATTAGCCATTGCGACTCGTTGTGTGAACCCTTTGTCCATGTTTATTAGCAAATGTGGCTCGTTGTGTGAAACATTTGTCCTTGTTCATTAGTCCTTGTGACTCGTTGTGTTAAACAATTGTACTTGTTCATTAGTCCATGTGACTCGTGGTGTGAACCATTTGTCCTTGTTCATTAGCCCTTGTGACTCGTTGTGTGAACCATTTGTCCTTGTTTATTAGTAAATGTGACTCGTTGTGTGAACCATTTATCCTTGTTCTTTAGTCTTTGTGACTCGTTGTGTGAACCATTTGTCCTTGTTTATTATTAGTAAATGTGACTCGTTATATGAACCATTTGTCCTTGTTCGATGTAGTACTTGTGACTCGTTGTGTTAAACAATTGTACTTGTTCATTAGTTCATGTGACTCGTGGTGTCGATTTGTCCTTATTCATTAGCCCTTGTGACTCGTTGTTTGAACCATTTGCCATTGTTTATTAGTAAATGTGACTCGTTGTGTGAATCTTTTATCCTTGTTCATTAGTCCTTGTGACTTGCTGTGTTAAAACAATTGTACTTGTTCATTAGTCTATGTGACTCATTGAGTGAACCATTTGTCCTTGTTCATTAGTCCTTGTGACTCGTTGTGTTAAACAATTGTAATTGTTCATTAGTCCATGTGACTCGTTGTGTGAACCATTTGTCCTTGTTCATAAGTCCTTGTGACTCGTTGCGTTAAACAATTGTACTTGCTCATTAGTCCATGTGACTAGTTGGGTGAACCATTTGTTCTTGTTCATTAGTCCTTGTGACTCCTTGTGTTAAACAATTGTACTTGTTCATTAGTCCATGTGACTCGTTGTGTGAACCATTTGTCCTTGTTCATTAGTCATTGTGACTCGTTGTGTTAAAACAATTGTACTTGTTCATTAATCTATGTGGCTTGTTGTGTGAACCATTTGTCCTTATTCATTAGCCCTTGTGACTCGTTGTGTGAATCATTTGTCTTTTTTTATTAGTAAATGTGACTCGTTGTGTGAACCATTTATCCTTGTTCATTTGTCCTTGTGACTCGTTTTGTTAAACAATTGTAATTGTTCATTAGTCCATGTGACTCGTTGGGTGAACCATTTGTTCTTGTTCATTAGTCCTTGTGTCTCCTTCTGTTAAACAATTGTACTTGTTCATTAGTCCATGTGACTCGTCGTGTGAACCATTTGTCCTTGTTCATTAGTCATTGTGACTCGTTGTGTAAACCATTTGTCCTTGTTCATTAGTCCTTGTAACTCGTTGTGTGAACCATTTGTCCGTGTTTATTAGTAAATGTGACTCGTTGTGTAAACCATTTGTCCTTGTTTATTATTAGTCCATGTGACTCGTTGTGTGAACCATTTGTCCTTGTTCATTAGTCCTTGTGACTCGTTGCGTTAAACAATTGTACTTGTTCATTAGTCTATGTGGCATGTTGTGTGAACCATTTGTCCTTGTTCATTAGCCCTTGTGACTCGTTGTGTGAATCAATTGTCTTTTTTTATTAGTAAATGTGACTCATTGTTTAAACCATTTTTCCTTGTTCATTTGTCCTTGTGACTCGTTGTGTTAAACAATTTTAATTGTTAATTAGTCCGCGGGACTCGTTGTGTGAACCATTTGTCCTTGTTCATTAGTCCTTGTGACTCGTGTTAAACAATTGTTCTTGTTCATTAGTCCATGTGACTCGTTGTGTGAACCATTTGTCCTTATTCATTAGTCCTTCCGACTCGTTGTGTTAAACAATTGTACATGTTCATTAGTGCATGTGACTCGTTATGTGAACCATTTGTCCTTGTTCATTAGCCCTTGTGACTCGTTGTGTAAACCATTTGTCCTTGTTCATTAGTCCTTGTAACTCGTTGTGTTAAAACAATTGTACTTGTTCATAAGTCCATGTCACTCGTTGTGTGAACCATTTGTCCTTGTTCATTAGCCCTTGTGACTCGTTGTGTGAACAATTTGTCCTTGTTTATTAGTAAATGTGACTCGTTGTGTGAACCATTTGTCCTTGTTCATTAGTCCTTGTGACTCGTTGTGTTAAACAATTGTAATTGTTCATTAGTCCATGTGACTCGTTGTGTGAACCATAGTCCTTGTTCATTAGTCCTTATGACTCGTTGCATTAAACAATTGTACTTGTTCATTAGCCCATGTGACTCGTTGGGTGAACCATTTGTTCTTGTTCATTAGTCCTTGTGACTCGTTGTGTTAAACAATTGTACTTGTTCATTAGTCCATGTGACTCGTTGTGTGAACCATTTGTCATTGTTCATTAGTCCTTGTGACTCGTTGTGTGAACGATTTGTCCTTGTTTATTGGTAAATGTGACTCGTTGTGTAAATCATTTGTCCTTGTTTATTAGTCCTTGTGACTCGTTGTGTGAACCATTTGTCCTTGTTCATTAGCCCTTGCGACTCGTTGCGTGAACCATTTGTCCTTGTTTATTAGTAAATGTGACTCGTTGTGTGAACCATTTGTCCTTGTTCATTAGTCCTTGTGACTCGTTTTGTTAAACAATTGTACTTGTTCATTAGTCCATGTGACTCGTGGTGTGAACCATTTGTCCTTGTTCATTAGCCATTGTGACTCGCTGTGTGAACCATTTGTCCTTGTTTATTAGTAAATGTGACCTGTTGTGTGAACCATTTATCCTTGTTCTTTAGTCCTTGTGACTCGTTGTGTGAACCATTTGTCCTTATTTATTATTAATAAATGTGACTCGTTAAATGAACCATTTGTACTAATTCAGTAGTCCTTGTGACTCGTTGTGTTAAACAATTGTACTTGTTCATTAGTTCATGTGACTCGTGGTGTGAACCATTTGTCCTTGTTCATTAGTCCTTGTGACTCGTGTTAAACAATTGTACTTGTTCATTAGTCCATGTAACTCGTTGTGTGAACCATTTGTCGTTATTCATTAGTCCTTCCGACTCGTTGTGTTAAACAATTGTACTTGTTTCATTAGTGCATGTGACTCGTTGTGTGAACCATTTGTCCTTGTTCATTAGCCCTTGTGACTCGTTGTGTAAACCATTTGTCCTTGTTCATTAGTCCTTGTAACTCGTTGTGTTAAAACAATTGTACTTGTTCATAAGTCCATGTCACTCGTTGTGTGAACCATTTGTCCTTGTTCATTAGTCCTTGTGACTCGTTGTGTTAAAACAATTGTACTTGTTCATTAGTCTATGTGGCTTTTTGTGTGAACCATTTGTCCTTATTCATTAGCCCTTGTGACTCGTTGTGTGAATCATTTGTCCTTGTTTATTAGTCCGTGTGACTCGTTGTGTGAACCATTTTTCCTTGTTCATTTGTCCTTGTGACTCGTTGTGTTAAACAATTGTAATTGTTAATAAGTCCATGTGACTCGTTGGGTGAACCATTTGTTCTTGTTCATTAGTCCTTGTGACTCCTTGTGTTAAACAATTGTACTTGTTCATTAGTCCATGTGACTCGTTGTGTGAACCATTTGTCCTTGTTCATTAGTCCTTGTGACTCACTGTGTAAACCATTTGTCCTTGTTCATTAGTCCTTGTAACTCGTTCTGTGAACCATTTGTCCTTGTTTATTAGTAAATGTGACTCGTTGTGTAAACCATTTATCCTTGTTCATTTGTCCTTGTGACTCGTTGTGTTAAACAATTGTAATTGTTCATTAGTCCATGTGACTCGTTGTGTGAACCATTTGTCCTTGTTCATTAGTCCTTGTGACTCGTTGCGTTAAACAATTGTACTTGTTCATAAGTCCATGTGACTCGTTGGGTGAACCATTTGTTCTTGTTCATTAGTCCTTGTGACTCCTTGTGTTAAACAATTGTACTTGTTCATTAGTCCATGTGACTCGTTGTGTGAACCATTTGTCCTTGTTCATTAGTCATTGTGACTCGTTGTGTTAAAACAATTGTACTTGTTCATTAATCTATGTGACTTGTTGTGTGAACCATTTGTCCTTGTTCATTAGCCCTTGTGACTCGTTGTGTGAATCATTTGTCTTTTTTATTAGTAAATGTGACTCGTTGTGTGAACCATTTATCCTTGTTCATTTGTCCTTGTGACTCGTTCTGTAAAACAATTGTAATTGTTCATTAGTCCATGTGACTCGTTGGGTGAACCATTTGTTCTTGTTCATTAGTCCTTGTGACTCCTTCTGTTAAACAATTGTACTTGTTCATTAGTCCATGTGACTCGTCGTGTGAACCATTTGTCCTTGTTCATTAGTCCTTGTGACTCGTTGTGTAAACCATTTGTCCTTGTTCATTAGTCCTTGTAACTCGTTGTGTGAACCATTTGTCCGTGTTTATTAATAAATGTGACTCGTTGTGTAAACCATTTGTCCTCGTTTATTATTAGTCCATGTGACTCGTTGTGTGAACCATTTGTCCTTGTTCATTAGTCCTTGTGACTCGTTGTGTAAACCATTTGTCCTTGTTCATTAGTCCTTGTAACTCGTTGTGTGAACCATTTGTCCTTGTTCTTTAGTCCTTGTGACTCGTTGTGTGAACCATTTGTCCTTATTTATTATTAATAAATGTGACTCGTTAAATGAACCATTTGTACTAATTCAGTAGTCCTTGTGACTCGTTGTGTTAAACAATTGTACTTGTTCATTAGTTCATGTGACTCGTGGTGTGAACCATTTGTCCTTGTTCATTAGTCCTTGTGACTCGTGTTAAACAATTGTACTTGTTCATTAGTCCATGTAACTCGTTGTGTGAACCATTTGTCGTTATTCATTAGTCCTTCCGACTCGTTGTGTTAAACAATTGTACTTGTTTCATTAGTGCATGTGACTCGTTGTGTGAACCATTTGTCCTTGTTCATTAGCCCTTGTGACTCGTTGTGTAAACCATTTGTCCTTGTTCATTAGTCCTTGTAACTCGTTGTGTTAAAACAATTGTACTTGTTCATAAGTCCATGTCACTCGTTGTGTGAACCATTTGTCCTTGTTCATTAGTCCTTGTGACTCGTTGTGTTAAAACAATTGTACTTGTTCATTAGTCTATGTGGCTTTTTGTGTGAACCATTTGTCCTTATTCATTAGCCCTTGTGACTCGTTGTGTGAATCATTTGTCCTTGTTTATTAGTCTGTGTGACTCGTTGTGTGAACCATTTTTCCTTGTTCATTTGTCCTTGTGACTCGTTGTGTTAAACAATTGTAATTGTTAATTAGTCCATGTGACTCGTTGGGTGAACCATTTGTTCTTGTTCATTAGTCCTTGTGACTCCTTGTGTTAAACAATTGTACTTGTTCATTAGTCCATGTGACTCGTTGTGTGAACCATTTGTCCTTGTTCATTAGTCCTTGTGACTCACTGTGTAAACCATTTGTCCTTGTTCATTAGTCCTTGTAACTCGTTGTGTGAACCATTTGTCCTTGTTTATTAGTAAATGTGACTCGTTGTGTAAACCATTTATCCTTATTCATTTGTCCTTGTGACTCGTTGTGTTAAACAATTATAATTGTTCATTAGTCCATGTGACTCGTTGTGTGAACAGTTTGTCCTTGTTCATTAGTCCTTGTGACTCGTTGCGTTAAACAATTGTACTTGTTCATAAGTCCATGTGACTCGTTGGGTGAACCATTTGTTCTTGTTCATTAGTCCTTGTGACTCCTTGTGTTAAACAATTGTACTTGTTCATTAGTCCATGTGACTCGTTGTGTGAACCATTTGTCCTTGTTCATTAGTCATTGTGACTCGTTGTGTTAAAACAATTGTACTTGTTCATTAATCTATGTGACTTGTTGTGTGAACCATTTGTCCTTGTTCATTAGCCCTTGTGACTCGTTGTGTGAATCATTTGTCTTTTTTATTAGTAAATGTGACTCGTTGTGTGAACCATTTATCCTTGTTCTATTGTCCTTGTTACTCGTTCTGTAAAACAATTGTAATTGTTCATTAGTCCATGTGACTCGTTGGGTGAACCATTTGTTCTTGTTCATTAGTCCTTGTGACTCCTTCTGTTAAAAAATTGTACTTGTTCATTAGTCCATGTGACTCATCGTGTGAACCATTTGTCCTTGTTCATTAGTCCTTGTGACTCGTTGTGTAAACCATTTGTCCTTGTTCATTAGTCCTTGTAACTCGTTGTGTGAACCATTTGTCCGTGTTTATTAATAAATGTGACTCGTTGTGTAAACCATTTGTCCTCGTTTATTATTAGTCCATGTGACTCGTTGTGTGAACCATTTGTCCTTGTTCATTAGTCCTTGTGACTCGTTGTGTAAACCATTTGTCCTTGTTCATTAGTCCTTGTAACTCGTTGTGTGAACCATTTGTCCTTGTTTAATAGTAAATTAGACTCGTTGTGTAAACCATTTGTCCTTGTTTATTATTAGTAAATGTGACTCGTTGTGTGAACCATTTGTCCTTGTTCATTAGTCCTTGTGACTCGTTGTGTTGAAACAATTGTACTTGTTCAGTAGTCTATGTGGCTTGTTGTTTGAACCATTTGTCCTTGTTCATTAGCCCTTGTGACTCATTGTGTGAATCATTTGTCTTTTTTTATTTGTAAATGTGACTTGTTGTTTGAACCATTTTTCCTTGTTCATTTGTCCTTGTGACTCGTTGTGTTAAACAATTGTAATTGTTCATTAGTCCATGTGACTAGTTGTGTGAACCATTTGTCCTTGTTCATTAGTCCTTCCGACTCGTTGTGTTAAACAATTGTAGTTCATTAGTCCATGTGACTCGTTGTGTAAACCATTTGTCCTTGTTCATTAGCCCTTGTGACTCGTTGTGTTAAAATAATTGTACTTGTTCATAAGTCAATGTCACTCGTTGTGTGAACCATTTGTCCTTGTTGATTAGCCCTTGTGACTTGTTGTGTGAACAATATGTCCTTGTTTATTAGTAAATGTGACTCGTTGTGTGAACCATTTGTCCTTGTTCATTAGTCCTTGTGACTCGTTGTGTTAAACAATTGTAATTGTTCATTAGTCCATGTGACTCGTTGTGTGAACCATTTGACCTTATTCATTAGTCCTTCCGACTCGTTGTGTTAAACAATTGTACTTGTTCATTAGTGCATGTGACTCGTTATGTGAACCATTTGTCCTTGTTCATTAGCCCTTGTGACTCGTTGTGTAAACCATTTGTCCTTGTTCATTAGTCCTTGTAACTCGTTGTGTTAAAACAATTGAACTTGGTCATAAGTCCATGTCACTCGTTGTGTGAACCATTTGTCCTTGTTCATTAGCCCTTGTGACTCGTTGTGTGAACAATTTGTCCTTGTTTATTAGTAAATGTGACTCGTTGTGTGAACCATTTGTCCTTGTTCATTAGTCCTTGTGACTCGTTGTGTTAAACAATTGTAATTGTACATTAGTCCATGTGACTCGTTGTGTGAACCATAGTCCTTGTTCATTAGTCCTTGTGACTCGTTGCATTAAACAATTGTACTTGTTCATTAGTCCATGTGACTCATTGGGTGAACCGTTTGTTCTTGTTCATTAGTCCTTGTGACTCGTTGTGTTAAACAATTGTAATTGTTCATTAGTCCATGTGACTCGTTGTGTGAACCATTTGTCCTTATTCATTAGTCCTTCCGACTCGTTGTGTTAAACAATTGTACTTGTTCATTAGTGCATGTGACTCGTTATGTGAACCATTTGTCCTTGTTTATTAGCCCTTGTGACTCGTTGTGTAAACCATTTGTCCTTATTCATTAGTCCTTGTAACTCGTTGTGTTAAAACAATTGTACTTGTTCATAAGTCCATGTCACTCGTTGTGTGAACCATTTGTCCTTGTTCATTAGCCCTTGTGACTCGTTGTGTGAACAATTTGTCCTTGTTTATTAGTAAATGTGACTCGTTGTGTGAACCATAGTCCTTGTTCATTAGTCCTTGTGACTCGTTGCATTAAACAATTGTACTTGTTCATTAGTCCATGTCACTCATTGGGTGAACCATTTATTCTTGTTCATTAGTCCATGTGACTCGTTGTGTTAAACAATTGTACTTATTGATTAGTCTATGTGACTCTTTGTGTGAACCATTTGTTCTTGTTCAATAGTCCTTGTGACTCGTTGTGTTAAACAATTGTACTTGTTCATTAGTCTATGTCACTCGTTGTGTGAACCATTTGTCCTTGTTCATTAGCCCTTGTGACTCGTTGTGTGAACCATTTGTCCTTTTTTATTAGTAAATGTGACTCGTTGTGTGAACCATTTTTCCTTGTTCTTTAATCCTTGTGACTCGTTGTGTGAACCATTTGTCCTTGTTTATTAGTAAATGTGACTCGTTGTGTGAACCATTTGTCGTTGTTCATTAGTCCTAGTGACTCATTGTGTTAAAACAATTGTACTTGTTCATTAGTCCTTGTGACTCATTGTGTAAACCATTTGTCCTTGTTCATTAGTCCTTGTGACTCGTACTTGTTCATTAGTCTATGTGGCTCGTTGTGTGAACAATTTGTCCTTGTTCATTAGCCCTTGTGACTCGTCGTATAACTCATTTGTCCTTTTTTATTAGTAAATGTGACTCGTTGTGTGAACCATTTTTCCTTGTTTATTTGTCCTTGTGACTCGTTGTGTTAAACAATTGTAATTATTCATTAGTCCATGTGACTCGTTGTGTGAACCATTTGTCCTTGTTCATTAGTCCTTGTAACTCGTTGTGTTAAACAATTGTACTTGTTTCAAGTCCATGTGACTCGTTGTGTGAACCATTTGTCCTTGTTCATTAGTCCTTTCGACTCGTTGTGTTAAACAAATGTACTTGTTCATTAGTCCATGTTACTCGTTGAGTGAACCATTTGTCCTTGTTCATTAGTCCTTGTGACTCGTTGTATAAACCATTTGTCCTTGTTCATTAGTCCTTGTGACTCGTTGGGTTAAAACAATTGTACTTTTTCATTAGTCCTTGTGACTCGTTGTGTGAACCATTTGTCCCTGTTCATTAGCCATTGCGACTCGTTGTGTGAACCATTTGTCCATGTTTATTAGTAAATGTGGCTCGTTGTGTGAACCATTTGTCCTTGTTCATTAGTCCTTGTGACTCGTTGTGTTAAACAATTGTACTTGTTCATTAGTCCATGTGACTCGTGGTGTGAACCATTTGTCCTTGTTCATTAGCCCTTGTGACTCGTTGTGTGAACCATTTGTCTTTGTTTATTAGTAAATGTGACTCGTTGTGTGAACCATTTATCCTTGTTCTTTAGTCCTTGTGACTCGTTGTGTGAACCATTTGTCCTTGTTTATTATTAGTAAATGTGACTTGTTATATGAACCATTTGTCGTTGTTCAGTAGTACTTGTGACTCGTTGTGTTAAACAATTGTACTTGTTCATTAGTTCATGTGACTCGTGGTGTCAGCATTTGTCCTTATTCATTAGCCCTTGTGACTCGTTGTTTGAACCATTTGCCATTGTTTATTAGTAAATGTGACTCGTTGTGTGAATCTTTTATCCTTGTTCATTAGTCCTTGTGACTTGCTGTGTTAAAACAATTGTACTTGTTCATTAGTCTATGTGACTCATTGAGTGAACCATTTGTCCTTGTTCATTAGTCCTTGTGACTCGTTGTGTTAAACAATTGTAATTGTTCATTAGTCCATGTGACTCGTTGTGTGAACCATTTGTCCTTGTTCATAAGTCCTTGTGACTCGTTGCGTTAAACAATTGTACTTGCTCATTAGTCCATGTGACTAGTTGGGTGAACCATTTGTTCTTGTTCATTAGTCCTTGTGACTCCTTGTGTTAAACAATTGTACTTGTTCATTAGTCCATGTGACTCGTTGTGTGAACCATTTGTCCTTGTTCATTAGTCATTGTGACTCGTTGTGTTAAAACAATTGTACTTGTTCATTAATCTATGTGGCTTGTTGTGTGAACCATTTGTCCTTGTTCATTAGCCCTTGTGACTCGCTGTGTGAATCATTTGTCTTTTTTTATTAGTAAATGTGACTCGTTGTGTGAACCATTTATCCTTGTTCATTTGTCCTTGTGACTCGTTCTGTTAAACAATTGTAATTGTTCATTAGTCCATGTGACTCGTTGGGTGAACCATTTGTTCTCGTTCATTAGTCCTTGTGACTCCTTCTGTTAAACAATTGTACTTGTTCATTAGTCTATGTGACTCGTCGTGTGAACCATTTGTCCTTGTTCATTAGTCCTTGTGACTCGTTGTGTAAACCATTTGTCCTTGTTCATTAGTCCTTGTAACTCGTTGTGTGAACCATTTGTCCGTGTTTATTAGTAAATGTGACTCGTTATGTAAACCAATTGTCCTTGTTTATTATTAGTCCATGTGACTCGTTGTGTGAACCATTTGTCCTTGTTCATTAGTCCTTGTGACTCGTTGCGTTAAACAGTTGTACTTGTTCATTAGTCTATGTGGCTTGTTGTGTGAATCATTTGTCCTTGTTCATTAGCCCTTGTGACTCGTTGTGTGAATCATTTGTCTTTTTTTATTAGTAAATGTGACTCGTTGTTTAAACCATTTTTCCTTGTTCATTTGTCTTTGTGACTCGTTGTGTTAAACAATTTTAATTGTTAATTAGTCCATGTGACTCGTTGTGTGAACCATTTGTCCTTGTTCATTAGTCCTTGTGACTCGTGTTAAACAATTGTTCTTGTTCATTAGTCCATGTGACTCGTTGTGTGAACCATTTGTCTTTATTCATTAGTCCTTCCGACTCGTTGTGTTAAACAATTGTACTTGTTCATTAGTGCATGTGTCTCGTTGTGTGAACCATTTGTCCTTGTTCATTAGCCCTTGTGACTCGTTGTGTAAACCATTTGTCCTTGTTCATTAGTCCTTGTAACTCGTTCTGTTAAAACAATTGTACTTGTTCATAAGTCCATGTCACTCGTTGTGTGAACCATTTGTCCTTGTTCATTAGCCCTTGTGACTCGTTATGTGAACAATTTGTCCTTGTTTATTAGTAAATGTGACTCGTTGTGTGAACCATTTGTCCTTGTTCATTAGTCCTTGTGACTCGTTGTGTTAAACAATTGTAATTGTTCATTAGTCCATGTGACTCGTTGTGTGAACCATAGTCCATGTTCATTAGTCCTTGTGACTCGTTGCATTAAACAATTGTACTTGTTCATTAGTCCATGTGACTCGTTGGGTGAACCATTTGTCCTTGTTCATTAGTCCTTGTGACTCGTTGCGTTAAACAGTTGTACTTGTTCATTAGTCCATGTGACTCGTTGTGTGAACCATTTGTCATTGTTCATTAGTCCTTGTGACTCGTTGTGTGAACGATTTGTCCTTGTTTATTGGTAAATGTGACTCGTTGTGTAAATCATTTGTCCTTGTTTATTAGTCCTTGTGACTTGTTGTGTGAACCATTTGTCCTTGTTCATTAGCCCTTGCGACTCGTTGCGTGAACCATTTGTCCTTGTTTATTAGTAAATGTGACTTGTTGTGTGAACCATTTGTCCTTGTTCATTAGTCCTTGTGACTCGTTGTGTTAAACAATTGTACTTGTTCATTAGTCCATGTGACTCGTGATGTGAACCATTTGTCCTTGTTCATTAGCCCTTGTGACTCGCTGTGTGAACCATTTGTCCTTGTTTATTAGTAAATGTGACTTGTTGTGTGAACCATTTATCCTTGTTCTTTAGTCCTTGTGACTCGTTGTGTGAACCATTTGTCCTTATTTATTATTAGTAAATATGACTCGTTAAATGAACCATTTGTCCTAATTCAGTAGTCCTTGTGACTCGTTGTGTTAAACAATTGTACTTGTTCATTAGTTCATGTGACTCGTGGTGTGAACCATTTGTCCTTGTTCATTAGTCCTTGTGACTCGTGTTAAACAATTGTACTTGTTCATTAGTCCATGTGACTCGTTGTGTGAACCATTTGTCCTTATTCATTAGTCCTTCCGACTCGTTGTGTTAAACAATTGTACTTGTTTCATTAGTGCATGTGACTCGTTGTGTGAACCATTTGTCCTTGTTCATTAGCCCCTGTGACTCGTTGTGTAAACCATTTGTCCTTGTTCATTAGTCCTTGTAACTCGTTGTGTTAAAACAATTGTACTTGTTCATAAGTCCATGTCACTCGTTGTGTGAACCATTTGTCCTTGTTCATTAGTCCTTGTGACTCGTTGGGTTAAAACAATTGTACTTGTTCATTAGTCTATGTGGCTTTTTGTGTGAACCATTTGTCCTTATTCATTAGCCCTTGTGACTCGTTGTGTGAATCATTTGTCCTTGTTTATTAGTCCGTGTGACTCGTTGTGTGAACCATTTTTCCTTGTTCATTAGTCCATGTGACTCGTTGGGTGAACCATTTGTTCTTGTTCATTAGTCCTTGTGACTCCTTGTGTTAAACAATTGTACTTGTTCATTAGTCCATGTGACTCGTTGTGTGAACCATTTGTCCTTGTTCATTAGTCCTTGTGACTCACTGTGTAAACCATTTGTCCTTGTTCATTAGTCCTTGTAACTCGTTGTGTGAACCATTTGTCCTTGTTTATTAGTAAATGTAACTCGTTGTGTAAACCATTTATCCTTGTTCATTTGTCCTTGTGACTCGTTGTGTTAAACAGTTGTAATTGTTCATTAGTCCATGTGACTCATTGTGTGAACCATTTGTCCTTGTTCATTAGTCCTTGTGACTCGTTGCGTTAAACAATTGTAGTTGTTCATAAGTCCATGTGACTCGTTGGGTGAACCATTTGTTCTTGTTCATTAGTCCTTATGACTCCTTGTGTTAAACAATTGTACTTGTTCATTAGTCCATGTGACTCGTTGTGTGAACCATTTGTCCTTGTTCATTAGTCCTTGTGACTCACTGTGTAAACCATTTGTCCTTGTTCATTAGTCCTTGTAACTCGTTGTGTGAACCATTTGTCCTTGTTTATTAGTAAATGTGACTCGTTGCGTAAACCATTTGTCCTTGTTTATTATTAGTAAATGTGACTCGTTGTGTGAACCATTTGTCCTTGTTCATTAGTCCTTGTGACTCGTTGTGTTAAAACAATTGTACTTGTTCATTAATCCTTGTGACTCGTTGTGTGAACCATTTGTCCTTGTTCATTAGCCCTTGCGACTCGTTGTGTGAACCATTTGTCCTTGTTTATTAGTAAATGTGACTCGTTGTGTGAACCATTTGTCCTTGTTCATTAGTCCTTGTGACTCGTTGTGTTAAACAATTGTACTTGTTCATTAGTCCATGTGACTCGTGGTGTGAACCATTTGTCCTTGTTCATTAGCCCTTGTGGCTCGTTGTGTGAAACATTTGTCCTTATTTATTAGTAAATGTGACTCGTTGTGTGAACCATTTATCCTTGTTCATTTGTCCTTGTGACTCGTTGTGTTAAACAATTGTAATTGTTCATAGTCCATGTGACTCGTTGTGTGAACCATTTGTCCTTGTTCATTAGTCCTTGTGACTCACTGTGTAAACCATTTGTCCTTGTTCATTAGTCCTTGTAACTCGTTGTGTGAACCATTTGTTCTTATTTATTATTAGTAAATGTGACTCGTTAAATGAACCATTTGTCCTTGTTCAGTAGTCCTTGTGACTCGTTGTGTTAAACAATTGTACTTGTTCATTAGTTCATGTGACTCGTGGTGTGAACCATTTGTCCTTGTTCATTAGCCCTTGTGACTCGCTGTGTGAACCATTTGTCCTTGTTTATTAGTAAATGTGACTTGTTGTGTGAACCATTTATCCTTGTTCTTTAGTCCTTGTGACTCGTTGTGTGAACCATTTGTTCTTATTTATTATTAGTAAATGTGACTCGTTAAATGAACCATTTGTCCTTGTTCAGTAGTCCTTGTGACTCGTTGTGTTAAACAATTGTACTTGTTCATTAGTTCATGTGACTCGTGGTGTGAACCATTTGTCCTTGTTCATTAGCCCTTGTGACTCGTTGTTTGAACCATTTGCCATTTTTATTAGTAAATGTGATTCGTTGTGTGAATCTTTTATCCTGGTTCATTAGTCCTTGTGACTTGCTGTGTTAAAACAATTGTACTTGTTCATTAGTCTATGTGACTCATTGTGTGAACCATTTGTCCTTGTTCATTAGTCCTTGTGACTCGTTGTGTTAAAACAATTGTACTTGTTCATTAGTCTATGTGGCTCGTTGTGTGAAGAATTTGTTCTTGTTCATTAGCCCTTGTGACTCGCTGTGTGACTCATTTGTCCTTTTTTATTAGTAAATGTGACTCGTTGTGTGAACCATTTTTCCTTGTTCATTTGTCCTTGTGACTCGTCGTGTTAAAAAAATTGTAATTGTTCATAAGTCCATGTGACTCGTTGTGTGAACCATTTGTCCTTGTTCATTAGTCCTTGTGACTCGTTGCGTTAAACAATTGTACTTGTTCATTAGTCCATGTGACTCGTAGGGTGCACCATTTGTTCTTGTTCATTAGCCCTTGTGACTCCTTGTGTTAAACCATTGTACTTGTTCATTAGTCCATGTGACTCGTTGTGTGAACCATTTGTCCTTGTTCATTAGTCCTTGTGACTCGTTGTGTTAAAACAATTGTAGTTGTTCATTAATCTATGTGGCTTGTTGTGTGAACCATTTGTCCTTGTTCATTAGCCCTTGTGACTCCTTGTGTGAACCATTTATCCTTGTTCATTTGTCCTTGTGACTCGTTGTGTTAAACAATTGTAATTGTTCATTAGTCCATGTGACTCGTTGTGTGAACCATTTGTCCTTGTTTATTAGTCCTTGTGACTCGTTGCGTTAAACAATTGTACTTGTTCATAAGTCCATGTGACTCATTGGGTGAACCATTTGTTCTTGTTCATTAGTCCTTGGGACTCCTTGTGTTAAACAATTGTACTTGTTCATTAGTCCATGTGACTCGTTGTGTGAACTATTTGTCCTTGTTCATTAGTCCTTGTGACTCACTGTGTAAACCATTTGTCCTTGTTCATTAGTCCTTGTAACTCGTTGTGTGAACCATTTGTCCTTGTTTATTAGTAAATGTGACTCGTTGTGTAAACCATTTGTCCTTGTTTATTATTAGTAAATGTGACTCGTTGTGTGAACCATTTGTCCTTGTTCATTAGTCCTTGTGACTCGTTGTGTTAAAACAATTGTACTTGTTCATTAGTCCTTGTGACTCGTTGTGTGAACCATTTGTCCTTGTTCATTAGCCCTTGCGACTCGTTGTGTGAACCATTTGTCCTTGTTTATTAGTAAATGTGAGTCGTTGTGTGAACCATTTGTCCTTGTTCATTAGTCCTTGTGACTCGTTGTGTTAAACAATTATACTTGTTCATTAGTCCATGTGACTCGTGGTGTGAACCATTTGTCCTTGTTCATTAGCCCTTGTGACTCGCTGTGTGAACCATTTGTCCTTGTTTATTAGTAAATGTGACTTGTTGTGTGAACCATTTATCCTTGTTCTTTAGTCCTTGTGACTCGTTGTGTGAACCATTTGTTCTTATTTATTATTAGTAAATGTGACTCGTTAAATGAACCATTTGTCCTTGTTCATTAGTCCTTGTGACTCGTTGTGTTAAAACAATTGTACTTGTTCATTAGTCTATGTGGCTCGTTGTGTGAACAATTTGTTCTTGTTCATTAGCCCTTGTGACTCCTTGTGTTAAACAATTGTACTTGTTCATTAGTCCATGTGACTCGTTGTGTGAACCATTTGTCCTTGTTCATTAGTCCTTGTGACTCGTTGTGTTAAAACAATTGTAGTTGTTCATTAATCTATGTGGCTTGTTGTGTGAACCATTTGTCCTTGTTCATTAGCCCTTGTGACTCCTTGTGTGAACCATTTATCCTTGTTCATTTGTCCTTGTGACTCGTTGTGTTAAACAATTGTAATTGTTCATTAGTCCATGTGACTCGTTATGTGAACCATTTGTCCTTGTTTATTAGTCCTTGTGACTCGTTGCGTTAAACAATTGTACTTGTTCATAAGTCCATGTGACTCATTGGGTGAACCATTTGTTCTTGTTCATTAGTCCTTGGGACTCCTTGTGTTAAACAATTGTACTTGTTCATTAGTCCATGTGACTCGTTGTGTGAACTATTTGTCCTTGTTCATTAGTCCTTGTGACTCACTGTGTAAACCATTTGTCCTTGTTCATTTGTCCTTGTAACTCGTTGTGTGAACCATTTGTCCTTGTTTATTAGTAAATGTGACTCGTTGTGTAAACAATTTGTCCTTGTTTATTATTAGTAAATGTGACTCGTTGTGTGAACCATTTGTCCTTGTTCATTAGTCTTTGTGACTCGTTGTGTTAAAACAATTGTACTTGTTCATTAGTCTATGTGGCTTGTTGTGTGAACAATGTCCTTGTTCATTAGCCCTTGTGACTCGTTGTGTGAATCATTTGTCTTTTTTTATTAGTAAATGTGACTCGTTGTTTGAACCATTTTTCCTTGTTCATTTGTCCTTGTGACTCGTTGTGTTAAACAATTTTAATTGTTCATTAGTCCATGTGACTCGTTGTGTGAACCATTTGTCCTTGTTCATTAGTCCTTGTGACTCATGTTAAACAATTGTACTTGTTCATTAGTCTATGTGACTCGTTGTGTGAACCATTTGTCCTTATTCATTAGTCCTTCCGACTCGTTGTGTTAAACAATTGTACTTGTTCATTAGTGCATGTGACTCGTTGTGTGAACCATTTGTCCTTGTTCATTAGCCCTTGTGACTCGTTGTGTAAACCATTTGTCCTTGTTCATTAGTCCTTGTAACTCGTTGTGTTAAAACAATTGTACTTGTTCATAAGTCCATGTCACTCGTTGTGTGAACCATTTGTCCTTGTTCATTAGCCCTTGTGACTCGTTGTGTGAACAATTTGTCCTTGTTTATTAGTAAATGTGACTCGCTGTGTGAACCATTTGTCCTTGTTCATTAGTCCTTGTGACTCGTTGTGTTAAACAATTGTAATTGTTCATTAGTCCGTGTGAATTTTTGTGTGAACCATATTTCCTTGTTCATTTGTCCTTGTGAATCGTTGCATTAAACAATTATACTTGTTCATTAGTCCATGTGACTCGTTGGGTGAACTATTTGTTCTTGTTCATTAGTCCTTGTGACTCGTTGTGTTAAACAATTGTACTTGTTCATTAGTCCATGTGACTCGTTGTGTGAACCATTTGTCCTTGTTCATTAGTCCTTGTAACTCGTTGTGTGAACCATTTGTCCTTGTTTATTAGTAAATGTGACTCGTTGTGTAAACCATTTGTCCTTGTTTATTATTAGTAAATGAAACTCGTTGTGTGAACCATTTGTCCTTGTTCATTAGTCCTTGTGACTCGTTGTGTTAAAACAATTGTACTTGTTCATTAGTCTATGTGGCTTGTTGTGTGAACCATTTGTCCTTATTCATTAGCCCTTGTGACTCATTGTGTGAATCATTTGTCCTTGTTTATTAGTAAATGTGACTCGTTGTGTGAACCATTTTTCCTTGTTCATTTGTCCTTGTGACTCGTTGTGTTAAACAATTGTAATTGTTAATTAGTCCATGCGACTCGTTGTGTGAACCATTTATCCTTGTTCATTAGTCCTTGTGGCTCGTTGCATTAAACAATTGTACTTGTTCATTAGTCCATGTGACTCGTTGGGTGAACCATTTGTTCTTGTTCATTAGTCCTTGTTACTCGTTGTGTTAAACAATTGTACTTGTTCATTAGTCTATGTGACTCGTTGTGTGAACCATTTGTCCTTGTTCATTAGCCCTTGTGACTCGTTGTGTGAACCATTTATACTTTTTTATAAGTAAATGTGACTCGTTGTGTGAACCATTTTTCCTTGTTCTTTAGTCCTTGTGACTCGTTGTGTGAAACATTTGTCCTTGTTTATTATTAGTAAATGTCACTCGTTGTGTGAACCATTTGTCCTGATTCATTAGTCCTTGTGACTCGTTGTGTTAAACAATTGTACTTTTTCATTAATCCATGTGACTCGTGGTGTGAACCATTTATCCTTGTTCTTTAGTCCTTGTGACTCGTTGTGTGAACCATTTGTCCTTGTTTATTATTAGTAAATGTGACTCGTTATATGAACCATTTGTCCTTGTTCAGTAGTCCTTGTGACTCGTTGTGTTAAACAATTGTACTTGTTCATTAGTTCATGTGACTCGTGGTGTGAACCATTTGTCCTTGTTCATTAGCCCTTGTGACTCGTTGTTTGAACCATTTGCCATTGTTTATTAGTAAATGTGACTCGTTGTGTGAATCTTTTATCCTTGTTCATTAGTCCTTGTGACTTGCTGTGTTAAAACAATTGTACTTGTTCATTAGTCTATGTGACTCATTGTGTGAACCATTTGTCCTTGTTCATTAGTCCTTGTGACTCGTTGTGTTAAAACAATTGTACTTTTTCATTAGTCTATGTGGCTCGTTGTGTGAACAATTGGTTCTTGTTCATTAGCCCTTGTGACTCGCTGTGTGACACATTTGTCCTTGTTCATTTGTCCTTGTGACTCGTTGTGTTAAACAATTGTAATTGTTCATTAGTCCATGTGACTCATTGTGTGAACCATTTGTCTTTGTTCATTAGTCCTTGTGACTCGTTGCGTTAAACAATTGTACTTGTTCATAAGTCCATGTGACTCGTTGGGTGAACCATTTGTTCTTGTTCATTAGTCCTTGTGACTCCTTGTGTTAAACAATTGTACTTGTTCATTAGTCCATGTGACTCGTTGTGTGAACCATTTGTCCTTGTTCATTAGTCCTTGTGACTCACTGTGTAAACCATTTGTCCTTGTTGATTAGTCCTTGTAACTCGTTGTGTGAACCATATGTCCTTGTTTATTAGTAAATGTGACTCGTTGTGTAAACCATTTGTCCTTGTTTATTATTAGTAAATGTGACTCGTTGTGTGAACCATTTGTCCTTGTTCATTAGTCTTTGTGACTCGTTGTGTGAACCATTTGTCCTTGTTCATTAGTCTTTGTGACTCGTTGTGTTAAAACAATTGTACTAGTTCATTAGTCTATGTGGCTTGTTGTGTAAACCATTTGTCCTTGTTCATTAGCCCTTGTGACTCGTTGTGTGAATCATTTGTCTTTTTTTATTAGTAAATGTGACTCGTTGTTTGAACCATTTTTCCTTGTTCATTTGTCCTTGTGACTCGTTGTGTTAAACAATTTTAATTGTTCATTAGTCCATGTGACTAGTTGTGTGAACCATTTTTCCTTGTTCATTAGTCCTTGTGACTCGTGTTAAATAATTGTACTTGTTCATTAGTCCATGTGACTCGTTGTGTGAACCATTCGTCCTTATTCATTCGTCCTTCCGACTCGTTGTGTTAAACAATTGTACTTGTTCATTAGTGCATGTGACTCGTTGTGTGAACCATTTGTCCTTGTTCATTAGCCCTTGTGACTCGTTGTGTAAACCATTTGTCCTTGTTCATTAGTCCTTGTAACTCGTTGTGTTAAAACAATTGTACTTGTTCATAAGTCCATGTCACTCGTTAAGTGAACCATTTGTCCTTGTTCATTAGCCCTTGTGACTCGTTGTGTGAACAATTTGTCCTTGTTTATTAGTAAATGTGACTCGTTGTGTGAATCATTTGTCCTTGTTCATTAGTCCTTGTGACTCGTTGTGTGAACAATTTGTCCTTGTTTATTAGTCCTTGTGACTCGTTGTGTAAACCATTTATCCTTGTCTTTGTGACTCGTTGTGTAAACCATTTATCCTTGTTCTTTAGTCCTTGTGACTCGTTGTGTGAACCGCTTGTCCTTGTTCATTAGTCCTTTTGACTCGTTATGTGAGCCGCTTGTCCTTGTTCATTTGTCCTTGTGACTCGTTGTGTGAACCAGTTGTCCTTGTTCATTATTCTGTGTGACTTGTTGTGTGAACCATATGTCCTTGTTCATTAGTCCTTGTGACTCGTTGCATTAAAACAATTGTACTTGTTCATTAGTCCATGTGACTCGTTGGGTGAACTTTTTGTTCTTGTTCATTAGTCCTTGTGACTCGTTGTGTTAAACAATTGTACTTGTTCATTAGTCCATGTGACTCGTTGTGTGAACCATTTGTCTTTGTTCATTAATCCTTGTGACTCGTTGCGTTAAACAATTGTACTTGTTCATAAGTCCATGTGACTCGTTGGGTGAACCATTTGTTCTTGTTCATTAGTCCTTGTGACTCCTTGTGTTAAACAATTATACTTGTTCATTAGTCCATGTGACTCGTTGTGTGAACCATTTGTCCTTGTTCATTAGTCCTTGTGACTCACTGTGTAATCCATTTGTCCTTGTTCATTAGTCCTTGTAACTCGTTGTGTGAACCATTTGTCCTTGTTTATTAGTAAATGTGACTCGTTGTGTAAACCATTTGTCCTTGTTTATTATTAGTAAATGTGACTCGTTGTGTGAACCATTTGTCCTTGTTCATTAGTCTTTGTGACTCGTTGTGTTAAAACAATTGTACTTGTTCATTAGTCTATGTGGCTTGTTGTGTGAACCATTTTTCCTTGTTCATTAGCCATTGTGACTCGTTGTGTGAATCATTTGTCTTTTTTATTAGTAAATGTGACTCGTTGTTTGAACCATTTTTCCTTGTTCATTTGTCCTTGTGACTCGTTGTGTTAAACAATTTTAATTGTTCATTGGTCCATGTGACTAGTTGTGTGAACCATTTTTCATTGTTCATTAGTCCTTGTGACTCGTGTTAAATAATTGTACTTATTCATTAGTCCATGTGACTCGTTGTGTGAACCATTTGTCCTTATTCATTAGTCCTTCCGACTCGTTGTGTTAAACAATTGTACTTGTTCATTAGTGCATGTGACTCGTTGTGTGAACCATTTGTCCTTGTTCATTAGCCCTTGTGACTCGTTGTGTAAACCATTTGTCCTTGTTCATTAGTCCTTGTGACTCGTTGTGTTAAAACAATTGTACTTGTTCATTAGTCTATGTGGCTTGTTGTGTGAACCATTTGTCCTTATTCATTAGCCCTTGTGACTCGTTGTGTGAATCATTTGTCCTTGTTTATTAGTAAATGTGACTCGATGTGTGAACCATTTTTCCTTGTTCATTTGTCCTTGTGACTCGTTTTGTTAAACAATCGTAATTGTTAATTAGTCCATGTGACTCGCTGTGTGAACCATTTATCCTTGTTCATTAGTCCTTGTGGCTCGTTGCGTTAAACAATTGTACTTGTTCATTAGTCCATTTGACTCGTTGGGTGAACCATTTGTTCTTTTTCATTAGTCCTTGTTACTCGTTGTGTTAAACAATTGTACTTGTTCATTAGTTTATGTGACTCGTTGTGTGAACCATTTGTCCTTGTTCATTAGCCCTTGTGACTCGTTGTGTTAAAACAATTGTACTTGTTCATTAGTCTATGTGGCTTGTTGTGTGAACCATTTTTCCTTGTTCATTAGCCGTTGTGACTCGTTGTGTGAATCATTTGTCTTTTTTATTAGTAAATGTGACTCGTTGTTTGAACCATTTTTCCTTGTTCATTTGTCCTTGTGACTCGTTGTGTTAAACAATTTTAATTGTTCATTAGTCCATGTGACTAGTTGTGTGAACCATTTTTCATTGTTCATTAGTCCTTGCGACTCGTGTTAAATAATTGTACTTGTTCATTAGTCCATGTGACTCGTTGTGTGAACCATTTGTCCTTATTCATTAGTCCTTCCGACTCGTTGTGTTAAACAATTGTACTTGTTCATTAGTGCATGTGACTCGTTGTGTGAACCATTTGTCCTTGTTCATTAGCCCTTGTGACTCATTGTGTAAACCATTTGTCCTTGTTCATTAGTCCTTGTAACTCGTTGTGTTAAAACAATTGTACTTGTTCATAAGTCCATGTCACTCGTTGTGTGAACCATTTATCCTTGTTCATTAGCCCTTGTGACTCGTTGTGTGAACAATTTGTCCTTGTTTATTAGTAAATGTGACTCGTTGTGTGAACCATTTGTCCTTGTTCATTAGTCCTTGTGACTCGTTGTGTTAAACAATTGTAATTGTTCATTAGTCCGTGTGACTTGTTGTGTGAACCATATGTCCTTGTTCATTAGTCCTTGTGACTCGTTGCATTAAACAATTGTACTTGTTCATTAGTCCATGTGACTCGTTGGGTGAACTATTTGTTCTTGTTCATTAGTCCTTGTGACTCGTTTTGTTAAACAATTGTACTTGTTCATTAGTCCATGTGACTCGTTGTGTGAACCATTTGTCCTTGTTCATTAGTCCTTGTAACTCGTTGTGTGAACCATTTGTCCTTGTTTATTAGTAAATGTGACTCGTTGTGTAAACCATTTGTCCTTATTTATTATTAGTAAATGTGACTCGTTGTGTGAACCATTTGTCCTTGTTCATTAGTCCTTGTGACTCGTTGTGTTAAAACAATTGTACTTGTTCATTAGTCTATGTGGCTTGTTGTGTGAACCATTTGTCCTTATTCATTAGCCCTTGTGACTCGTTGTGTGAATCATTTGTCCTTGTTTATTAGTAAATGTGACTCGTTGTGTGAACCATTTTTCCTTGTTCATTTGTCCTTGTGACTCGTTTTGTTAAACAATCGTAATTGTTAATTAGTCCATGTGACTCGCTGTGTGAACCATTTATCCTTGTTCATTAGTCCTTGTTGCTCGTTGCGTTAAACAATTGTACTTGTTCATTAGTCCATTTGACTCGTTGGGTGAACCATTTGTTCTTTTTCATTAGTCCTTGTTACTCGTTGTGTTAAACAATTGTACTTGTTCATTAGTTTATGTGACTCGTTGTGTGAACCATTTGTCCTTGTTCATTAGCCCTTGTGACTCGTTGTGTGAACCATTTGTCCTTTTTTATTAGTAAATGTGACTCGTTGTATGAACCATTTTTCCTTGTTCTTTAGTCCTTGTGACTCGTTGTGTGAAACATTAGTCCTTGTTTATTATTAGTAAATGTCACTCGTTGTGTGAACCGTTTGTCCTGGTTCATTAGTCCTTGTGACTCGTTGTGTTAAACAATTGTACTTGTTCATTAGTCCATGTGACTCGTGGTGTGAACCATTTGTCCTTGTGAATTAGCCCTTGTGACTCGTTGTGTGAACCATTTGTCCTTGTTTATTAATAAATGTGTCTCGTTGTGTGAACCATTTATCCTTGTTCTGTAGTCCTTGTGACTCGTTGTGTGAACCATTTGTCCTTGTTTATTATTAGTAAATCTGACTCGTTATATGAACCATTTGTCCTTGTTCAGTAGTCCTTGTGACTCGTTGTGTTAAACAATTGTACTTGTTCATTAGTCTATGTGACTTATTGTGTGAACCATTTGTCCTTGTTCATTAGTCCTTGTGACTCGTTGTGTTAAGACAATTGTACTTGTTCATTAGTCTATGTGGCTCGTTGGGTGAACAATTTGTTCTTGTTCATTAGCCCTTGTGACTCGTTGTGTGACACATTTGTCCTTTTTTATTAGTAAATGTGACTCGTTGTGTGAACCATTTTTCCTTGTTCATTTGTCCTTGTGACTCGTTGTGTTAAACAATTGTAATTGTTCATTAGTCCATGTGACTCGTTGTGTGAACCATTTGTCCTTGTTCATTAGTAAATGTGACTCGTTGTGTAAACCATTTGTCCTTATTTATTATTAGTAAATGTGACTCGTTGTGTGAACCATTTGTCCTTGTTCATTAGTCCTTGTGACTCGTTGTGTTAAAACAATTGTACTTGTTCATTAGTCTATGTGGCTTGTTGTGTGAACCATTTGCCCTTATTCATTAGCCCTTGTGACTCGTTGTGTGAATCATTTGTCCTTGTTTATTAGTAAATGTGACTCGTTGTGTGAACCATTTTTCCTTGTTCATTTGTCCTTGTGACTCGTTTTGTTAAACAATCGTAATTGTTAATTAGTCCATGTGACTCGCTGTGTGAACCATTTATCCTTGTTCATTAGTCCTTGTGGCTCGTTGCGTTAAACAATTGTACTTGTTCATTAGTCCATTTGACTCGTTGGGTGAACCATTTGTTCTTTTTCATTAGTCCTTGTTACTCGTTGTGTTAAATAATTGTAATTGTTCATTAGTCCATGTGACTCATTGTGTGAACCATTTGTCTTTGTGCATTAGTCCTTGTGACTCGTTGCGTTAAACAATTGTACTTGTTCATAAGTCCATGTGACTCGTTGGGTGAACCATTTGTTCTTGTTCATTAGTCCTTGTGACTCCTTGTGTTAAACAATTGTACTTGTTCATTAGTCCATGTGACTCGTTGTGTGAACCATTTGTCCTTGTTCATTAGTCCTTGTGACTCACTGTGTAAACCATTTGTCCTTGTTCATTAGTCCTTGTAACTCGTTGTGTGAACCATATGTCCTTGTTTATTAGTAAATGTGACTCGTTGTGTAAACCATTTGTCCTTGTTTATTATTAGTAAATGTGACTCGTTGTGTGAACCATTTGTCCTTGTTCATTAGTCTTTGTGTCTCGTTGTGTTAAAACAATTGTACTAGTTCATTAGTCTATGTGGCTTGTTGTGTGAACCATTTGTCCTTGTTCATTAGCCCTTATGACTCGTTGTGTGAATCATTTGTCTTTTTTTATTAGTAAATGTGACTCGTTGTTTGAACCATTTTTCCTTGTTCATTTGTCCTTGTGACTCGTTGTGTTAAACAATTTTAATTGTTCATAAGTCCATGTGACTAGTTGTGTGAACCATTTTTCCTTGTTCATTAGTCCTTGTGACTCGTGTTAAATAATTGTACTTGTTCATTAGTCCATGTGACTCGTTGTGTGAACCATTTGTCCTTATTCATTCGTCCTTCCAACTCGTTGTGTTAAACAATTGTACTTGTTCATTAGTGCATGTGACTCGTTGTGTGAACCATTTGTCCTTGTTCATTAGCCCTTGTGACTCGTTGTGTAAACCATTTGTCCTTGTTCATTAGTCCTTGTAACTCGTTGTGTTAAAACAATTGTACTTGTTCATAAGTCCATGTCACTCGTTAAGTGAACCATTTGTCCTTGTTCATTAGCCCTTGTGACTCGTTGTGTGAACAATTTGTCCTTGTTTATTAGTAAATGTGACTCGTTGTGTGAATCATTTGTCCTTGTTCATTAGTCCTTGTGACTCGTTGTGTGAACAATTTGTCCTTGTTTATTAGTCCTTGTGACTCGTTGTGTAAACCATTTATCCTTGTCTTTGTGACTCGTTGTGTAAACCATTTATCCTTGTTCTTTAGTCCTTGTGACTCGTTGTGTGAACCGCTTGTCCTTGTTCATTAGTCCTTTTGACTCGTTATGTGAGCCGCTTGTCCTTGTTCATTTGTCCTTGTGACTCGTTGTGTGAACCAGTTGTCCTTGTTCATTATTCTGTGTGACTTGTTGTGTGAACCATATGTCCTTGTTCATTAGTCCTTGTGACTCGTTGCATTAAACAATTGTACTTGTTCATTAGTCCATGTGACTCGTTGGGTGAACTTTTTGTTCTTGTTCATTAGTCCTTGTGACTCGTTGTGTTAAACAATTGTACTTGTTCATTAGTCCATGTGACTCGTTGTGTGAACCATTTGTCTTTGTTCATTAATCCTTGTGACTCGTTGCGTTAAACAATTGTTCTTGTTCATAAGTCCATGTGACTCGTTGGGTGAACCATTTGTTCTTGTTCATTAGTCCTTGTGACTCCTTGTGTTAAACAATTATACTTGTTCATTAGTCCATGTGACTCGTTGTGTGAACCATTTGTCCTTGTTCATTAGTCCTTGTGACTCACTGTGTAAACCATTTGTCCTTGTTCATTAGTCCTTGTAACTCGTTGTGTGAACCATTTGTCCTTGTTTATTAGTAAATGTGACTCGTTGTGTAAACCATTTGTCCTTGTTTATTATTAGTAAATGTGACTCGTTGTGTGAACCATTTGTCCTTGTTCATTAGTCTTTGTGACTCGTTGTGTTAAAACAATTGTACTTGTTCATTAGTCTATGTGGCTTGTTGTGTGAACCATTTTTCCTTGTTCATTAGCCGTTGTGACTCGTTGTGTGAATTATTTGTCTTTTTTATTAGTAAATGTGACTCGTTGTTTGAACCATTTTTCCTTGTTCATTTGTCCTTGTGACTCGTTGTGTTAAACAATTTTAATTGTTCATTAGTCCATGTGACTAGTTGTGTGAACCATTTTTCATTGTTCATTAGTCCTTGTGACTCGTGTTAAATAATTGTACTTATTCATTAGTCCATGTGACTCGTTGTGTGAACCATTTGTCCTTATTCATTAGTCCTTCCGACTCGTTGTGTTAAACAATTGTACTTGTTCATTAGTGCATGTGACTCGTTGTGTGAACCATTTGTCCTTGTTCATTAGCCCTTGTGACTCGTTGTGTAAACCATTTGTCCTTGTTCATTAGTCCTTGTAACTCGTTGTGTTAAAACAATTGTACTTGTTCATAAGTCCATGTCACTCGTTGTGTGAACCATTTATCCTTGTTCATTAGCCCTTGTGACTCGTTGTGTGAACAATTTGTCCTTGTTTATTAGTAAATGTGACTCGTTGTGTGAACCATTTGTCCTTGTTCATTAGTCCTTGTGACTCGTTGTGTTAAACAATTGTAATTGTTCATTAGTCCGTGTGACTTGTTGTGTGAACCATATGTCCTTGTTCATTAGTCCTTGTGACTCGTTGCATTAAACAATTGTACTTGTTCATTAGTCCATGTGACTCGTTGGGTGAACTATTTGTTCTTGTTCATTAGTCCTTGTGACTCGTTTTGTTAAACAATTGTACTTGTTCATTAGTCCATGTGACTCGTTGTGTGAACCATTTGTCCTTGTTCATTAGTCCTTGTAACTCGTTGTGTGAACCATTTGTCCTTGTTTATTAGTAAATGTGACTCGTTGTGTAAACCATTTGTCCTTATTTATTATTAGTAAATGTGACTCGTTGTGTGAACCATTTGTCCTTGTTCATTAGTCCTTGTGACTCGTTGTGTTAAAACAATTGTACTTGTTCATTAGTCTATGTGGCTTGTTGTGTGAACCATTTGTCCTTATTCATTAGCCCTTGTGACTCGTTGTGTGAATCATTTGTCCTTGTTTATTAGTAAATGTGACTCGTTGTGTGAACCATTTTTCCTTGTTCATTTGTCCTTGTGACTCGTTTTGTTAAACAATCGTAATTGTTAATTAGTCCATGTGACTCGCTGTGTGAACCATTTATCCTTGTTCATTAGTCCTTGTGGCTCGTTGCGTTAAACAATTGTACTTGTTCATTAGTCCATTTGACTCGTTGGGTGAACCATTTGTTCTTTTTCATTAGTCCTTGTTACTCGTTGTGTTAAACAATTGTACTTGTTCATTAGTTTATGTGACTCGTTGTGTGAACCATTTGTCCTTGTTCATTAGCCCTTGTGACTCGTTGTGTTAAAACAATTGTACTTGTTCATTAGTCTATGTGGCTTGTTGTGTGAACCATTTTTCCTTGTTCATTAGCCGTTGTGACTCGTTGTGTGAATCATTTGTCTTTTTTATTAGTAAATGTGACTCGTTGTTTGAACCATTTTTCCTTGTTCATTTGTCCTTGTGACTCGTTGTGTTAAACAATTTTAATTGTTCATTAGTCCATGTGACTAGTTGTGTGAACCATTTTTCATTGTTCATTAGTCCTTGTGACTCGTGTTAAATAATTGTACTTGTTCATTAGTCCATGTGACTCGTTGTGTGAACCATTTGTCCTTATTCATTAGTCCTTCCGACTCGTTGTGTTAAACAATTGTACTTGTTCATTAGTGCATGTGACTCGTTGTGTGAACCATTTGTCCTTGTTCATTAGCCCTTGTGACTCGTTGTGTAAACCATTTGTCCTTGTTCATTAATCCTTGTAACTCGTTGTGTTAAAACAATTGTACTTGTTCATAAGTCCATGTCACTCGTTGTGTGAACCATTTATCCTTGTTCATTAGCCCTTGTGACTCGTTGTGTGAACAATTTGTCCTTGTTTATTAGTAAATGTGACTCGTTGTGTGAACCATTTGTCCTTGTTCATTAGTCCTTGTGACTCGTTGTGTTAAACAATTGTAATTGTTCATTAGTCCGTGTGACTTGTTGTGTGAACCATATGTCCTTGTTCATTAGTCCTTGTGACTCGTTGCATTAAACAATTGTACTTGTTCATTAGTCCATGTGACTCGTTGGGTGAACTATTTGTTCTTGTTCATTAGTCCTTGTGACTCGTTTTGTTAAACAATTGTACTTGTTCATTAGTCCATGTGACTCGTTGTGTGAATCATTTGTCCTTGTTCATTAGTCCTTGTAACTCGTTGTGTGAACCATTTGTCCTTGTTTATTAGTAAATGTGACTCGTTGTGTAAACCATTTGTCCTTATTTATTATTATTAAATGTGACTCGTTGTGTGAACCATTTGTCCTTGTTCATTAGTCCTTGTGACTCGTTGTGTTAAAACAATTGTACTTGTTCATTAGTCTATGTGGCTTGTTGTGTGAACCATTTGTCCTTATTCATTAGCCCTTGTGACTCGTTGTGTGAATCATTTGTCCTTGTTTATTAGTAAATGTGACTCGTTGTGTGAACCATTTTTCCTTACTCATTTGTCCTTGTGACTCGTTTTGTTAAACAATCGTAATTGTTAATTAGTCCATGTGACTCGCTGTGTGAACCATTTATCCTTGTTCATTAGTCCTTGTGGCTCGTTGCGTTAAACAATTGTACTTGTTCATTAGTCCATTTGACTCGTTGGGTGAACCATTTGTTCTTTTTCATTAGTCATTGTTACTCGTTGTGTTAAACAATTGTACTTGTTCATTAGTTTATGTGACTCATTGTGTGAACCATTTGTCCTTGTTCATTAGCCCTTGTGACTCGTTGTGTGAACCATTTGTCCTTTTTTATTAGTAAATGTGACTCGTTGTATGAACCATTTTTCCTTGTTCTTTAGTCCTTGTGACTCGTTGTGTGAAACATTTGTCCTTGTTTATTATTAGTAAATGTCACTCGTTGTGTGAACCGTTTGTCCTGGTTCATTAGTCCTTGTGACTCGTTGTGTTAAACAATTGTACTTGTTCATTAGTCCATGTGACTCGTGGTGTGAACCATTTGTCCTTGTGAATTAGCCCTTGTGACTCGTTGTGTGAACCATTTGTCCTTGTTTATTAATAAATGTGACTCGTTGTGTGAACCATTTATCCTTGTTCTGTAGTCCTTGTGACTCGTTGTGTGAACCATTTGTCCTTGTTTATTATTAGTAAATCTGACTCGTTATATGAACCATTTGTCCTTGTTCAGTAGTCCTTGTGACTCGTTGTGTTAAACAATTGTACTTGTTCATTAGTCTATGTGACTTATTGTGTGAACCATTTGTCCTTGTTCATTAGTCCTTGTGACTCGTTGTGTTAAGACAATTGTACTTGTTCATTAGTCTATGTGGCTCGTTGGGTGAACAATTTGTTCTTGTTCATTAGCCCTTGTGACTCGTTGTGTGACACATTTGTCCTTTTTTATTAGTAAATGTGACTCGTTGTGTGAACCATTTTTCCTTGTTCATTTGTCCTTGTGACTCGTTGTGTTAAACAATTGTAATTGTTCATTAGTCCATGTGACTCGTTGTGTGAACCATTTGTCCTTGTTCATTAGTAAATGTGACTCGTTGTGTAAACCATTTGTCCTTATTTATTATTAGTAAATGTGACTCGTTGTGTGAACCATTTGTCCTTGTTTATTAGTCCTTGTGACTCGTTGTGTTAAAACAATTGTACTTGTTCATTAGTCTATGTGGCTTGTTGTGTGAACCATTTGTCCTTATTCATTAGCCCTTGTGACTCGTTGTGTGAATCATTTGTCCTTGTTTATTAGTAAATGTGACTCGTTGTGTGAACCATTTTTCCTTGTTCATTTGTCCTTGTGACTCGTTTTGTTAAACAATCGTAATTGTTAATTAGTCCATGTGACTCGCTGTGTGAACCATTTATCCTTGTTCATTAGTCCTTGTGGCTCGTTGCGTTAAACAATTGTACTTGTTCATTAGTCCATTTGACTCGTTGGGTGAACCATTTGTTCTTTTTCATTAGTCCTTGTTACTCGTTGTGTTAAACAATTGTACTTGTTCATTAGTTTATGTGACTCATTGTGTGAACCATTTGTCCTTGTTCATTAGCCCTTGTGACTCGTTGTGTTAAAACAGTTGTACTTGTTCATTAGTCTATGTGGCTTGTTGTGTGAACCATTTTTCCTTGTTCATTAGCCGTTGTGACTCGTTGTGTGAATCATTTGTCTTTTTTATTAGTAAATGTAACTCGTTGTTTGAACCATTTTTCCTTGTTCATTTGTCCTTGTGACTCGTTGTGTTAAACAATTTTAATTGTTCATTAGTCCATGTGACTAGTTGTGTGAACCATTTTTCATTGTTCATTAGTCCTTGTGACTCGTGTTAAATAATTGTACTTGTTCATTAGTCCATGTGACTCGTTGTGTGAACCATTTGTCCTTATTCATTAGTCCTTCCGACTCGTTGTGTTAAACAATTGTACTTGTTCATTAGTGCATGTGACTCGTTGTGTGAACCATTTGTCCTTGTTCATTAGCCCTTGTGACTCGTTGTGTAAACCATTTATCCTTGTTCATTAGTCCTTGTAACTCGTTGTGTTAAAACAATTGTACTTGTTCATAAGTCCATGTCACTCGTTGTGTGAACCATTTATCCTTGTTCATTAGCCCTTGTGACTCGTTATGTGAACAATTTGTCCTTGTTTATTAGTAAATGTGACTCGTTGTGTGAACCATTTGTCCTTGTTCATTAGTCCTTGTGACTCGTTGTGTTAAACAATTGTAATTGTTCATTAGTCCGTGTGACTTGTTGTGTGAACCATATGTCCTTGTTCATTAGTCCTTGTGACTCGTTGCATTAAACAATTGTACTTGTTCATTAGTCCATGTGACTCGTTGGGTGAACTATTTGTTCTTGTTCATTAGTCCTTGTGACTCGTTTTGTTAAACAATTGTACTTGTTCATTAGTCCATGTGACTCGTTGTGTGAACCATTTGTCCTTGTTCATTAGTCCTTGTAACTCGTTGTGTGAACCATTTGTCCTTGTTTATTAGTAAATGTGACTCGTTGTGTAAACCATTTGTCCTTATTTATTATTAGTAAATGTGACTCGTTGTGTGAACCATTAGTCTATGTGGCTCGTTGGGTGAACAATTTGTTCTTGTTCATTAGCCCTTGTGACTCGTTGTGTGACACATTTGTCCTTTTTTATTAGTAAATGTGACTCGTTGTGTGAACCATTTTTCCTTGTTCATTTGTCCTTGTGACTCTTTGTGTTAAACAATTGTAATTGTTCATTAGTCCATGTGACTCGTTCTGTGAACCATTTGTCCTTGTTCATTAGTCCTTGTGACTCGTTGCGTTAAACAATTGTACTTGTTCATTAGTCCATGTGACTCGTTGGGAGAACCATTTGTTCTTGTTCATTAGTCCTTGTGACTCCTTGTGTTTAACAATTGTACTTGTTCATTAGTCCATGTGAGTCGTTGTGTGAACCATTTGTCCTTGTTCATTAGTCCTTGTGACTCGTTGTGTTAAAACAATTGTACTTGTTCATTAATCTATGTGGCTTGTTGTGTGAACCATTTGTCCTTGTTCATTAGCCCTTGTGACTCATTTTGTGAATCATTTGTCTTTTTTTATTAGTAAATGTGACTCATTGTGTGAACCATTTATCCTTGTTCATTTGTCCTTGTGACTCGTTGTGTTAAACAATTGTAATTGTTCATTAGTCCATGTGAGTCGTTGTGTGAACCATTTGTCCTTGTTCATTAGTCCTTGTGACTCGTTGCGTTAAACAATTGTACTTGTTCATTAGTCTATGTGACTCGTTGGGTGAACCATTTGTTCTTGTTCATCAGTCCTTGTGACTCCTTGTGTTAAACAATTGTACTTGTTCATTAGTCCATGTGACTCGTTGTGTGAACCATTTGTTCTTGTTCATTAGTCCTTGTGACTCGTTGTGTAAACCATTTGTCCTTGTTCATTAGTCCTTGTAACTCGTTGTGTTAAAACAATTGTACTTGTTCATAAGTCCATGTCACTCGTTGTGTGAACCATTTATCCTTGTTCATTAGCCCTTGTGACTCGTTGTGTGAACAATTTGTCCTTGTTTATTAGTAAATGTGACTCGTTGTGTGAACCATTTGTCCTTGTTCATTAGTCCTTGTGACTCGTTGTGTTAAACAATTGTAATTGTTCATTAGTCCGTGTGACTTGTTGTGTGAACCATATGTCCTTGTTCATTAGTCCTTGTGACTCGTTGCATTAAACAATTGTACTTGTTCATTAGTCCATGTGACTCGTTGGGTGAACTATTTGTTCTTGTTCATTAGTCCTTGTGACTCGTTTTGTTAAACAATTGTACTTGTTCATTAGTCCATGTGACTCGTTGTGTGAACCATTTGTCCTTGTTCGTTAGTCCTTGTAACTCGTTGTGTGAACCATTTGTCCTTGTTTATTAGTAAATGTGACTCGTTGTGTAAACCATTTGTCCTTATTTATTATTAGTAAATGTGACTCGTTGTGTGAACCATTAGTCTATGTGGCTCGTTGGGTGAACAATTTGTTCTTGTTCATTAGCCCTTGTGACTCGTTGTGTGACACATTTGTCCTTTTTTATTAGTAAATGTGACTCGTTGTGTGAACCATTTTTCCTTGTTCATTTGTCCTTGTGACTCGTTGTGTTAAACAATTGTAATTGTTCATTAGTCCATGTGACTCGTTGTGTGAACCATTTGTCCTTGTTCATTAGTCCTTGTGACTCGTTGCGTTAAACAATTGTACTTGTTCATTAGTCCATGTGACTCGTTGGGTGAACCATTTGTTCTTGTTCATTAGTCCTTGTGACTCCTTGTGTTTAACAATTGTACTTGTTCATTAGTCCATGTGAGTCGTTGTGTGAACCATTTGTCCTTGTTCATTAGTCCTTGTGACTCGTTGTGTTAAAACAATTGTACTTGTTCATTAATCTATGTGGCTTGTTGTGTGAACCATTTGTCCTTGTTCATTAGCCCTTGTGACTCGTTTTGTGAATCATTTGTCTTTTTTTATTAGTAAATGTGACTCATTGTGTGAACCATTTATCCTTGTTCATTTGTCCTTGTGACTCGTTGTGTTAAACAATTGTAATTGTTCATTAGTCCATGTGAGTCGTTGTGTGAACCATTTGTCCTTGTTCATTAGTCCTTGTGACTCGTTGCGTTAAACAATTGTACTTGTTCATTAGTCTATGTGACTCGTTGGGTGAACCATTTGTTCTTGTTCATCAGTCCTTGTGACTCCTTGTGTTAAACAATTGTACTTGTTCATTAGTCCATGTGACTCGTTGTGTGAACCATTTGTTCTTGTTCATTTTTCCTTGTGACTCGTTGTGTTCAACAATTGTAATTGTTCATTAGTTCATGTGACTCGTTGTGTGAACCATTTGTTCTTGTTCATTAGTCCTTGTGACTCGTTGTGTTAAACAATTGTACTTGTTCATTAGTCCATGTGACTCGTTGTGTGAATCATTTGTCCTTGTTCATTAGTCCTTGTAACTCGTTGTGTGAACCATTTGTCCTTGTTTATTAGTAAATGTGACTCGTTGTGTAAACCATTTGTCATTGTTTATTATTAGTAAATGTGACTCGTTGTGTGAACCATTTGTCCTTGTTCATTAGTCTTTGTGACTCGTTGTGTTAAAACAATTGTACTTGTTCATTAGTCTATGTGGCTTGTTGTGTGAACCATTTGTCCTTGTTCATTAGCCCTTGTGACTCGTTGTGTGAATCATTTGTCTTTTTTTATTAGTAAATGTGACTCGTTGTTTGAACCATTTTTCCTTGTTCATTTGTCCTTGTGACTCGTTGTGTTAAACAATTTTAATTGTTCATTAGTCCATGTGACTCGTTGTGTGAACCATTTGTCCTTGTTCATTAGTCCTTGTGACTCGTTGCGTTAAACAATTGTACTTGTTCATTAGTCCATGTGACTCGTTGGGTGAACCATTTGTTCTTGTTCATTAGTCCTTGTGACTCCTTGTGTTTAACAATTGTACTTGTTCATTAGTCCATGTGAGTCGTTGTGTGAACCATTTGTCCTTGTTCATTAGTCCTTGTGACTCGTTGTGTTAAAACAATTGTACTTGTTCATTAATCTATGTGGCTTGTTGTGTGAACCATTTGTCCTTGTTCATTAGCCCTTGTGACTCGTTTTGTGAATCATTTGTCTTTTTTTATTAGTAAATGTGACTCATTGTGTGAACCATTTATCCTTGTTCATTTGTCCTTGTGACTCGTTGTGTTAAACAATTGTAATTGTTCATTAGTCCATGTGAGTCGTTGTGTGAACCATTTGTCCTTGTTCATTAGTCCTTGTGACTCGTTGCGTTAAACAATTGTACTTGTTCATTAGTCTATGTGACTCGTTGGGTGAACCATTTGTTCTTGTTCATCAGTCCTTGTGACTCCTTGTGTTAAACAATTGTACTTGTTCATTAGTCCATGTGACTCGTTGTGTGAACCATTTGTTCTTGTTCATTAGTCCTTGTGACTCGTTGTGTAAACCATTTGTCCTTGTTCATTAGTCCTTGTAACTCGTTGTGTGAACCATTTGTCCTTGTTTATTAGTAAATGTGACTCGTTGTGTAAACCATTTGTCATTGTTTATTATTAGTAAATGTGACTCGTTGTGTGAACCATTTGTCCTTGTTCATTAGTCTTTGTGACTCGTTGTGTTAAAACAATTGTACTTGTTCATTAGTCTATGTGGCTTGTTGTGTGAACCATTTGTCCTTGTTCATTAGCCCTTGTGACTCGTTGTGTGAATCATTTGTCTTTTTTTATTAGTAAATGTGACTCGTTGTTTGAACCATTTTTCCTTGTTCATTTGTCCTTGTGACTCGTTGTGTTAAACAATTTTAATTGTTCATTAGTCCATGTGACTCGTTGTGTGAACCATTTGTCCTTGTTCATTAGTCCTTGTGACTCGTGTTAAACAATTGTACTTGTTCATTAGTCAATGTGACTCTTTGTGTGAACCATTTGTCCTTATTCATTAGACCTTCCGACTCGTTGTGTTAAACAATTGTACTTGTTCATTAGTGCACGTGACTCATTGTGTGAACCATTTGTCCTTGTTCATTCGCCCTTGTGACTCGTTGTGTAAACCATTTGTCCTTGTTCATTAGACCTTGTAACTCGTTGTGTTAAAACAATTGTACTTGTTCATAAGTCCATGTCACTCGTTGTGTGAACCATTTGTCCTTGTTCATTAGCCCTTGTGACTCGTCGTGTGAACAATTTGTCCTTGTTTATTAGTAAATGTGACTCGTTGTGTGAACCATTTGTCCTTGTTCATTAGTCCTTGTGACTCGTTGTGTTAAACAATTATAATTGTTCATTAGTCCATGTGACTCGTTGTGTGAACCATATGGCCTTGTTCATTAGTCCTTGTGACTCGTTGCATTAAACAATTGTACTTGTTCATTAGTCCATGTGACTCGTTGGGTGAACCATTTGTTCTTGTTCATTAGTCCTTGTGACTCGTTGTGTTAAACAATTGTACTTGTTCATTAGTCCATGTGACTCGTTGTGTGAACCATTTGTCCTTGTTCATTAGTCCTTGTAACTCGTTGTGTGAACCATTTGTCCTTGTTTATTAGTAAATGTGACTCGTTGTGTAAACCATTTGTCCTTGTTTATTATTAGTAAATGTGACTCATTGTGTGAACCATTTGTCCTTGTTCATTAGTCCTTGTCGCTCGTTGTGTTAAAACAATTGTACTTGTTCATTAGTCCTTGTGACTCGTTGTGTGAACCATTTGTCCTTGTTCATTAGCCCTTGCGACTTATTGTGTGAACCATTTGTCCTTGTTTATTAGTAAATGTGACTCGTTGTGTGAACCATTTGTCCTTGTTCATTAGTTCTTGTGACTCGTTGTGTTAAACAATTGTTCTTGCTCATTAGTCCATGTGACTCGTGGTGTGAACCATTTGTCCTTGTTCATTAGCCCTTGTGACTCGTTGTGTGAAACATTTGTCCTTGTTTATTAGTAAATGTGACTCTTTGTGTGAACCATTTATCCTTGTTCTTTAGTCCTTGTGACTCGTTGTGTGAACCATTTGTCCTTGTTTATTATTAGTAAATGTGAGTCGTTATATGAACCATTTGTCCTTGTTCAGTAGTCCTTGTGACTCGTTGTGTTAAACAATTGTACTTGTTCATTAGCCCTTATGACTCGTTGTTTGAACAATAGCCATTGTTTATTAGTAAATGTGACTCGTTGTGTGAATCTTTTATCCTTGTTCATTAGTCCTTGTGACTTGCTGTGTTAAAACAATTTTATCTGTTCATTAGTCTATGTGACTCATTGTGTGAACCATTTGTCCTTGTTCATTAGTCCTTGTGACTAGTTGTGTTAAAACAATTGTACTTGTTCATTAGTCTATGTGGCTCGTTGTGTGAACAGTTTTTTCTTGTTCATTAGCCCTTGTGACTCGCTGTGTGACTCATTCGTCCTTTTTTATTAGTAAATGTGACTCGTTGTATGAACCATTTTTCCTTGTTCATTTGTCCTTGTGACTCGTTGTGTTAAACCATTGTAATTGTTCATTAGACCATGTGACTCGTTGTGTGAACCTATTGTCTTTGTTCATTAGTCCTTGTGACTCGTTGCGTTAAACAATTGTACTTGTTCATTAGTCCATGTGACTCGTTGGGTGAACCATTTGTTCTTGTTCATTAGTCCTTGTGACTCCTTGTGTTAAACAATTGTCCTTGTTCATTAGTCCTTGTAACTCGTTTTGTGAACCATTTGTCCTTGTTTATTATTAGCAAATGTGACTCGTTGTGTGAACCATTTGTCCTTGTTCATTAGTCTTTGTGACTCGTTGTGTTAAAACAATTGTACTTGTTCATTAGTCTATGTGGCTTGTTGTGTGAACCATTTGTCCTTGTTCATTAGCCCTTGTGACTCGTTGTGTGAATCATTTGTCTTTTTTTATTAGTAAATATGACTCGTTGTTTGAACCATTTTTCCTTGTTCATTTGTCCTTGTGACTCGTTGTGTTAAACAATTTTAATTGTTCATTAGTCCATGTGACTCGTTGTGTGAACCATTTGTCCTTGTTCATTAGTCCTTGTGACTCGTGTTAAACAATTGTACTTGTTCATTAGTCCATGTGACTCGTTGTGTGAACCATTTGTCCTTATTCATTAGTCCTTCCGACTCGTTGTGTTAAACAATTGTACTTGTTCATTAGTGCATGTGACTCGTTGTGTGAACCATTTGTCCTTGTTCATTAGCCCTTGTGACTCGTTGTGTAAACCATTTGTCCTTGTTCATTAGTCCTTGTAACTCGTTGTTGTAAACAATTGTACTTGTTCATTAGTCCATGTGACTCGTTGGGTGAACCATTTGTTCTTGTTCATTAGTCCTTGTGACTCGTTGTGTTAAACAATTGTACATGTTCATTAGTCCATGTGACTCGTTGTGTGAACCATTTGTCCTTGTTCATTAGTCCTTGTAACTCGTTGTGTGAACCATTTGTCCTTGTTTATTAGTAAATGTGACTCGTTGTGTAAACCATTTGTCCTTGATTATTATTAGTAATTGTGACTCGTTGTGTGACCCATTTGTCCTTGTTCATTAGTCCTTGTGACTCGTTGTGTTAAAACAATTGTACTTGTTCATTAGTCCTTGTGACTCGTTGTGTGAACCATTTGTCCTTGTTCATTAGCCCTTGCGACCCGTTGTGTGAACCATTTGTCCTTGTTTATTAGTAAATGTGACTAGTTGTGTGAACCATTTGTCCTTGTTCATTAGTCCTTGTGACTCGTTGTGTTAAACAATTGTACTTGTTCATTAGTCCATGTGACTCGTGGTGTGAACCATTTGTCCATGTTCATTAGCCCTTGTGACTCGTTGTGTGAAACATTTGTCCTTGTTTAATAGTAAATTTGACTCTTTGTGAGAACCATTTATCCTTGTTCTTTAGTCCTTGTGACTCGTTGTGTGAACCATTTGTCCTTGTTTATTATTAGTAAATGTGACTCGTTATATGAACCATTTGTCCTTGTTCAGTAGTCCTTGTGACTCGTTGTGTTAAACAATTGTACTTGTTCATTAGTTCATATGACTCGTGGTGTGAACCATTTGTCCTTGTTCATTAGCCCTTATGACTCGTTGTTTGAACCATTAGCCATTGTTTATTAGTAAATGTGACTCGTTGTGTGAATCTTTTATCCTTGTTCATTAGTCCTTGTGACTTGCTGTGTTAAAACAATTGTACTTGTTCATTAGTCTATGTGGCTCGTTGTGTGAACAATTTGTTCTTGTTCATTAGCCCTTGTGACTCATTTGTGTGACTCGTTTGTCCTTTTTTATTAGTAAATGTGACTCGTTGTGTGAACCATTTTTCCTTGTTCATTTGTCCTTGTGACTCGTTGTGTTAAACAATTGTAATTGTTCATTAGTCCATGTGACTCGCTTACGAACCTATTGTCCTTGTTCATTAGTCCTTGTGACTCGTTGCGTTAAACAATTGTACTTGTTCATTAGTCCATGTGACTCGTTGGGTGAACCATTTGTTCTTGTTCATTAGTCCTTGTGACTTCTTGTGTTAAACAATTGTACTTGTTCATTAGTCCATGTGACTCGTTGTGTGAACCATTTGTCCTTGTTCATTAGTCCTTGTGACTCGTTGTGTTAAAACAATTGTACTTGTTCATTAATCTATGTGGCTTGTTGTGTGAACCATTTGTCCTTGTTCATTAGCCCTTGTGACTCGTTGTGTGAATCATTTGTCTTTTTTTATTAGTAAATGTGACTCGTTGTGTGAACCATTTATCCTTGTTCATTTGTCCTTGTGACTCGTGTTAAACAATTGTAATTGTTCCTTAGTCCATGTGACTCGTTTTGTGAACCATTTGTCCTTGTTCATTAGTCCTTGTGACTCGTTGCGTTAAACAATTGTACTTGTGCATTAGTCCATGTGACTCGTTGGGTGAACCATTTGTTCTTGTTCATTAGTCCTTGTGACTCCTTGTGTTAAACAATTGTACTTGTTCATTAGTCCATGTGACTCGTTGTGTGAACCATTTGTCCTTGTTCATTAGTCCTCGTGACTCGTTTTGTAAACCATTTGTCCTTCTTCATTAGTCCTTGTAACTCGTTGTGTGAACCATTTGTCCGTGTTTATTAGTAAATGGGACTCGTTGTGTAAACCATTTGTCCTTGTTTATTATTAGTAAATGTGACTCGTTGTGTGAACCATTTGTCCTTGTTCATTAGTCTTTGGGACTCGTTGTGTTAAAACAATTGTACTTGTTCATTAGTCTATGTGGCTTGTTGTGTGAACCATTTGTCCTTGTTCATTAGCCCTTGTGACTCGTTGTGTGAATCATTTGTTTGTTTTTATTAGTAAATGTGACTCCTTGTTTGAACCATTTTTCCTTGTTCATTTGTCCTTGTGACTCGTTGTGTTAAACAATTTTAATTGTTCATTAGTCCATGTGACTCGTTGTGTGAACCATTTGTCCTTGTTCATTAGTCCTTGTGACTCGTTGTGTTAAACAATTGTACATGTTCATTAGTCCATGTGACTCGTTGTGTGAACCATTTGTCCTTGTTCATTAGTCCTTGTAACTCGTTGTGTGAACCATTTGTCCTTGTTTATTAGTAAATGTGACTCGTTGTGTAAACCATTTGTCCTTGATTATTATTAGTAAATGTGACTCGTTGTGTGAACCATTTGTCCTTGTTCATTAGTCCTTGTGACTCGTTGTGTTAAAACAATTGTACTTGTTTATTAGTCCTTGTGACTCGTTGTGTGAACCATTTGTCCTTGTTCATTAGCCCTTGCGACTCGTTGTGTGAACCATTTGTCCTTGTTTATTAGTAAATGTGACTAGTTGTGTGAACCATTTGTCCTTGTTCATTAGTCCTTGTGACTCGTTGTGTTAAACAATTGTACTTGTTCATTAGTCCATGTGACTCGTGGTGTAAACCATTTGTCCATGTTCATTAGCCCTTGTGAGTCGTTGTGTGAAACATTTGTCCTTGTTTAATAGTAAATGTGACTCTTTGTGTGAACCATTTATCCTTGTTCTTTAGTCCTTGTGACTCGTTGTGTGAACCATTTGTCCTTGTTTATTATTAGTAAATGTGACTCGTTATATGAACCATTTGTCCTTGTTCAGTAGTCCTTGTGACTCGTTGTGTTAAACAATTGTACTTGTTCATTAGTTCATATGACTCGTGGTGTGAACCATTTGTCCTTGTTCATTAGCCCTTATGACTCGTTGTTTGAACCATTAGCCATTGTTTATTAGTAAATGTGACTCGTTGTGTGAATCTTTTATCCTTGTTCATTAGTCCTTGTGACTTGCTGTGTTAAAACAATTGTACTTGTTCATTAGTCTATGTGGCTCGTTGTGTGAACAATTTGTTCTTGTTCATTAGCCCTTGTGACTCGCTGTGTGACTCGTTTGTCCTTTTTTATTAGTAAATGTGACTCGTTGTGTGAACCATTTTTCCTTGTTCATTTGTCCTTGTGACTCGTTGTGTTAAACAATTGTAATTGTTCATTAGTCCATGTGACTCGTTCTGTGAACCTATTGTCCTTGTTCATTAGTCCTTGTGACTCGTTGCGTTAAACAATTGTACTTGTTCATTAGTCCATGTGACTCGTTGGGTGAACCATTTGTTCTTGTTCATTAGTCCTTGTGACTTCTTGTGTTAAACAATTGTACTTGTTCATTAGTCCATGTGACTCGTTGTGTGAACCATTTGTCCTTGTTCATTAGTCCTTGTGACTCGTTGTGTTAAAACAATTGTACTTGTTCATTAATCTATGTGGCTTGTTGTGTGAACCATTTGTCCTTGTTCATTAGCCCTTGTGACTCGTTGTGTGAATCATTTGTCTTTTTTTATTAGTAAATGTGACTCGTTGTGTGAACCATTTATCCTTGTTCATTTGTCCTTGTGACTCGTGTTAAACAATTGTAATTGTTCCTTAGTCCATGTGACTCGTTGTGTGAACCATTTGTCCTTGTTCATTAGTCCTTGTGACTCGTTGCGTTAAACAATTGTACTTGTGCATTAGTCCATGTGACTCGTTGGGTGAACCATTTGTTCTTGTTCATTAGTCCTTGTGACTCCTTGTGTTAAACAATTGTACTTGTTCATTAGTCCATGTGACTCGTTGTGTGAACCATTTGTCCTTGTTCATTAGTCCTCGTGACTCGTTTTGTAAACCATTTGTCCTTCTTCATTAGTCCTTGTAACTCGTTGTGTGAACCATTTGTCCGTGTTTATTAGTAAATGGGACTCGTTGTGTAAACCATTTGTCCTTGTTTATTATTAGTAAATGTGACTCGTTGTGTGAACCATTTGTCCTTGTTCATTAGTCTTTGGGACTCGTTGTGTTAAAACAATTGTACTTGTTCATTAGTCTATGTGGCTTGTTGTGTGAACCATTTGTCCTTGTTCATTAGCCCTTGTGACTCGTTGTGTGAATCATTTGTTTGTTTTTATTAGTAAATGTGACTCCTTGTTTGAACCATTTTTCCTTGTTCATTTGTCCTTGTGACTCGTTGTGTTAAACAATTTTAATTGTTCATTAGTCCATGTGACTCGTTGTGTGAACCATTTGTCCTTGTTCATTAGTCCTTGTGACTCGTTGTGTTAAACAATTGTACATGTTCATTAGTCCATGTGACTCGTTGTGTGAACCATTTGTCCTTGTTCATTAGTCCTTGTAACTCGTTGTGTGAACCATTTGTCCTTGTTTATTAGTAAATGTGACTCGTTGTGTAAACCATTTGTCCTTGATTATTATTAGTAAATGTGACTCGTTGTGTGAACCATTTGTCCTTGTTCATTAGTCCTTGTGACTCGTTGTGTTAAAACAATTGTACTTGTTTATTAGTCCTTGTGACTCGTTGTGTGAACCATTTGTCCTTGTTCATTAGCCCTTGCGACTCGTTGTGTGAACCATTTGTCCTTGTTTATTAGTAAATGTGACTAGTTGTGTGAACCATTTGTCCTTGTTCATTAGTCCTTGTGACTCGTTGTGTTAAACAATTGTACTTGTTCATTAGTCCATGTGACTCGTGGTGTAAACCATTTGTCCATGTTCATTAGCCCTTGTGAGTCGTTGTGTGAAACATTTGTCCTTGTTTAATAGTAAATGTGACTCTTTGTGTGAACCATTTATCCTTGTTCTTTAGTCCTTGTGACTCGTTGTGTGAACCATTTGTCCTTGTTTATTATTAGTAAATGTGACTCGTTATATGAACCATTTGTCCTTGTTCAGTAGTCCTTGTGACTCGTTGTGTTAAACAATTGTACTTGTTCATTAGTTCATATGACTCGTGGTGTGAACCATTTGTCCATGTTCATTAGCCCTTATGACTCGTTGTTTGAATCATTAGCCATTCTTTATTAGTAAATGTGACTCGTTGTGTGAATCTTTTATCCTTGTTCATTAGTCCTTGTGAGTCCTTGTGTTAAAACAATTGTACTTGTTCATTAGTCTATGTGGCTCGTTGTGTGAACAATTTGTTCTTGTTCATTAGCCCTTGTGACTCGCTGTGTGACTCATTTGTCCTTTTTTATTAGTAAATGTGACTCGTTGTGTGAACCATTTTTCCTTGTTCATTTGTCCTTGTGACTCGTTGTGTTAAACAATTGTAATTGTTCATTAGTCCATGTGACTCGTTGTGTGAACCTATTGTCCTTGTTCATTAGTCCTTGTGACTCATTGCGTTAAACAATTGTACTTGTTCATTAGTCCATGTGACTCGTTGGGTGAACCATTTGTCCTTGTTCATTAGTCCTTGTGAGTCGTTGTGTTAAACAATTGTACTGTTCATTAGTCCATGTGACTCGTTGTGTGAACCATTTGTCCTTGTTCATTAGTCCTTGTGACTCGTTGTGTTAAAACAATTGTACTTGTTCATTAATCTATGTGGCTTGTTGTGTGAACCATTTGTCCTTGTTCATTAGCCCTTGTGACTCGTTGTATGAATCATTTGTCTTTTTTTATTAGTAAATGTGACTCGTTGTGTGAACCATTTATCCTTGTTCATTTGTCCTTGTGACTCGTGTTAAACAATTCTAATTGTTCCTTAGTCCATGTGACTCGTTGTGTGAACTATTTGTCCTTGTTCATTAGTCCTTGTGACTCGTTGCGTTAAACAATTGTACTTGTTCATTAGTCCATGTGACTCGTTGGGTGAACCATTTGTTCTTGTTCATTAGTCCATGTGACTCCTTGTGTTAAACAATTGTACTTGTTCATTAGTCCATGTGACTCGTTGTGTGAACCATTTGTCCTTGTTCATTAGTCCTTGTGACTCGTTTTGTAAACCATTTGTCCTTCTTCATTAGTTCTTGTAACTCGTTGTGTGAACCATTTGTCCTTGTTTATTAGTAAATGTGACTCGTTGTGTAAACCATTTGTCCTTGTTTATTATTAGTAAATGTGACTCGTTGTGTGAACCATTTGTCCTTGTTCATTAGTCTTTGTGACTCGTTGTGTTAAAACAATTGTCCTTGTTCATTAGTCTTTGTGACTCGTTGTTTGAACCATTTTTCCTTGTTCATTTGTCCTTGTGACTCGTTGTGTTAAACAATTTTAATTGTTCATTAGCCCATGTGACTCGTTGTGTGAACCATATGTCCTTGTTCATTAGTCTTTGTGACTCGTGTTAAACAATTGTACTTGTTCATTAGTGCATGTGACTCGTTGTGTGAACCATTTGTCCTTGTGCATTAGCCCTAGTGACTCGTTGTGTAAACCATTTGTCCTTGTTTATTAGTCCTTGTAACTCGTTGTGTTAAAACAATTGTGCTTGTTCATAAGTCCATGTCACTCGTTGTGTGATCCATTTGTCCTTGTTCATTAGCCCTTGTGACTCGTTGTGTGAACAATTTGTCCTTGTTTATTAGTAAATGTGACTCGTTGTGTGAACCATTTGTCCTTATTCATTAGTCCTTGTGACTCGTTGCGTTAAACAATTGTACTTGTTCATTAGTCCACGTGACTCGTTGGGTGAACCATTTGTTCTTCTTCAATAGTACTTGTGACTCGTTGTGTTAAACAATTGTACTTGTTCATTAGTCCATGTGACTCGTTGTGTGATCCATTTGTCCTTGTTCATTTGTCCTTGTGACTCGTTGTGTAAACCATTTGTCCTTGTTCATTAGTCCTTGTAACTCGTTGTGTGAACCATTTGTCCTTGTTTATTTGTAAATGTGACGAGTTGTGTAAACCATTTGTCCTTGTTTATTATTAGTAAATGTGACTCGTTGTGTGAACCATTTGTCCTTGTTCATTAGTCCTTGTGACTCGTTGTGTTAAACAATTGTAATTGTACATTAGTCCATGTGACTCGTTGTGTGAACCATTTGTCCTTGTTCATTTGTCCTTGTGACTCGTTGCGTTAAACAATTGATCTTGTTCATTAGTTCATGTGACTCGTTGGGTGAACCATTTGTTCTTGTTCATTAGTCCTTGTGACTCGTTGTGTTAAACAATTCTACTTGTTCATTAGTCCATGTGACTCGTTGTGTGAACCATTTGTCCTTGTTCATTAGTCCTTGTGACTCGTTGTGTAAACCATTTGTCCTTGTTCATTAGTCCTTGTAACTCGTTGTGTGAACCATTTGTCCTTGTTTATTAGTAAATGTGACTCGTTGTGTAAACCATTTGTCCTTGTTTATTATTAGTAAATGTGACTCGTTGTGTGAACCATTTGTCCTTGTTCATTAGTCCTTGTGACTCGTTGTGTTAAAGCAATTGTACTTGTTCATTAGTCTATGTGGCTTGTTGTGTGAACCATTTGTCCTTGTTCATTAGCCCTTGTGACTCGTTGTGTGAATCATTTGTCTTTTTTTATTAGTAAATGTGACTCGTTGTTTGAACCATTTTTCCTTGTTTATTTGTCCCTGTGACTCGTTGTGTTAAACAATTGTAATTGTTCATTAGTCCATGTGACTCGTTGTGTGAACCATTTGTCCTTGTTCATTAGTCCTTGTGACTCGTTGTGTTAAACAATTGTACTTGTTCATTAGTCCATGTGACTCGTTGTGTGAACCATTTGTCCTTGTTCACTAGTCCTTCCGACTCGTTGTGTTAAACAATTGTACTTGTTCAGTAGTCTATGTGACTCGTTGTGTGAACCATTTGTCCTTTTTCATTAGCCCTTGTAACTCGTTGTGTAAACCATTTGTTCTTGTTCATTAGTCCTTGTGACTCGTTGTGTTAAAACAATTGTACTTGTTCATTAATCTATGTGGCTTGTTGTGTGAACCATTTGTCCTTGTTCATTAGCCCTTGTGACTCGTTGTGTGAATCATTTGTCTTTTTTTATTAGTAAATGTGACTCGTTGTGTGAACCATTTATCCTTGTTCATTTGTCCTTGTGACTCGTGTTAAACAATTGTAATTGTTCCTTAGTCCATGTGACTCGTTGTGTGAACCATTTGTCCTTGTTCATTAGTCCTTGTGACTCGTTGCGTTAAACAATTGTACTTGTGCATTAGTCCATGTGACTCGTTGGGTGAACCATTTGTTCTTGTTCATTAGTCCTTGTGACTCCTTGTGTTAAACAATTGTACTTGTTCATTAGTCCATGTGACTCGTTGTGTGAACCATTTGTCCTTGTTCATTAGTCCTCGTGACTCGTTTTGTAAACCATTTGTCCTTCTTCATTAGTCCTTGTAACTCGTTGTGTGAACCATTTGTCCGTGTTTATTAGTAAATGGGACTCGTTGTGTAAACCATTTGTCCTTGTTTATTATTAGTAAATGTGACTCGTTGTGTGAACCATTTGTCCTTGTTCATTAGTCTTTGGGACTCGTTGTGTTAAAACAATTGTACTTGTTCATTAGTCTATGTGGCTTGTTGTGTGAACCATTTGTCCTTGTTCATTAGCCCTTGTGACTCGTTGTGTGAATCATTTGTTTGTTTTTATTAGTAAATGTGACTCCTTGTTTGAACCATTTTTCCTTGTTCATTTGTCCTTGTGACTCGTTGTGTTAAACAATTTTAATTGTTCATTAGTCCATGTGACTCGTTGTGTGAACCATTTGTCCTTGTTCATTAGTCCTTGTGACTCGTTGTGTTAAACAATTGTACATGTTCATTAGTCCATGTGACTCGTTGTGTGAACCATTTGTCCTTGTTCATTAGTCCTTGTAACTCGTTGTGTGAACCATTTGTCCTTGTTTATTAGTAAATGTGACTCGTTGTGTAAACCATTTGTCCTTGATTATTATTAGTAAATGTGACTCGTTGTGTGAACCATTTGTCCTTGTTCATTAGTCCTTGTGACTCGTTGTGTTAAAACAATTGTACTTGTTTATTAGTCCTTGTGACTCGTTGTGTGAACCATTTGTCCTTGTTCATTAGCCCTTGCGACTCGTTGTGTGAACCATTTGTCCTTGTTTATTAGTAAATGTGACTAGTTGTGTGAACCATTTGTCCTTGTTCATTAGTCCTTGTGACTCGTTGTGTTAAACAATTGTACTTGTTCATTAGTCCATGTGACTCGTGGTGTAAACCATTTGTCCATGTTCATTAGCCCTTGTGAGTCGTTGTGTGAAACATTTGTCCTTGTTTAATAGTAAATGTGACTCTTTGTGTGAACCATTTATCCTTGTTCTTTAGTCCTTGTGACTCGTTGTGTGAACCATTTGTCCTTGTTTATTATTAGTAAATGTGACTCGTTATATGAACCATTTGTCCTTGTTCAGTAGTCCTTGTGACTCGTTGTGTTAAACAATTGTACTTGTTCATTAGTTCATATGACTCGTGGTGTGAACCATTTGTCCATGTTCATTAGCCCTTATGACTCGTTGTTTGAATCATTAGCCATTCTTTATTAGTAAATGTGACTCGTTGTGTGAATCTTTTATCCTTGTTCATTAGTCCTTGTGACTTGCTGTGTTAAAACAATTGTACTTGTTCATTAGTCTATGTGGCTCGTTGTGTGAACAATTTGTTCTTGTTCATTAGCCCTTGTGACTTTGTTTGTGTGACTCATTTGTCCTTTTTTATTAGTAAATGTGACTCGTTGTGTGAACCATTTTTCCTTGTTCATTTGTCCTTGTGACTCGTTGTGTTAAACAATTGTAATTGTTCATTAGTCCATGTGACTCGTTGTGTGAACCTATTGTCCTTGTTCATTAGTCCTTGTGACTCGCTGCGTTAAACAATTGTACTTGTTCATTAGTCCATGTGACTCGTTGGGTGAACCATTTGTTCTTGTTCATTAGTCCTTGTGACTCCTTGTGTTAAACAATTGTACCTGTTCATTAGTCCATGTGACTCGTTGTGTGAACCATTTGTCCTTGTTCATTAGTCCTTGTGACTCGTTGTGTTAAAACAATTGTACTTGTTCATTAATCTATGTGGCTTGTTGTGTGAACCATTTGTCCTTGTTCATTAGCCCTTGTGACTCGTTGTATGAATCATTTGTCTTTTTTTATTAGTAAATGTGACTCGTTGTGTGAACCATTTATCCTTGTTCATTTGTCCTTGTGACTCGTGTTAAACAATTCTAATTGTTCCTTAGTCCATGTGACTCGTTGTGTGAACTATTTGTCCTTGTTCATTAGTCCTTGTGACTCGTTGCGTTAAACAATTGTACTTGTTCATTAGTCCATGTGACTCGTTGGGTGAACCATTTGTTCTTGTTCATTAGTCCATGTGACTCCTTGTGTTAAACAATTGTACTTGTTCATTAGTCCATGTGACTCGTTGTGTGAACCATTTGTCCTTGTTCATTAGTCCTTGTGACTCGTTTTGTAAACCATTTGTCCTTCTTCATTAGTTCTTGTAACTCGTTGTGTGAACCATTTGTCCTTGTTTATTAGTAAATGTGACTCGTTGTGTAAACCATTTGTCCTTGTTTATTATTAGTAAATGTGACTCGTTGTGTGAACCATTTGTCCTTGTTCATTAGTCTTTGTGACTCGTTGTGTTAAAACAATTGTCCTTGTTCATTAGTCTTTGTGACTCGTTGTTTGAACCATTTTTCCTTGTTCATTTGTCCTTGTGACTCGTTGTGTTAAACAATTTTAATTGTTCATTAGCCCATGTGACTCGTTGTGTGAACCATATGTCCTTGTTCATTAGTCTTTGTGACTCGTGTTAAACAATTGTACTTGTTCATTAGTGCATGTGACTCGTTGTGTGAACCATTTGTCCTTGTGCATTAGCCCTAGTGACTCGTTGTGTAAACCATTTGTCCTTGTTTATTAGTCCTTGTAACTCGTTGTGTTAAAACAATTGTGCTTGTTCATAAGTCCATGTCACTCGTTGTGTGATCCATTTGTCCTTGTTCATTAGCCCTTGTGACTCGTTGTGTGAACAATTTGTCCTTGTTTATTAGTAAATGTGACTCGTTGTGTGAACCATTTGTCCTTATTCATTAGTCCTTGTGACTCGTTGCGTTAAACAATTGTACTTGTTCATTAGTCCACGTGACTCGTTGGGTGAACCATTTGTTCTTCTTCAATAGTACTTGTGACTCGTTGTGTTAAACAATTGTACTTGTTCATTAGTCCATGTGACTCGTTGTGTGATCCATTTGTCCTTGTTCATTTGTCCTTGTGACTCGTTGTGTAAACCATTTGTCCTTGTTCATTAGTCCTTGTAACTCGTTGTGTGAACCATTTGTCCTTGTTTATTTGTAAATGTGACGAGTTGTGTAAACCATTTGTCCTTGTTTATTATTAGTAAATGTGACTCGTTGTGTGAACCATTTGTCCTTGTTCATTAGTCCTTGTGACTCGTTGTGTTAAACAATTGTAATTGTACATTAGTCCATGTGACTCGTTGTGTGAACCATTTGTCCTTGTTCATTTGTCCTTGTGACTCGTTGCGTTAAACAATTGATCTTGTTCATTAGTTCATGTGACTCGTTGGGTGAACCATTTGTTCTTGTTCATTAGTCCTTGTGACTCGTTGTGTTAAACAATTCTACTTGTTCATTAGTCCATGTGACTCGTTGTGTGAACCATTTGTCCTTGTTCATTAGTCCTTGTGACTCGTTGTGTAAACCATTTGTCCTTGTTCATTAGTCCTTGTAACTCGTTGTGTGAACCATTTGTCCTTGTTTATTAGTAAATGTGACTCGTTGTGTAAACCATTTGTCCTTGTTTATTATTAGTAAATGTGACTCGTTGTGTGAACCATTTGTCCTTGTTCATTAGTCCTTGTGACTCGTTGTGTTAAAGCAATTGTACTTGTTCATTAGTCTATGTGGCTTGTTGTGTGAACCATTTGTCCTTGTTCATTAGCCCTTGTGACTCGTTGTGTGAATCATTTGTCTTTTTTTATTAGTAAATGTGACTCGTTGTTTGAACCATTTTTCCTTGTTTATTTGTCCCTGTGACTCGTTGTGTTAAACAATTGTAATTGTTCATTAGTCCATGTGACTCGTTGTGTGAACCATTTGTCCTTGTTCATTAGTCCTTGTGACTCGTTGTGTTAAACAATTGTACTTGTTCATTAGTCCATGTGACTCGTTGTGTGAACCATTTGTCCTTGTTCACTAGTCCTTCCGACTCGTTGTGTTAAACAATTGTACTTGTTCAGTAGTCTATGTGACTCGTTGTGTGAACCATTTGTCCTTTTTCATTAGCCCTTGTAACTCGTTGTGTAAACCATTTGTTCTTGTTCATTAGTCCTTGTGACTCGTTGTGTTAAAACAATTGTACTTTTTCATAAGTCCATGTCACTCGTTGTGTAATCCATTTGTCCTTGTTCATTAGCCCTTGTGACTCGTTGTGTGAACAATTTGTCCTTGTTTATTAGTTTATGTGACTCGTTGTGTGAACCATTTGTCCTTGTTCATTAGTCCTTGTGACTCGTTATGTTAAACAATTGTACTTGTTCATTAGTCCATGTGATTCGTTGTGTGAACCATTTGTCGTTCTTCATTAGTCCTTCCGACTCGTTGCGTTAAATAATTGTACTTGTTCATTAGTCCATGTTACTCGTTGTGTGAACCATTTGTCCTTGTTCATTAGTCCTTGTGACTCGTTGTGTAAACCATTTGTCTTGTTCATTAGTCCTTGTAACTCGTTGTGTGAACCATTTGTCCTTGTTTATTAGTAAATGTGACTCGTTGTGTGAACCATTTATCCTTGTTCTTTAGTCCTTGTGACTCGCTTACGTGAACCATTTGTCGTTGTTTATTATTAGTAAATGTGACTCGTTGTGTGAACCATTTGCCCTTGTTCATTAGTCCTTGTGACTCGTTGTGTTAAAACAATTGTACTTGTTCATTAGTCTATGTGGCTTGTTGTTTAAACCATTTTTCCTTGTTCATTTGTCCTTGTGACTCGTTGTGTTAAACAATTGTAATTGTTCATTAGTCCATGTGACTCGTTGTGTGAACTATTTGTCCTTGTTCATTAGTCCTTGTAACTCGTTGCGTTAAAGAATTGTACTTGTTCATTAGTCCATGTGACTCGTTGGGTGAACGATTTGTTCTTGTTTATTAGTCCTTCTGACTCGTTGGGTTAAACAATTGTACTTGTTCATTAGTCTATGTGACTCGTTGTGTGAACTATTTGTCCTTGGTCATTAGCTCTTGTGACTTGTTGTGTGAACCATTTGTCCTTTTTTATTTGTAAATGTGACTCGTTGTGTGAACCATTTTTCCTTGTTCTTTAGTCCTTGTGACTCGTTGTGTGAACCATTTGTCCTTGTTTATTATTAGTAAATGTGACTCGTTGTGTGAACCATTTGTACTTGTTCATTAGTCCTAGTGACTCGTTGTGTTAAAACAATTGTACTTGTTCATTAGTCCTTGTGACTCGTTGTGTAAACCATTTGTCCTTGTTCATTAGTCCTTGTGACTCGTTGTGTTAAAACAATTGTACTTGTTCATTAGTCTATGTGGCTCGTTGTGTGAACAACTTGTCCTTGTTCATTAGCCCTTGTGACTCGTTGTGTGACTCATTTGTCCTTTTTTATTTGTAAATGTGACTCGTTGTGTGAACCGTTTTTCCTTGTTCATTTCTCCTTGTAACTCGTTGTGTTAAACAATTGTAATTGTTCATTAATCCATGTGACTCGTTGTGTGAACCATTTGTCCTTGTTAATTAGTCCTTGTGACTCGGTGCGTTAAACAATTGTTCTTGTTCATTAGTCCATGTGACTCGTTGGATGAACCATTTGTTCTTGTTCATTAGTCCTTGTGACTCGTTGTGTTAAACAATTGTACTTGTTCATTAGTCTATGTGACTCGTTGTGTGAACCATTTGTCCTTGTTCATTAGCCCTTGTGACTCGTTGTCTGAACCATTTGTCCTTTTTTATTAGTAAATGTGACTCGTTGTGTGAACCATTTTTTCTTGTTCATTTGTCCTTGTGACTCGTTGTGTTAAACAATTGTAATTGTTCATTAGTCCATGTGACTCGTTGTGTGAACCATTTGTCCTTGTTCATTAGTCCTTGTGACGCGTGGTGTTAAACAATTGTACTTGTTCATTAGTCCATGTGATTCGTTGTGTGAACCATTTGTCGTTGAGTCCTTCCGACTCGTTGTGTTAAATAATTGTACTTGTTCATTAGTCCATGTCACTCGTTGTGTGAACCATTTGTCCTTGTTCATTAGTCCTTGTGACTCGTTGTGTAAACCATTTGTCCTTGTTCATTAGTCCTTGTAACTCGTTGTGTGAACCATTTGTCCTTGTTTATTATTAGTAAATGTGACTCGTTGTGTGAACCATTTGTCCTTGTTCATTAGTCCTAGTGACTCGTTGTGTTAAAACAATTGTACTTGTTCATTAGTCCTTGTGACTCATTGTGTAAACCATTTGTCCTTGTTCATTAGTCCTTGTGAGTCGTTGTGTTAAAACAATTGTACTTGTTCATTAGTCTATGTGGCTCGTTGTGTGAACAATTTGTCCTTGTTCATTAGCCCTTGTGACTCGTTGTGTGACTCATTTGTCCTTTTTTATTTGTAAATGTGACTCCTTGTATGAACCATTTGTCCTTGTTCATTAGTCCTTCCGACTCGTTGTGTTAAACAATTGTACTTGTTTAGTAGTCTATGTGACTCGTTGTGTGAACCATTTGTCCTTTTTCATTAGCCCTTGTAACTCGTTGTGTAAACCATTTGTCCTTGTTCAGTAGTTCTTGTAACTCGTTGTGTGAACCATTTGTCCTTGTTTATTAGTAAATGTGACTCGTTGTGTAAACCATTTGTCCTTGTTTATTATTAGTAAATGTGACTCGTTGTGTGAACCATTTGTCCTTGTTCATTAGTCCTTGTGACTCGTTGTGTAAACCATTTGTCCTTGTTCATTAGTCCTTGTAACTCGTTGTGTGAACCATTTGTCCTTGTTTATTAGTAAATGTGACTCGTTGTAAAACCATTTGTCCTTGTTTATTATTAGTAAATGTGATTCGTTGTGTGAACCATTTGTCCTTGTTTATTAGTCCTTGTGACTCGTTGCGTTAAACAATTGTACTTGTTCATTAGTCCATGTGACTCGTTGGGTGAACCATTTGTTCTTGTTCATTATTCCTTGTGACTCGTTGTGTTAAATAATTGTACTTGTTCATTAGTCCATGTGACTCGTTGTGTGAACCATTTGTCCTTGTTCATTAGTCCTTGTGACTCGTTGTGTAAACCATTTGTCCTTGTTCATTAGTCCTTGTAACTCGTTGTGTGAACAATTTGTCCTTGTTTATTAGTAAATGTGACTCGTTGTGTAAACCATTTGTCCTTGTTTATTATTAGTAAATGTGACTCGTTGTGTGAACCATTTGTCCTTGTTCATTAGTCCTTGTGACTCGTTGTGTTAAACAATTGTAATTGTTCATTAGTCCATGTGACTCGTTGTGTGAACCATTTGTCCTTGTTCATTAGTCCTTGTGACTCGTTGCGTGAACCATTTGTCCTTGTTCATTAGTCCTTGTAACTCGTTGTTTAAACCATTTGTCCTTGTTTATTATTAGTAAATGTGACTCGTTGTGTGAACCATTTGTCCTTGTTCATTAGTCCTTGTGACTCCTTGTGTTAAACAATTGTACCTGTTCATTAGTCCATGTGACTCGTTGTGTGAACCATTTGTCCTTGTTCATTAGTCCTTGTGACTCGTTGTGTTAAAACAATTGTACTTGTTCATTAATCTATGTGGCTTGTTGTGTGAACCATTTGTCCTTGTTCATTAGCCCTTGTGACTCGTTGTATGAATCATTTGTCTTTTTTTATTAGTAAATGTGACTCGTTGTGTGAACCATTTATCCTTGTTCATTTGTCCTTGTGACTCGTGTTAAACAATTCTAATTGTTCCTTAGTCCATGTGACTCGTTGTGTGAACTATTTGTCCTTGTTCATTAGTCCTTGTGACTCGTTGCGTTAAACAATTGTACTTGTTCATTAGTCCATGTGACTCGTTGGGTGAACCATTTGTTCTTGTTCATTAGTCCATGTGACTCCTTGTGTTAAACAATTGTACTTGTTCATTAGTCCATGTGACTCGTTGTGTGAACCATTTGTCCTTGTTCATTAGTCCTTGTGACTCGTTTTGTAAACCATTTGTCCTTCTTCATTAGTTCTTGTAACTCGTTGTGTGAACCATTTGTCCTTGTTTATTAGTAAATGTGACTCGTTGTGTAAACCATTTGTCCTTGTTTATTATTAGTAAATGTGACTCGTTGTGTGAACCATTTGTCCTTGTTCATTAGTCTTTGTGACTCGTTGTGTTAAAACAATTGTCCTTGTTCATTAGTCTTTGTGACTCGTTGTTTGAACCATTTTTCCTTGTTCATTTGTCCTTGTGACTCGTTGTGTTAAACAATTTTAATTGTTCATTAGTCCATGTGACTCGTTGTGTGAACCATATGTCCTTGTTCATTAGTCTTTGTGACTCGTGTTAAACAATTGTACTTGTTCATTAGTGCATGTGACTCGTTGTGTGAACCATTTGTCCTTGTGCATTAGCCCTAGTGACTCGTTGTGTAAACCATTTGTCCTTGTTTATTAGTCCTTGTAACTCGTTGTGTTAAAACAATTGTGCTTGTTCATAAGTCCATGTCACTCGTTGTGTGATCCATTTGTCCTTGTTCATTAGCCCTTGTGACTCGTTGTGTGAACAATTTGTCCTTGTTTATTAGTAAATGTGACTCGTTGTGTGAACCATTTGTCCTTATTCATTAGTCCTTGTGACTCGTTGCGTTAAACAATTGTACTTGTTCATTAGTCCACGTGACTCGTTGGGTGAACCATTTGTTCTTCTTCAATAGTACTTGTGACTCGTTGTGTTAAACAATTGTACTTGTTCATTAGTCCATGTGACTCGTTGTGTGATCCATTTGTCCTTGTTCATTTGTCCTTGTGACTCGTTGTGTAAACCATTTGTCCTTGTTCATTAGTCCTTGTAACTCGTTGTGTGAACCATTTGTCCTTGTTTATTTGTAAATGTGACGAGTTGTGTAAACCATTTGTCCTTGTTTATTATTAGTAAATGTGACTCGTTGTGTGAACCATTTGTCCTTGTTCATTAGTCCTTGTGACTCGATGTGTTAAACAATTGTAATTGTACATTAGTCCATGTGACTCGTTGTGTGAACCATTTGTCCTTGTTCATTTGTCCTTGTGACTCGTTGCGTTAAACAATTGATCTTGTTCATTAGTTCATGTGACTCGTTGGGTGAACCATTTGTTCTTGTTCATTAGTCCTTGTGACTCGTTGTGTTAAACAATTCTACTTGTTCATTAGTCCATGTGACTCGTTGTGTGAACCATTTGTCCTTGTTCATTAGTCCTTGTGACTCGTTGTGTAAACCATTTGTCCTTGTTCATTAGTCCTTGTAACTCGTTGTGTGAACCATTTGTCCTTGTTTATTAGTAAATGTGACTCGTTGTGTAAACCATTTGTCCTTGTTTATTATTAGTAAATGTGACTCGTTGTGTGAACCATTTGTCCTTGTTCATTAGTCCTTGTGACTCGTTGTGTTAAAGCAATTGTACTTGTTCATTAGTCTATGTGGCTTGTTGTGTGAACCATTTGTCCTTGTTCATTAGCCCTTGTGACTCGTTGTGTGAATCATTTGTCTTTTTTTATTAGTAAATGTGACTCGTTGTTTGAACCATTTTTCCTTGTTTATTTGTCCCTGTGACTCGTTGTGTTAAACAATTGTAATTGTTCATTAGTCCATGTGACTCGTTGTGTGAACCATTTGTCCTTGTTCATTAGTCCTTGTGACTCGTTGTGTTAAACAATTGTACTTGTTCATTAGTCCATGTGACTCGTTGTGTGAACCATTTGTCCTTGTTCACTAGTCCTTCCGACTCGTTGTGTTAAACAATTGTACTTGTTCAGTAGTCTATGTGACTCGTTGTGTGAACCATTTGTCCTTTTTCATTAGCCCTTGTAACTCGTTGTGTAAACCATTTGTTCTTGTTCATTAGTCCTTGTGACTCGTTGTGTTAAAACAATTGTACTTTTTCATAAGTCCATGTCACTCGTTGTGTAATCCATTTGTCCTTGTTCATTAGCCCTTGTGACTCGTTGTGTGAACAATTTGTCCTTGTTTATTAGTTTATGTGACTCGTTGTGTGAACCATTTGTCCTTGTTCATTAGTCCTTGTGACTCGTTATGTTAAACAATTGTACTTGTTCATTAGTCCATGTGATTCGTTGTGTGAACCATTTGTCGTTCTTCATTAGTCCTTCCGACTCGTTGCGTTAAATAATTGTACTTGTTCATTAGTCCATGTTACTCGTTGTGTAAACCATTTGTCCTTGTTCATTAGTCCTTGTGACTCGTTGTGTAAACCATTTGTCTTGTTCATTAGTCCTTGTAACTCGTTGTGTGAACCATTTGTCCTTGTTTATTAGTAAATGTGACTCGTTGTGTGAACCATTTATCCTTGTTCTTTAGTCCTTGTGACTCGTTCTGTGAACCATTTGTCGTTGTTTATTATTAGTAAATGTGACTCGTTGTGTGAACCATTTGCCCTTGTTCATTAGTCCTTGTGACTCGTTGTGTTAAAACAATTGTACTTGTTCATTAGTCTATGTGGCTTGTTGTTTAAACCATTTTTCCTTGTTCATTTGTCCTTGTGACTCGTTGTGTTAAACAATTGTAATTGTTCATTAGTCCATGTGACTCGTTGTGTGAACTATTTGTCCTTGTTCATTAGTCCTTGTAACTCGTTGCGTTAAAGAATTGTACTTGTTCATTAGTCCATGTGACTCGTTGGGTGAACGATTTGTTCTTGTTTATTAGTCCTTCTGACTCGTTGGGTTAAACAATTGTACTTGTTCATTAGTCTATGTGACTCGTTGTGTGAACTATTTGTCCTTGGTCATTAGCTCTTGTGACTTGTTGTGTGAACCATTTGTCCTTTTTTATTTGTAAATGTGACTCGTTGTGTGAACCATTTTTCCTTGTTCTTTAGTCCTTGTGACTCGTTGTGTGAACCATTTGTCCTTGTTTATTATTAGTAAATGTGACTCGTTGTGTGAACCATTTGTACTTGTTCATTAGTCCTAGTGACTCGTTGTGTTAAAACAATTGTACTTGTTCATTAGTCCTTGTGACTCGTTGTGTAAACCATTTGTCCTTGTTCATTAGTCCTTGTGACTCGTTGTGTTAAAACAATTGTACTTGTTCATTAGTCTATGTGGCTCGTTGTGTGAACAACTTGTCCTTGTTCATTAGCCCTTGTGACTCGTTGTGTGACTCATTTGTCCTTTTTTATTTGTAAATGTGACTCGTTGTGTGAACCGTTTTTCCTTGTTCATTTCTCCTTGTGACTCGTTGTGTTAAACAATTGTAATTGTTCATTAATCCATGTGACTCGTTGTGTGAACCATTTGTCCTTGTTCATTAGTCCTTGTGACTCGGTGCGTTAAACAATTGTTCTTGTTCATTAGTCCATGTGACTCGTTGGATGAACCATTTGTTCTTGTTCATTAGTCCTTGTGACTCGTTGTGTTAAACAATTGTACTTGTTCATTAGTCTATGTGACTCGTTGTGTGAACCATTTGTCCTTGTTCATTAGCCCTTGTGACTCGTTGTCTGAACCATTTGTCCTTTTTTATTAGTAAATGTGACTCGTTGTGTGAACCATTTTTTCTTGTTCATTTGTCCTTGTGACTCGTTGTGTTAAACAATTGTAATTGTTCATTAGTCCATGTGACTCGTTGTGTGAACCATTTGTCCTTGTTCATTAGTCCTTGTGACGCGTGGTGTTAAACAATTGTACTTGTTCATTAGTCCATGTGATTCGTTGTGTGAACCATTTGTCGTTGAGTCCTTCCGACTCGTTGTGTTAAATAATTGTACTTGTTCATTAGTCCATGTCACTCGTTGTGTGAACCATTTGTCCTTGTTCATTAGTCCTTGTGACTCGTTGTGTAAACCATTTGTCCTTGTTCATTAGTCCTTGTAACTCGTTGTGTGAACCATTTGTCCTTGTTTATTATTAGTAAATGTGACTCATTGTGTAAACCATTTGTCCTTGTTCATTAGTCCTTGTGAGTCGTTGTGTTAAAACAATTGTACTTGTTCATTAGTCTATGTGGCTCGTTGTGTGAACAATTTGTCCTTGTTCATTAGCCCTTGTGACTCGTTGTGTGACTCATTTGTCCTTTTTTATTTGTAAATGTGACTCCTTGTATGAACCATTTGTCCTTGTTCATTAGTCCTTCCGACTCGTTGTGTTAAACAATTGTACTTGTTTAGTAGTCTATGTGACTCGTTGTGTGAACCATTTGTCCTTTTTCATTAGCCCTTGTAACTCGTTGTGTAAACCATTTGTCCTTGTTCATTAGTTCTTGTAACTCGTTGTGTGAACCATTTGTCCTTGTTTATTAGTAAATGTGACTCGTTGTGTAAACCATTTGTCCTTGTTTATTATTAGTAAATGTGACTCGTTGTGTGAACCATTTGTCCTTGTTCATTAGTCCTTGTGACTCGTTGTGTAAACCATTTGTCCTTGTTCATTAGTCCTTGTAACTCGTTGTGTGAACCATTTGTCCTTGTTTATTAGTAAATGTGACTCGTTGTGTAAACCATTTGTCCTTGTTTATTATTAGTAAATGTGATTCGTTGTGTGAACCATTTGTCCTTGTTTATTAGTCCTTGTGACTCGTTGCGTTAAACAATTGTACTTGTTCATTAGTCCATGTGACTCGTTGGGTGAACCATTTGTTCTTGTTCATTATTCCTTGTGACTCGTTGTGTTAAATAATTGTACTTGTTCATTAGTCCATGTGACTCGTTGTGTGAACCATTTGTCCTTGTTCATTAGTCCTTGTGACTCGTTGTGTAAACCATTTGTCCTTGTTCATTAGTCCTTGTAACTCGTTGTGTGAACAATTTGTCCTTGTTTATTAGTAAATGTGACTCGTTGTGTAAACCATTTGTCCTTGTTTATTATTAGTAAATGTGACTCGTTGTGTGAACCATTTGTCCTTGTTCATTAGTCCTTGTGACTCGTTGTGTTAAACAATTGTAATTGTTCATTAGTCCATGTGACTCGTTGTGTGAACCATTTGTCCTTGTTCATTAGTCCTTGTGACTCGTTGCGTGAACCATTTGTCCTTGTTCATTAGTCCTTGTAACTCGTTGTTTAAACCATTTGTCCTTGTTTATTATTAGTAAATGTGACTCGTTGTGTGAACCATTTGTCCTTGTTCATTAGTCCTTGTGACTCGTTGTGTTAAACAATTGTCTTTGTTCATTAGTCCATGTGACTCGTTGTGTGAACCATTTGTCCTTGTTCATTAGTCCTTGTGACTCGTTGTGTTAAAACAATTGTACTTGTTCATTAATCTATGTGGCTTGTTGTGTGAACCATTTGTCCTTGTTCATTAGCCCTTGTGACTCGTTGTATGAATCATTTGTCTTTTTTTATTAGTAAATGTGACTCGTTGTGTGAACCATTTATCCTTGTTCATTTGTCCTTGTGACTCGTGTTAAACAATTCTAATTGTTCCTTAGTCCATGTGACTCGTTGTGTGAACTATTTGTCCTTGTTCATTAGTCCTTGTGACTCGTTGCGTTAAACAATTGTACTTGTTCATTAGTCCATGTGACTCGTTGGGTGAACCATTTGTTCTTGTTCATTAGTCCATGTGACTCCTTGTGTTAAACAATTGTACTTGTTCATTAGTCCATGTGACTCGTTGTGTGAACCATTTGTCCTTGTTCATTAGTCCTTGTGACTCGTTTTGTAAACCATTTGTCCTTCTTCATTAGTTCTTGTAACTCGTTGTGTGAACCATTTGTCCTTGTTTATTAGTAAATGTGACTCGTTGTGTAAACCATTTGTCCTTGTTTATTATTAGTAAATGTGACTCGTTGTGTGAACCATTTGTCCTTGTTCATTAGTCTTTGTGACTCGTTGTGTTAAAACAATTGTCCTTGTTCATTAGTCTTTGTGACTCGTTGTTTGAACCATTTTTCCTTGTTCATTTGTCCTTGTGACTCGTTGTGTTAAACAATTTTAATTGTTCATTAGTCCATGTGACTCGTTGTGTGAACCATATGTCCTTGTTCATTAGTCTTTGTGACTCGTGTTAAACAATTGTACTTGTTCATTAGTGCATGTGACTCGTTGTGTGAACCATTTGTCCTTGTGCATTAGCCCTAGTGACTCGTTGTGTAAACCATTTGTCCTTGTTTATTAGTCCTTGTAACTCGTTGTGTTAAAACAATTGTGCTTGTTCATAAGTCCATGTCACTCGTTGTGTGATCCATTTGTCCTTGTTCATTAGCCCTTGTGACTCGTTGTGTGAACAATTTGTCCTTGTTTATTAGTAAATGTGACTCGTTGTGTGAACCATTTGTCCTTATTCATTAGTCCTTGTGACTCGTTGTGTTAAACAATTGTACTTGTTCATTAGTCCACGTGACTCGTTGGGTGAACCATTTGTTCTTCTTCAATAGTACTTGTGACTCGTTGTGTTAAACAATTGTACTTGTTCATTAGTCCATGTGACTCGTTGTGTGATCCATTTGTCCTTGTTCATTTGTCCTTGTGACTCGTTGTGTAAACCATTTGTCCTTGTTCATTAGTCCTTGTAACTCGTTGTGTGAACCATTTGTCCTTGTTTATTAGTAAATGTGACTCGTTGTGTAAACCATTTGTCCTTGTTTATTATTAGTAAATGTGACTCGTTGTGTGAACCATTTGTCCTTGTTCATTAGTCCTTGTGACTCGTTGTGTTAAACAATTGTAATTGTTTATTAGTCCATGTGACTCGTTGTGTGAACCATTTGTCCTTGTTCATTTGTCCTTGTGACTCGTTGCGTTAAACAATTGATCTTGTTCATTAGTTCATGTGACTCGTTGGGTGAACCATTTGTTCTTGTTCATTAGTCCTTGTGACTCGTTGTGTTAAACAATTCTACTTGTTCATTAGTCCATGTGACTCGTTGTGTGAACCATTTGTCCTTGTTCATTAGTCCTTGTGACTCGTTGTGTAAACCATTTGTCCTTGTTCATTAGTCCTTGTAACTCGTTGTGTGAACCATTTGTCCTTGTTTATTAGTAAATGTGACTCGTTGTGTAAACCATTTGTCCTTGTTTATTATTAGTAAATGTGACTCGTTGTGTGAACCATTTGTCCTTGTTCATTAGTCCTTGTGACTCGTTGTGTTAAAGCAATTGTACTTGTTCATTAGTCTATGTGGCTTGTTGTGTGAACCATTTGTCCTTGTTCATTAGCCCTTGTGACTCGTTGTGTGAATCATTTGTCTTTTTTTATTAGTAAATGTGACTCGTTGTTTGAACCATTTTTCCTTGTTTATTTGTCCTTGTGACTCGTTGTGTTAAACAATTGTAATTGTTCATTAGTCCATGTGACTCGTTGTGTGAACCATTTGTCCTTGTTCATTAGTCCTTGTGACTCGTTGTGTTAAACAATTGTACTTGTTCATTAGTCCATGTGACTCGTTGTGTGAACCATTTGTCCTTGTTCACTAGTCCTTCCGACTCGTTGTGTTAAACAATTGTACTTGTTCATTAGTCTATGTGACTCGTTGTGTGAACCATTTGTCCTTTTTCATTAGCCCTTGTAACTCGTTGTGTAAACCATTTGTTCTTGTTCATTAGTCCTTGTGACTCGTTGTGTTAAAACAATTGTACTTTTTCATAAGTCCATGTCACTCGTTGTGTAATCCATTTGTCCTTGTTCATTAGCCCTTGTGACTCGTTGTGTGAACAATTTGTCCTTGTTTATTAGTTTATGTGACTCGTTGTGTGAACCATTTGTCCTTGTTCATTAGTCCTTGTGACTCGTTATGTTAAACAATTGTACTTGTTCATTAGTCCATGTGATTCGTTGTGTGAACCATTTGTCGTTCTTCATTAGTCCTTCCGACTCGTTGCGTTAAATAATTGTACTTGTTCATTAGTCCATGTTACTCGTTGTGTAAACCATTTGTCCTTGTTCATTAGTCCTTGTGACTCGTTGTGTAAACCATTTGTCTTGTTCATTAGTCCTTGTAACTCGTTGTGTGAACCATTTGTCCTTGTTTATTAGTAAATGTGACTCGTTGTGTGAACCATTTATCCTTGTTCTTTAGTCCTTGTGACTCGTTCTGTGAACCATTTGTCGTTGTTTATTATTAGTAAATGTGACTCGTTGTGTGAACCATTTGCCCTTGTTCATTAGTCCTTGTGACTCGTTGTGTTAAAACAATTGTACTTGTTCATTAGTCTATGTGGCTTGTTGTTTAAACCATTTTTCCTTGTTCATTTGTCCTTGTGACTCGTTGTGTTAAACAATTGTAATTGTTCATTAGTCCATGTGACTCGTTGTGTGAACTATTTGTCCTTGTTCATTAGTCCTTGTAACTCGTTGCGTTAAAGAATTGTACTTGTTCATTAGTCCATGTGACTCGTTGTGTTAAACAATTGTAATTGTTCATTAGTCCATGTGACTCGTTGTGTGAACCATTTGTCCTTGTTCATTAGTCCTTGTGACGCGTGGTGTTAAACAATTGTACTTGTTCATTAGTCCATGTGATTCGTTGTGTGAACCATTTGTCGTTGAGTCCTTCCGACTCGTTGTGTTAAAATAATTGTCCTTGTTCATTAGTCCATGTGACTCGTTGTGAACCATTTGTCCTTGTTCATTAGTCCTTGTGACTCGTTGTGTAAACCATTTGTCCTTGTTCATTAGTCCTTGTAACTCGTTGTGTGAACCATTTGTCCTTGTTTATTATTAGTAAATGTGACTCATTGTGTAAACCATTTGTCCTTGTTCATTAGTCCTTGTGAGTCGTTGTGTTAAAACAATTGTACTTGTTCATTAGTCTATGTGGCTCGTTGTGTGAACAATTTGTCCTTGTTCATTAGCCCTTGTGACTCGTTGTGTGACTCATTTGTCCTTTTTTATTTGTAAATGTGACTCCTTGTATGAACCATTTGTCCTTGTTCATTAGTCCTTCCGACTCGTTGTGTTAAACAATTGTACTTGTTTAGTAGTCTATGTGACTCGTTGTGTGAACCATTTGTCCTTTTTCATTAGCCCTTGTAACTCGTTGTGTAAACCATTTGTCCTTGTTCAGTAGTTCTTGTAACTCGTTGTGTGAACCATTTGTCCTTGTTTATTAGTAAATGTGACTCGTTGTGTAAACCATTTGTCCTTGTTTATTATTAGTAAATGTGACTCGTTGTGTGAACCATTTGTCCTTGTTCATTAGTCCTTGTGACTCGTTGTGTAAACCATTTGTCCTTGTTCATTAGTCCTTGTAACTCGTTGTGTGAACCATTTGTCCTTGTTTATTAGTAAATGTGACTCGTTGTTTAAACCATTTGTCCTTGTTTATTATTAGTAAATGTGATTCGTTGTGTGAACCATTTGTCCTTGTTTATTAGTCCTTGTGACTCGTTGCGTTAAACAATTGTACTTGTTCATTAGTCCATGTGACTCGTTGGGTGAACCATTTGTTCTTGTTCATTATTCCTTGTGACTCGTTGTGTTAAATAATTGTACTTGTTCATTAGTCCATGTGACTCGTTGTGTGAACCATTTGTCCTTGTTCATTAGTCCTTGTGACTCGTTGTGTAAACCATTTGTCCTTGTTCATTAGTCCTTGTAACTCGTTGTGTGAACAATTTGTCCTTGTTTATTAGTAAATGTGACTCGTTGTGTAAACCATTTGTCCTTGTTTATTATTAGTAAATGTGACTCGTTGTGTGAACCATTTGTCCTTGTTCATTAGTCCTTGTGACTCGTTGTGTTAAACAATTGTAATTGTTCATTAGTCCATGTGACTCGTTGTGTGAACCATTTGTCCTTGTTCATTAGTCCTTGTGACTCGTTGTGTGAACCATTTGTCCTTGTTCATTAGTCCTTGTAACTCGTTGTTTAAACCATTTGTCCTTGTTTATTATTAGTAAATGTGACTCGTTGTGTGAACCATTTGTCCTTGTTCATTAGTCCTTGTGACTCCTTGTGTTAAACAATTGTACTTGTTCATTAGTCCATGTGACTCGTTGTGTGAACCATTTGTCCTTGTTCATTAGTCCTTGTGACTCGTTGTGTTAAAACAATTGTACTTGTTCATTAATCTATGTGGCTTGTTGTGTGAACCATTTGTCCTTGTTCATTAGCCCTTGTGACTCGTTGTATGAATCATTTGTCTTTTTTTATTAGTAAATGTGACTCGTTGTGTGAACCATTTATCCTTGTTCATTTGTCCTTGTGACTCGTGTTAAACAATTCTAATTGTTCCTTAGTCCATGTGACTCGTTGTGTGAACTATTTGTCCTTGTTCATTAGTCCTTGTGACTCTTTGTGTTAAACAATTGTACTTGTTCATTAGTCCATGTGACTCGTTGGGTGAACCATTTGTTCTTGTTCATTAGTCCATGTGACTCCTTGTGTTAAACAATTGTACTTGTTCATTAGTCCATGTGACTCGTTGTGTGAACCATTTGTCCTTGTTCATTAGTCCTTGTGACTCGTTTTGTAAACCATTTGTCCTTCTTCATTAGTTCTTGTAACTCGTTGTGTGAACCATTTGTCCTTGTTTATTAGTAAATGTGACTCGTTGTGTAAACCATTTGTCCTTGTTTATTATTAGTAAATGTGACTCGTTGTGTGAACCATTTGTCCTTGTTCATTAGTCTTTGTGACTCGTTGTGTTAAAACAATTGTCCTTGTTCATTAGTCTTTGTGACTCGTTGTTTGAACCATTTTTCCTTGTTCATTTGTCCTTGTGACTCGTTGTGTTAAACAATTTTAATTGTTCATTAGTCCATGTGACTCGTTGTGTGAACCATATGTCCTTGTTCATTAGTCTTTGTGACTCGTGTTAAACAATTGTACTTGTTCATTAGTGCATGTGACTCGTTGTGTGAACCATTTGTCCTTGTGCATTAGCCCTAGTGACTCGTTGTGTAAACCATTTGTCCTTGTTTATTAGTCCTTGTAACTCGTTGTGTTAAAACAATTGTGCTTGTTCATAAGTCCATGTCACTCGTTGTGTGATCCATTTGTCCTTGTTCATTAGCCCTTGTGACTCGTTGTGTGAACAATTTGTCCTTGTTTATTAGTAAATGTGACTCGTTGTGTGAACCATTTGTCCTTATTCATTAGTCCTTGTGACTCGTTGCGTTAAACAATTGTACTTGTTCATTAGTCCACGTGACTCGTTGGGTGAACCATCTGTTCTTCTTCAATAGTACTTGTGACTCGTTGTGTTAAACAATTGTACTTGTTCATTAGTCCATGTGACTCGTTGTGTGATCCATTTGTCCTTGTTCATTTGTCCTTGTGACTCGTTGTGTAAACCATTTGTCCTTGTTCATTAGTCCTTGTAACTCGTTGTGTGAACCATTTGTCCTTGTTTATTTGTAAATGTGACGAGTTGTGTAAACCATTTGTCCTTGTTTATTATTAGTAAATGTGACTCGTTGTGTGAACCATTTGTCCTTGTTCATTAGTCCTTGTGACTCGATGTGTTAAACAATTGTAATTGTACATTAGTCCATGTGACTCGTTGTGTGAACCATTTGTCCTTGTTCATTTGTCCTTGTGACTCGTTCGTTAAACAATTGATCTTGTTCAT